>NC_071355.1:163735450-164076950 GCF_943734655.1 Sabethes cyaneus | reverse complement strand
GACAGACAGACAGACAGACAGACAGACAGACAGACAGACAGACAGACAGACAGACAGACAGACAGACAGACAGACAGACAGACAGACAGACAGACAGACAGACAGACAGACAGACAGACAGACAGACAGACAGACAGACAGACAGACAGACAGACAGACAGACAAACATGTCCAGATATGACCAAACTTGACCCTAAATAGCAGATTTGGCTTCCATTGATCTAGCTATTGAATTCTAGTGTCATTTAAGGTGCCGCACGATAAGTTTTTGTTCATGGACGAAATTGGCCACTCGTCTGGGTTGTCCCGGAAGTCTCCGGAACTTGTCCAGATATAACCAAAGGGGCGCTAGGTAGTTGGTCTGACTTTGATTGATCTAGTTTTTAAATTCTGGCGTAATTTGAGGTGCCGCATGATAAGTCATTGTTCATGTTCGATACTGATCATTTTCCACAGCGATAACTTAATCCGGAACATTTCCGGTTAGTCTCAATACAGCGTAAAACTCTTCAAATGGTCGCCAATGGGCATATGTTGCATACAAAATCAATACTGGCTGTGATTTACGTTTATTTTGGAAGTGTCATTGAAGATTTTTACTTACTTTATATGAGCAATCTGCCCTTTAAAACTTCAAAAGGGCGTAACTCAAAAATTCGTCGATCGATTTTTTTAAAAATTGGCTCAGATGTGTAGGATAGCCATACAAACCAACTGGCATTTGCCGTTTAAATGGCCTATTTTATTTTTTAATAACGGTATTTTGAACACCGTGACAGATATAACAATCATTAGGCCGTATGAATAAAACAGTTTGCTTTGCTTTTCCCGTGTAAATCTTATGGGAGAGTTAGCTCTAACTCTTTTATTCATACGGCCTATTGTCTCATTCTTTGTACACTGTAACAGTCATTTCAAATTTAATGTTGGTTGGGAATGTTTTCGTATCCGTCGAAGTGACGCTTTTTAATGAAAGGAAAGGAAGCCCAGTTATAAAATACTTACTTTTCCGAAGGACATTGCTGTTGTTGTAAATTGATATTTGGAAATATCGATCGTAGATGGCGCTAGTGTCCAGGCAAGATGTGCGCGACAATATTTTTTTGTATGGAATTTGTACTGAATTGAAAACACGTATTTTGTATACACAATTAAGACTCATGAGTAAACAGTGGCTCGACCCTTACTCACGCTAAATGTATAACGTTAATTTATAAAGTAAAATGTAGCGGCTTTCAGGCATTGCAATGTTCGTGTTCAAAAAAAGGGTGCTGGATACATTAGGCAGTTACTTAGTGACCTAATCCATGCCAGACATACATAAACCACTTTTTCCAACAAATATAGCAATTTATTTACACGTCTTTAACACTATCGCTCTGGCTTCTTAAAGTATAGTTTGTCATTTTACTGCATACTACTTTTAAAAGCAACCCATCATGAAAGAATAACTGCAGCGGGGAGCTCCGATTGGAGCAAGTTTCATTCCTCTAAACAGGTAACACTAGATCTACCGCTCTTATTGCATAACATGTGACGTTTTATACTTTTCTGAAATCTACTACTTACTACTTTACGTGCTGCTAGGTTGGTAACTTGCTTCATTGACTGATTGCTACCACTAACCGATAGCTGAGTTGTACTACTTCTTTGACCATGTGAATTTACACTATCTAACTAGGCTATCCATAATTCCTGTTTGCGTTAGGCCCTTATTTTTCTCCAAGCTACAATTCTTATTCGCATGCTTTCTACAAACTAATAGAAGTGTTTCACTATTATGTCACTGGTATTGTTGCGTAAGAATATCGCATATTAAGATTCTCTTAGAATGCAAGAAAAAATGATTATGTCTTGTCTCTGTATATCACAACCGTTTTGCTTTTGCATGATGACTGTTGTCTGTTGTAATTGCGATGGCAGTGTCTGAATTTATCGTTTTCGCCGTACGCCACCGTACTCGGAGTTCTTCGCCGTTCGGCGGTTCTTGCCCGGAAAACCTCGAGCGTACGGTGGTTTGGCATTGGTCGTCACGTAGTAAATTCCTCGTGCGCTGAAAAAGTAAATCAAACGATTTGGACGTTATTAGAATAAAAGCATACCACTCCACGGTGATGGCTTACTTGTGAGAAACGTGTTCTCCCATCAGAACGTAGTCGGAATCCTTTGGTTCGCACCATCCCAGCAGGTAGGATATTAATGTTGTACAAGGACCAGCCCAGAAACCCTTCTCACTGTTGATGGATTCGATGAAGTACGGTGTCACTTTAGTGTGATCGCATGCGAGAGTTTCTGCGAATAAATTTAAATTCCACAAAAAAAACTTTTTTGCAATTTTGCATGACAATTTACAGTAACTAATAACTACTCACGAAAAATTGTACTGCTCGCACACCCGGGCTGGCTGGTTCCACCGTTGACGTAGAAATCCGCATGCCCGCTGGCACTCCACTGCCCCAGGATTCCCGCTCCGGTGTGGATAATATCCACAAAATGAGCATCACTGGTGTCCAAATCCCGGGAGTTGTTCGTGCCGGCATAGAAAAAGATCGTCGGATCCAGTCCTGTTATCCGGCCCAGCTTTCCTTCCGCCGGCGTTAGATAGTTAGCCACCAAACCGGCAATGTGTGCTCCTACACTGTATCCAATTAGGTGCATCCTGTCCGGCGGTACTCCCCGTGGATGCGCAGCCAGATACTTGACCAGCTGGGAAACGCAAAGGCTTCCAAATCGTGGCGCCCACTCTATCTGGCTTAGGCAGGGCTCCGTCACTGCGGTGCCATAATCTACAATTATGATATTGTAATTGCCTCGGATGAAGTAGGCCTTTCGCATATCCGGGCTGGGTGAAAGATTCCGACCTCCACCAAAGCCATGGATTACTATTTTCACCGGGTGCTTCGGGTTCCAGTGGGTGCGGTAAAGCGACTCCGGATTTAGCACATCGATCAACTCAGGGGTTTGCTGTGTTCGCCGAGTGTAGAGATAGAATTTGATCCTGGGATGTGGACATCGGTATGGTTTCTCCAAACAGGACGAAGTATTGAACACATTGCTTGTATCTTGCTGTTGCTGGGCTGGAAAAGAAATGGAAACTATGGTTTAGTAAAACTGACAAAGGCAATAAAAATATTGTAACATGTCACAAGGTTGAGCAATTATTTTGTGAAACACTCTGTTATTGCCATTAATAATTCCTTTGTGGGTGATAATTAACCCACTTTTCTAAAACCTTCGCAACAGCTTTCAACGATTGTTGTAATAATACTTTACTACAGCTGAAGGTTTTACTAAACGCATGGTAGTAGGATGAATCGACAATTTTCAGCTTGGAATAAATACTACGAAGAGCGCTAGGCTTTTTCTAGTTAGTAACCATTGTTTATCCAGCGGTTTGTTTCCATTGGAATGGACTTCTTTGGAAGGTCTACCGCATTAAGCGCTTTAAAACCCACACGTGAGGAGTCGTGGACGCTATTGAACTCAAACAGTAAACGCATAATTAATACTGCCCGGTTAATCACCGGCAGCTGACACCCAACGAATGATGATAAATTTTCGAGTCACATTTTGATGCGAAAATAAACGACTGGTTTAAAAATCGTTGCTGGTATCCAACCAACCATGCACTTGATGCTGGCGTGCCGTTTGATTATACAACGTTACCGGTTCGTCATGAATTAAGCATTCTACGCGATGCACTGTGATTACGGCTTTAAGTCCAGTGCTGTATAAAATAGGTGTCACAGGGTATATGACCAAGTGGACATGCAACGTCGGATATATCGACTGTGGATTTGAAAGAAGTGTGCCAGCGTGATACTTAATTGGTAATTTGATGGGAGTTTCAGTCATTTCAACATTAAATGGAAAAAAGCCCCTAAAATACACATAGCGGTAATCAAGTCAACAAACAGATTTGACAATTAATAGTAGTTATTAATTGTACTATATTATTGTTATAATATGTGTTCGAATCATCTATCATACTATTCCGTCGTATGTTGTCCCACATTTTAAAAAACCAAGGAATTTAAAAAAGAAGCAGCGATAAACAGTATATATCATTCTTTTGCCAAAGATAAATAAATTGTTGATGACTTTCTGTAATTCTTTTAAGCAAAGTCAAACTAGAAATCTAGCTAAATAGACACGCTTGTTGCGGAAACTTCTAAATTGTTGAACAAAAGCACGTGAGCTAATGTTTTCAGGCATTGTGTTAATTTGGGATTTATTGCCATTAGTAAAGTCGTAAAATTTGTGAAAATAGTGAGTGGTTCACGCTAGCAACTCTAATGACTAGTAACTCTAAAAATCTTGCATATTGCATTTATGCTGATGAGGTGCCTACTATTATTGCAATCGATCAATCGATTTTGATACAACTTTGCCGATGTAAACAATACACTGTCAACTATATCCAGTCATTTTTTCGAACGCGATGAAAAGTTACACACAAAAGTTACACACAACGGTGAGTTCGAACAACACTTCACATCTAACGGTATAGAGTGGCTCTTGCCACGGTAGTGGGATAGTGACTTGAACAGTAACAGTTTACTAACGGGACATCAAATCCATCGACCGTGTTGCTGCATTGCTACAAGAGTGTATTACATTTGGCATCCACGTAGTGGGATGATGCTGCTGAACCTTGCTGTGCTCGTCGTTCCAGAGGAAGTACGGCATATCGATAGTCGAAATAGGATTTCATTCACTACGCTTCAGCTAGGCCGGTGTGGGTGACTTCGCAGCCGCTTAGTAAAATACATTCAGCTTCTGAATCCCCGGTTTTGGATTCAGCTAGTAGTAGGAGGGCTGTACAGCACCGAAGCTTGCAGCATCCGAGGGTGTATTCTTATCAGCAAGTGCTTGGTTGCGGTTAGAAGTTTCGTCTGGGTCGTTTGCCAGAAGGAAGCTAACTCGCTGACACTTGTCGTTCATCCATTTCGTTTCATCGGTACATCGTAGAAAGATAGATTCATGTGTGATAATCCGGCCACCAAGCGCCAATTTGTGAGGACGCCAGGTCCAGTTGTGATAATCCGGCCATCCAGCGCCAATTCGTTTTTGATGATCCAGCCACTCGGCTCCATGTTGGGAGGACACCAAGTCCAGATACGTTATTCCGGCCACTCCGTGCCATTCTGTAGGGACACACGGTCCAGTTACGTTATTCCGGCCGCTCTGCGCCAGTTCAAGTGATAGTCAGTCTACGAGATTTCAACTACAACTCACCAGTTAAATTTTTTGCCTTACTGCTAAGACCTAGAATCATTCTCGTTTTGTATATCGCAGTGTAAAACCTTCGGTTTTGGTGCGGGAGTATGTTGCGGCACAAAGCCGCAATATGACCGCGTTGACCTTCACATCTAGCAGAACAACAATAGCGCTTTGTCTCATTGTTGTTCTGGCTAGATATAGTAACAATAAGCTGTCGAAATATGTATAAATAGGATAATAAAAGTGAGTCTTGAGTTCAGTCCGGTCGCAGCCACCGCCGCTGGCGGTGGTGTGCAAAGAGCAACACTTGTCATATATTGCACAATAATATCACAGTTGGTATCCGGCCCCCCTTACGACGATCACGGAACAGATACTTTTGTCTCAGGACGGGTTTCGGGCATAGCAACAAATATCTATCGGTATCTAATAACTGCTCGCGCTATTTCGGACAAATCGAATAGGTTAATAGCACATAAGCTTCGGTATCAGTGAATTGATTTCTCATAGTTCTTTTATATCAATATTTCGGATTTCTTAAAATTGAAACGCATAATGGAACCACTCCAAATATTAAAAAAAATAAAATAGAAAGCATCGTAAAGTTTAAACATAATTATGAACCAGTAGCACAATTAAAACACAAAAAGATCATAAAAAGAATAAATAATAGTACATGACAGAAAACGGGTTGTATGGACCAGAGCACTCACATTGAAAATATTTATATTAAATATATCCACAATCTAAGAAAGCATTCAACTATGACCTATAACCCAAAGACAATAAATGAGTGCAATGACATAAGTAATTAAAGAAAATCACTTAAAAATCATATCTTTAAAGTACTCAAAACCAATAACATCAATGAATGGGAGGGTCCATCAGGGTACTTGTTTGAAGCAGTGTGCTTAGGGAGAGTGAAGTGGTCAACTTCCTAAGGTCCTTGGCCCGGCTAACAACACATTGTGGATAATGAGCGGGCCCTTCTCCCCACCTATTGGGGCCATTCTGCATTGGGAGGGCTTACTCAACGATTGACTCATGTGATCTAGTTTCTGCTCTGGAAGGAGATTCTTAAATACCCTTGGTACGTGCAAGTGATGTTGCTTGTTTGTACGATTCCCCTTGTCAAGATATGCCCATTGCTATGAACAGTTGTTCTGCTAAGATAGGTGGTAGTTCCCATACATACATACATACATACATACATACATACATACATACATACATACATACATACATACATACATACGGATGGTAAATGGTTGAATAATGCGCTCCAGAACTATCACGAAGTTCCACAGCCTCTTATTTAGCAACTCCTATCTCTACCTCCTCGTGGTACCATCCGGGATACGCTCCTTAGTGGAAATCGGACAACCGGTGGAAACTAGGGTCGTATGCGGACAGAGAAGGGGGCACTCATGCGAAGGCTGAGTGTAAACTCTCCGCCTGCAAATGACGGATCTCGGTAGAAGCATGTTCGATGAACCTGAAAATACCGAGAACCTGAGCAGAGGGTCCAAAGCCCCCAAAGGAGGATGGTTTTAATAGCTATTATCCATGGCTAAAAGTAAAAACATGAATGGATAAACCCCTAATCCAAGGTGTCATGCGACCCGTGCCGAGGGATGAATGGTGGGGGGGGTTCTATAAATACTCAGCCTCAAACGGAGCCTGTGGAGTACCAGAGCGCCCTCCACAGTAATCAGCCCTTACCGCATCATGAGGGGCTCTGATGTGGCGGACTTTTCTTTCCCCTCAACTCGTGGGATTCTTATGGAAGACAAAATCAAAAATATAACAAGTGTGGATACGGTGGAAAACCCGTTCGCTAGAGGAGGCATCCAGCGTTCTCCACCAAGGGTGGAGAAGGATGCAACTAGGAGCGCTAGTGTGGGTGGCAAAGGCAGCGGTATGCCTACCACGCCGGACACAGCGATGAACGGCCCAGCGCTTATCAGGGCGATGGAGAAAAATAGAGACGCTGTACCTAAAGTGGTAGCAGCGTCACAGCAGCTCGAGGTAATAATCGAGTTCACGTCAGGTCGCGGAAATTTCTCCAAGGACCTGAAGCAGAGCTTGCTCATGCTTCGGAGAACCTTGAATGCAGCGACCAAAACGCACAACGACCTCGTGGCGCGTGCAGGAGAGGCTAAGAAGGTGACCGTGAAGGCGTCGAAGGCAGTACAAACGGACGCTTGCCCGTTGACGGAGTGTCGTAACGCGGCCCAGGAGGCTACGGAAGGCGCTACCAGCAGCGGTAAGGCATCCGCCAAGCGCCCGAGACAGTCCCCGGGGGATAGCACCCCTGGCGGACCGAAAAAACGCCTGATCGGTAAAAGCCCTCAGGCTAGCGGGTTGGCAGAGCTAACCGATGAACCAGCGGGAAGCTCCAAGACAGGTGACCCGTGGACCGAGGTTAGGGCCAAGAGAAAAGGCGGAGGAGGCTCCAGTAAAAAAACTGCTCCACCTAAACCGGCAAGAAAGCGAGCGAAGAAGGGCGACGCTCTTATCCTGAAAACCGACGGGTCGAAATACTCGGAGGTTCTGAAGGCCATGAGAGGAGACGCCCTACTCAAGGATCTGGGCGCGGACGTACGGAGCATCCGCCGCTCACGCACGGGCGATATGATCCTCGAGTTAAAGAAGGACGCCACAAAGAAGAGTTCCGCATACAAGCCAATAGCGGAAGGAGTGCTCGGGGACGGAGTGAAGGTACGTGCTCTCACACCAGAAGTGACTCTCCAGCTTAAGAACCTGGACGAGATCACCGAAGTGCGTGAGGTCGTACAAGCTCTCAAAGAGCAAAGTGGAGTGGTGGTGGCAACCGAGGCGGTTCGCCTACGCAAGGGTCCGGCCGGGACCCAGGTAGCCACCATACGACTTCCGCTGATTGACGGAAACAAAGCCCTGAAAGCTGCTAGGCTAAAAGTGGGGTGGTCGGTATGCCCACTGAGCGTGTCCAAGCAGTCGGAAGCTTGCTTCCGGTGTTTCGAGCACGGACATAAAGCCTGGAACTGCAAGGGGCCAGATAGGAGCCAGTTGTGCAGGAGATGTGGCAGTGCTGGCCATAAAGCAAAGGACTGCGCGGAGCCTCCTAAGTGCCTGATCTGCACCGGTAAACGGGACGCAAAGCACGTAACGGGAGGTCCAAGGTGCCCGGCCGGTGCGCCGGCGACTAAGCCACGTTCATAGTGCAAGTGACACAACTCAACCTGAACCACTGCAGCACAGCTCAGCAGCTGTTACACCAAGCAGTTTCTGAGTCAGCAATGGACATTGCCATAGTCTCGGATCCATATCGCGTCCCTGCCGGAAACGGCAACTGGGTCTCGGATAGGTCTGCGACGGCGGCTATATGGACAACAAGCAGGTTCCCGGTTCAGGAGGTTGTGTCAACTGCAGACGAGGGATTTGCGGTTGCCAAAGTGGGTGGAGTGTTCTACTGCAGTTGTTATGCTCCGCCGAGTTGGTCTATCGAGCAGTTTACGCGGATGGTAGACCGAGTATCAGTTGTGCTGACTGGTTTAAGGCCGGTGGTTGTGGCGGGCGACTTTAACGCTTGGGCGGTAGAGTGGGGAAGTCGTCGCACGAACCATAGGGGTCGGATTCTGCTTGAAGCTCTGGCAAAGCTTAACGTAGATCTGGCCAACGTCGGCAACACAAGTACCTTCAGTAGGAACGGTGCGGAGTCTATCATCGACGTGACTTTCGGCAGTCCTGGTCTGATAGGAGACTGGCGGGTAGATAATGGCTACACTCACAGTGACCACCAGGCGGTCCGCTATGGTGTCGGTCAGATAACGAGGCGGCAGGCGGCGAGTAGGGCCAACACTCCAACCACCCGTGGATGGAAGACATCATACTTCGATCCCGAAGTATTTGTGGAAGCGATCCGGAGAGAGTGCGGTGATCGCGGTATGCCCGATCCGAACGCTGATCATTTGGTTGAGGTACTGTCGCGAGCATGTGACGCTACCATGCCTAGGAAAGGTCGTCCTAGGTATGGCAGGTCACCGGCTTACTGGTGGACAGATGAAATTGCGGAACTCCGCGGAGCGTGCTTTCGTGCGAGGAGAATTATGCAAAGAGCTCGTTCGGATGAAAGCAGGGCTGAATGTCGAGTAGCACTCGTTGCTGCACGCGCAGCGCTTAAGAGCGGGATAAAAGCTAGTAAACGAGACTGCTTTGAAAGGTTATGTGCTAGTGCCAATGCGAACCCGTGGGGTGATGCCTACAGAGTCGTAATGGCAAAGACCAAGGGTGTGATGGCGCCCGCTGAGCAATCGCCAGAGATGCTGGAGCGGATCATCGAGGGCCTCTTTCCGCGCCACGAGCCAAGGCCCTGGCCCCAGGCCGCTGAGTCGTCCCACGGCCGACGTTCCAGTATCTCAGACCATAGCGTAGGATGGTCGGCCTCCCAGCCGAACATCCAAAGTAACGTGGGCGACGGCGGTTTGGAGGTCGGGGAGGAAGTGACGGTTACGAACGAGGAACTCATTGATATCGCTAAATCCCTAAAGGTGAGCAAGGCACCGGGGCCAGACGGTATCCCGAATATGGCCATTAAAGCGGCTATTTTAGAGGCTCCCGAATTATTCGGGGCAGTAATGAATAGATGCCTGGAAGCTGGCCACTTCCCGGACAGATGGAAGCGACAGAACCTGGTCCTATTGCCGAAGCCGGGAAAACCTCCGGGTGTCCCCTCGTCATATAGGCCGATCTGTCTACTCGATACTGCCGGCAAGGTGCTGGAGAGGGTTATCCTTAACAGACTCGTACAGTACACGGAGGGTACAAACGGTCTGTCAAGGAACCAATTCGGCTTCCGAAAAGGCAAATCTACGGTGGATGCCATCTTGTCTGTCACTAAGACAGCCGAGGTGGCAATCCAGCCCAAGAGGACAGGTATTCGTTATTGCGCAGTTGTCACGCTCGACGTGAGAAATGCGTTTAATAGCGCTAGCTGGGACTCCATAGCCAGCTCGCTTCGGAACGTCCAAGTGCCGGTGTCGCTGTACAGAATTCTGGAAAATTATTTCCAGAATCGTGTGCTATGCTACAACACGGAGGATGGTCAGAAATGCGTTCCAATCACCTCAGGGGTTCCGCAAGGTTCCATACTGGGCCCGGTGTTGTGGAACGTCATGTATGACGAGGTGTTGAAGCTAAAGTTTCCGGTAGGGGTGGCGATTGTCGGCTTTGCGGACGATATCACCTTGGAAGTCTACGGTGAATCTATCAGAGAGGTTGAGTTGACGGCTGCTCACTCTATAAGCATTGTTGAAGATTGGATGCGATCCAGGAAACTGGACCTAGCGCATCAAAAAACGGAGGTTATCGTGGTTAACAACCGCAAGTCGGTGCAGCAAGCAAATATCAGTGTCGGGGACTGCACTATTTCGTCAACGCGGTTCTTAAAACTCCTTGGAGTCATGGTCGACGACAAGCTCAAGTTTGGGAGCCACGTCGACTATGCCTGCAAGAAGGCTTCCACAGCTATTTCGGCATTGTCTCGTATGATGTCTAATAGCTCTGCGGTATATGGCAGCAAGCGAAGGCTTTTAGCCAATGTGGTCCAGTCCATACTCAGGTATGGCGGGCCGGTGTGGTCATCGGCGTTAGGTACCAAAAGCTATCTAGCCAAGCTGGAAAGCACCTATCGTCTCATGTGCTTAAGAGTGGCGAGTGCGTACCGCACAGTTTCACATGACGCAATCTGCGTCTTAGCGGGTATGATGCCTATTGGTATCATCATCAGCGAGGACGTAGAGTGCTTCAACCAACGTGGAACTAGAGGCATACGGAGTACCACAAGATCGGCCTCGATGATCACATGGCAGCGGGCATGGTCTGATTCCACAAAAGGCCGGTGGACACATAGACTTATCCCGGAACTATCCGGATGGGTCAACAGGCGTCATGGCGAAGTCAACTTCCACCTGACACAGATTCTGTCAGGGCATGGTTGTTTTAGACAGTATCTGCACAAATTTGGGCATGCGGAGTCCCCCGAGTGTCCTGAATGCGCGGACGTTGAGGAAACTGCAGAACATGCTTTCTTCATATGCCCTCGTTTCGAGGGCGTGAGAAGCAACATGATGGCAGTTAGCGGACAGGACACTACTCCGGATAACTTAGTCCAAAGGATGTGTTCTAGCTCGGACGTCTGGGGTGCGGTCAATGCGGCTGCTACCCAGATCGTACTTGAGCTACAAAATCGTTGGAAAGCCGATCAACGGCGAATAAACAGCCTAACTACCATAGTCCAGTAGTTATCTAAGAGCGTGCGTTAAGCACAATAGCCCCTCCCTGAAGTAATACCGATAAGGTGGTTCCAGGGGGGATTGAGGCTGGAGACTCGAGTAGGGTTTTAGTGGGTCTGGATCTCCACGATCTTCACGGGATACCAAACCCCACTCCCTGAGCTGTCTTTTCAGGTGTCTGATAGCAGATTTCCCTACTCGTTAAAAAAAAAAAAAAAAAAAAAAAAAAAAAAAAAAAAAACATACATACATACATACATACATACATACATATATACATACAGAACAGATTTCTCTGCCTAGTTGTGCGGCATGGCCAGCCCACCGCAGTTTTGCAATTTTCGCCAGGAGTAAGATGGGGATCTCTTCAAGTAGTACTAGCAGCTCGCGGGTCATACGCCTACGCCACTCTCCGCTTTCCGTTTGTACTCCGACAATTTGGCTTTATATTTAAAGTGTCCGAAGACTTCCGCAACCCACTGTGCTTACGGGCGTTGTATTGCTCGCTAGTCCGCTCAGTTCTTGAGATTAGTAGTGTAGTATGAAGTCTATACCAAGCGTGTTAGATTACTAGGTTCAAGAGAGTACAAAAAAGTTTATGCGCTACGCACTTTGTTGGCTGCCATGGCGTGATGCTACCAACTTGCCTTCCTACATTGATCGCTGCCGGCTACTTGAAATTGATACCATACAGGGGCGTAGCCAGAAATTTTTCTTAGGGGCGGTTTTACAAAAAAAAATCTGACATAGCCTAACCTTAAGGAGATTATTCAGAAATGGGGAATTATTTTCAATCATCAGAAGCTATTTTGGTTTATATTCAGGGTTCTTTATTTGACAAAAAAATCGAATTGGTATAAGGTGTAGGAGAAATAGTAGGCAGAGTGTAGAGCAGAGGTATATAAAAGGTTGACGTTTGTTGTAAAATGATTCATTAACCTTCGAGAAGCGTACGAATAAACAGTTTATAAAGAATTTCCCGAAGTATTTTCTACAAAGGTAAAATGATATAGAAGGTAAATGTTGAAATTGCGCCTCCCAGTTGGCATCGTGGAACGTTGTATATTCAAATGTCGGCTGGGAGAGACTTTTGGAGTCAATAGGATTGAGTCCCTTCCAGGCGCGGCAGAAGTCGAGACAAGTTGACAGCTTATCCTGCATGCTTTTCAACATCGCCTTTGAGAAGATGATCCGGCGAGCTAAACCGAAACGAGAGACTCAATTTTCAGTAGAGGTAGCAACCTTCTTAACTACGGAGATAACTTTGCTATTGTAGGCCGAAACTTCGCAACGGCAGAGGCCGACTGCGCTAGACTAAAAGCAAGGGCTAGTAGGATTGGGCTAAAAGTAAATGCGTCGCAGACCAAATACATGATTGGTAGTCTCAAAGAGACGAACGTGCAGTTTTCGTGGACGGTAATCGTTGACGGTGACGAACCAGAAGCGGAAGATGAGTTTGTGTATTTGGGATCGCTAGTGGCCGCGGATAACATAAATTGCAGCGCATTCAAGCAGAAAATCGAGTCTACTTTGCCCTTCGCAAAATGCTTCCATCCACTAGCAAACGATAGCCACCGTACGATGCAGACAAAGTACCGTTCTGATTCAAACTTCGAACACTTAAGCTATGCTGAAACTTTCTTCAAAGAAAAATGCTCGAGAACATCTTTATTCTACTCCCATAAATGGTTTAATAACATGACATAACATAATAATTAGTTTCAATCCGTACTTCTGTAGTCAATTACTAATATTTTCAAACTCTATGTACCACATCTGAAGCAAGTTAACTTTGTACAGCTTTACAATGCAGATAATTCATTTTCCCGAAGGAAAATCCGGAAAAACCGGATATTATTCGTGGGTGTTCGAAGTTTGAATCATAGCTTAAAACGTGATTCAAACTTCGAACACTTTTTATTTATCTAATATCTTTGAAATAATGCATGTTTTTTTTTTTAATTCTATATTAGAGAGGTTTTCAGCCTGCGGCTGGTTCGCCTCTTAGAATAATGCATGAAATATTGGTAAATGTTTTAAAATTGGTAAAATAATGCAAACGAAAAAACAGCTACTTTTGCACGAAACGCTAAGAGCATGCGAACGAAGTTAAAGTCTGAGTTCTCACTTTTTTCCAGTGCCTGCTGATTTCTTACAAGGAGTCCTACAGTTCAATGTCATACCTCACCGGATAGAGGACATTCTAACGAACACGGTGGTGTACACTAAGCATAACATTTTATCATATTAGCGATACTACGAGCATTTTATTCTGAAGTGTTCGAAGTTTGAATCAGAACGGTACACAGCCCTTATTAGCCCGGTAGTTTTTGTGGATTGGACGATGCTCACGGGGGACATGCCAGCCTTCCGGAGGATATTTGACGGAGCAATAGCTGGAAGCGGAGAGCGGCGGATGTACACTAGAATCTCTTTTTACGTCCATTCATTCTAGGTGATTTCTGTTTGCTTCAATATTTTTACGTCCGAAATTTGAATAAAAGTCGTCTCGTTTAATCTAATCTAAACTCACACTAACGCAGCCAATACTTGAAGGCATCCTGGAAAATGACGATTGTCTGAATCGATCATTTTTCTGGTCAATGGCCAGGCCAACTGCGCAGCATGTACCGCAAAGAGAATTTCAAAGAATCAAGTGGAATTATAAATGATACTTAATTCCATTCAACTCTTTGAAATCGAAGGGAAGGAAGGAAGCGTGGACCTCCCGTACGGGAAGCGTTTGTCCCGTAAAGATATTGGTGTATTTACAGTTTACGTTATACAGTATACAGTATACAGTCGTTGGGAGTATCTTTGCTAATAAAGGTTAAGTGATACTCCGGACCCTCGGGGATGAACTTGTGGTTTTTAGACCAAAAGCCAGGCTGCAATAGGCCAAGGTAATAGCGCCTTATTTCGCTCTCTGAAAAGAGATAAAACAAAACAAAGCAAAACAAACAACCAAACAAAACAACTGCAAAAATGGAAGCAAAATATGAAGCTGACTCATGGGTTACTATGATTGATGCTTCATGGGTAGTCTCGTCAGTGCGTGTGAAGGTAAACCCATGTTTTCATGGGTCGGCAATTTTTGTCCATTTTTTAATGCAAACGTTAGGTGAAGAAACGGAGTTTTATCCTCAACATACATATCCTCTCGCTAATCGCCTTCACTACAAAACCGTTCCATTGGACGTCCACCGCTCTGGTAAAACTGAACTTTGCCGCCGCGAATCCTTCACACCTTCTCGCCTTTGCAACAGATCTCCTGCAGGGCCACAATGCCGTGCTTTCAGGGTTCTAACTAATCGAGCAGCACCCTGTCGCCACCCGTGAAATTCAGTGTAATGCAGTTCTAGGTACCAAGTTTCCATTCCACGCCCTCATTTCCATGCCAAATGTTCCGAGTCGAATTTTCACAAGTAGAACCTTACTGACAGTTTTGTTTTGTTTGATTATAGTCACTTTAACAGTTTGGGTCATTCGTGACTTCTGCGGGGTTGGGATTTGAACCCACCCAAGTAGCACACTTTATGTCCATTTAGTTGACGCAACCGGATTACAACTAAAATTAGTCCTGATTCGGTTGCCACAACTACTTTGTAACAACCGTGCTAGTAGTACAGGTCCTCGGCGTGAGAGGCGTGAATGCTAACCACTACGCCGGGACTGACCCCTCTTGCTGACAGTATTTTCAGAACTCATTCCACAGTAATGACCAAATCTCAGTTTTTTTTCGACCGATTCCCGTTCACTTTTCACCTGTTGGCTGCAAATTGACTTTAGAGATGTTATAAATGTGAATGATTTTTCATACTAGAAGACGTTACAAGCGACGAAAACATATCTATTTTTGACACAACCCTGGATAACCCAGAATATCTCCGGTATTCCACTGATAACAGCGAATTTCAGAATATTTTTAAAAAGAAAAATTTTCCCATCTAATGCAATCAGTTCCATCTAAAAATGCCTTATATTGAGTAATTATGGACGTTCAAATTAGCCCCATATGTCTACCTGTGCCGATATGTGACGTAAAAACGATTTGACTATTTTTTCACGCGTCTGACACTCAAATGATCCTCAAGTTTTAATTTTCATACAAAAATAACTAGCGCCAGCTAAAAAAAACCTTCAAAAATTTCGTTTCTTTGTGTTCAATGCTTGCTCTATTAAATTATTCTTGCAAATTATATTTACCAAAAAATTGAAATGAAATATGTAATTTATTCATTAAAAAATTTGAATTTAATGTTTCCTTTTAGATGTCCTTTTTCTTCAAAAGTGAAAAAAACCTTGGGTATAGACGTCTTTCAGGCTTGACCCTTCTTTATCGACAGACATCGCAGCCGATTATTAGAGTACGGGGATACAACAATTCTACTGATACTCTAGCAGCACCGTCCAACCTAAATTCGAACATACGACGTTTGGTTTGTTAGACCAGCATCGTACCTTGAAATACCTTACAGATCATTCAAGGTTACATCTCTTGTTTCCAAATTTCGCACCATACCCAAACCTCGTTTTTCCAGTTCCGTTCTCTATTTCCAAAATGAACAAAATGACAAGATCGCAGCCAGTAACTGTCACCCTCTGTTTAATGGCGTACATTTAGCTCGTACTACTTAACGACCTTCGACGTTAACTACGAGATAATGATGTACAGATTCACTTAACTACCAGGAAAGTTTAAAGTAGCTATAGAAGCTAAAGAAGCGAATACTTATCTATGGAATGGTGTTAGCTTCGTTAGTCATCAACGAAAGTGGTCTATTATAAGCATCATGTTGACCTAAAAACAGTTCCGACTACTTTTGACATAAATTCCGGATGCAAATCGATTGAAGTATAGTTTGGCCGAACCACTACAGACGCACTCAAATACTATTGAAAGTAAAAGTTTAGATACTTTGTTTGCTTCCACATGCAGGTGCTTGTCGATGAGTGCTGTGACTATAGGAAGCTATCTGCTATCTAAACCATTCACTTGCTCCTCCGCCACTTACTCACTCTACTGCGAATCAGTGTTGATTGGCTGTGATGCAAGATCGATGTTTCACACCTACTTGACAAGAGCTACGATTGATTATTAGCTCAATAAGTTGATTCCACGGCCTTAACGGTGTTTTCGATATATTTTTGAACATTTTGCAATATATGGCTTATTCGTCGACAATATTTGTCAATAAATCAAACTCATTGACGGGGCCGCAAAGCCCTCCTCGTCAATGCCACGATAAATTAACGAAATGGATCTAATCTAAACGGCCTTTGAAAGTGATGCTGGTAGCAGGGCGGGCGTATGCTACTGACCTAGCCGCGCGCTGCATCCTTCGCGTGTGCATTGACATGCTTTCATAGTGTCACCGTGTTCGTCGGAAACCGGTTGTCAACTGCAAAAAGTAGTTTTTTGAATAACCAGATTACTCCGATAACCAGAAATCTTGTTTGTTTTGCAGCTCAGTTGCTACCCTTTAGATTGATTTTACAATCAACTTTTATTTTATTTTACATACCTACCTATTCACTACCTGACCTAGAAGTAGCATTTATCTATGGTACTAAACAATTACGTTTCATTGTCAAGATGAATAACTTAGCATGATAGGTCCAGTGCAGTGCTTTTTACTAAGAGAGTGTGCATAGTACGTGTAGTGGTGCTCAACGGCATGCCCCAAGTGGGAGAATGAAACTATGTAGTAGCCCTCCCTGCGAAAAAGCTGATCGTGAAGTGACGGTCAAGTTCAAGCTTAGTTCTACAAAAAATACTCTTATGGAAGCACGGTCAGCAAGTGATAGTATCCGAATGGCTTGAAACTATAGCATGTCTTATGTGTGCGATAGTTATTGATCGTTTGAAATAAAATCATGAGCTCTATGCAACCAAGGTTTGAAGTAATTTTTGTGATAGAACAGGTTTTACTTAATTGCGAAGCTAACATATAAAACTAGCATTAAAAAATCCACTTTAGCTCACCTAGTACTGAAAAGAATCTTTATTGTACCATTTTACTTGTTATTCGAGATAGAAATCGACTCGATTGGTTTTCGGAACATAATTATACTGTTTGTAAGCGCTATGGTGGTTGGTTCATATCAATTCTACTGACAACTACATAATGGATCGTAAATATAACGAATAAATGAAGTTTAATTGGTAAGGTGGTATTAAAATAAAAAAAATGGGTTAGTAGTTCAAGGTACGATTTAAAAAAATAACAAATGTTGGTAAAAACAACAATTTTTCGGTCAGCCTAACTCAGAAAGGGGCATCTCAAGCGCCAAATGAAAAAAATACGGGTTTGAAATTTTTGAAAAAAGAAGTTTAGTAGATGTGAACAAAATCGGAACAGTCTTTTTTGGATACATCCTTCTTTGATGAATTGTTGAGTATTTAAGCATTATAAGTTAGTGTTGATTTGAATAAGTACAAGTAGAAGGAAGTTGTAAATGGAAATATTAATCTTCAACACTAAACGTATCGAGAAGGGGTCATGCTTTTTATGCTCCTTTTCATAACATTATAACACTATTCCGCTTAAGGAGTTATATACAATTAGTAGGCTTAAAAAACCATTTTTTTACAATTTTTTTTTTTAGAGAAACCCTTTTTACTGATCAGAAATTTTTTATACATCCTACGGCAAGTTTTGACTGTAATTTAACCTATTTTGTATTTAAAAAAAGCGAATATTGATTTGATTTGTATTTCGAATATAGGCTTTAAGCCCTTTACCCATTCTTAAATCTATACTACAACATAGGATTACAAATAAATTAATTTCAACACGCACAAAATTACAATTGTCTTAAAATTAAGAGTATTCGATTTATCGTAATTGCCCTCTAAAGTATAAACTGAGTCTATGTCTTATTACATCCGAGCTCATGCCAATGCACTATGGTCCAGAAAGCCAAATTAGGTGGAAAAAATTGTTTACTCAGTAGTCGTTGATTTTAGACTATTTACGTCTTAGCAAAAAAATCTTGATTTAGGATGCCGCTTTTTTTGGCATGAGCTATTTTAGGGTGACCCTTAAATTGACCAAGATCCAGAAATGATCTTCCAAACGAAACAAGATGGAGCGATATTTACTTCAACAATTTTATAGCTTGAAGTATTTTGAGTAATATTGCAGAATACGAAATCCTATCTCGAACCGTTTCCATATTAGAGCGATTTTCCTGAGTCAAGTTAGGGTAACCCTGCTGTTTTGCGATTTTTCTCCATAACTTTTTTATTTTGCAATTCTCGCAAAACACTTCCTCAGATGACTTTTGAGGCTCAATAAGACGCAACTTTTGGTGAAAAACCTGTTTTAATCCACCTAGTGGTGAAAGGAACCTTTGTTATACGGTCTTACTTACTATTTGAGATAGAAATCGACACGTCTTCGGAACAAAATTCATCTATTGGTTAACGATGCATGGTGCGTTGGTTTACATAAAATTTTTGGAAATTGAATAAGTTCACGAAATTTGAATAAAATAGGAGCACTTATAAATTTTGGTAGATTCTTTTTTCAAGAAATTGCTGAGCAAGTTGTTCCTAATATGAGTAAGTGCAAGTAAAAGTAAGTTGTAAAAGGAAATAATATTCTTTAACATATACATTGCGTAGTAAAGGTCTTTTAAATGCCATATTGTTATAAAGTTACAAATCATGGTTTAACTAACGTATATTCTTCAATAAACTTGTTATGAGCAAAATGTTAGAATTATTCAATGCATTAATACTTTAATTTGTTAGGAAAATAGATCAGCATAAGCCGACATCACAGAAACGAAGCAAGCAGCATGTGAAGCCCGCAATTGATCTCAACTGGAACTTTTTCTCGTTTCTTCCTATGGAAAAATGGGTCTGTATGCAGCGGAATTATCAGCAAATGTAAAAGATTCAAAATGTATCCGTCTGTTGGTAGTCAAGCAATTCGAGGTCAAAATTGGGGTATTTATTATAATCAAAGTTCTACAGTTCCTAAACAAGCAAACATAGAGCTATACTATTTTCAGCAAAGTTGTGTATTTTTACTATTTGTACAACTTTGTACAACATACAATAATTACAAAAAGAGCTAAAGTAGAAACACTGATTTTACAAATTCATTTACAATAAATAAAATTTTTCCATCTTCGCTGAAGAGATTGAAGGTTGCTGTCTTCAGCAAAATTTCTTGTAATAAAATGCTCTAAAACTTTGCAGAACACATCAATGCGTAATATTAAAACTGAAGACAAATAATTTTTTTATTTCACTTTTAGGGGGATTAATCAAAATTTAAATTCTACCAGACGGTAGAGCTTTCAATTTCAAGAAACACTTCCAAAGGTTCGATAAACCTAAGACCAAGTTTTCCCAGGCAAAACTATAGTGCGCACGTTTTTTTTTTTGGTTTTGGGTTATTTTGCGCGCGAGTAAACCGTGTTACAAAAGTTGGCGCGAGTGTTCGAGGGTTAATATCTTTTGACCGGCAAAACCAATTCTTATGAAATTTCGCAGATACTTTCGCAGTGTCAAAACCTTTCGTTTGAAACTAAAATAATTGAAATTTGATACATTACTTTTTCTTGCTTTCGCGCCACCGTAAGAGCACCACAATAATAAAATTGGTGGACAAGACACAAACACGTATCACTCTTACAACATTTAAAGATAAAAACAATATTAAAAAAAAAATTATTTTTACCTACGAGTCGACCGGTTTCAGGCATTCTATGCCTATCATCAGGACGATGCCGATGTCCAACTGATTACGCATTGTTTATCTGGTTGTATCCACGTCGAAGAGCGGGAGAAATTGTTAACTTGATCTCACTTTTTTGCCAATCCAAAGAGAGGGGAAATTATTGGTGGATCATCTCCATTCATAAGAGGTTTCTCTGCATTGGCGATATACATTGATTCCCATGCATTTAGCAGTGAAACCTTCTTAATGGTTTTGATTAATTTCGCACTCTCCCAATTTATTTTATGCCGTAATTCTTCACTGTGTGCTGCTACACTAGAGTCACATGATCGGCTGTGCTCCACGGCCTTCCTATGTTCCCTTAGTCTAATTTTAAATTTGCGACGTGTTTGTCCAATGTAGATAGCGGGGCAATCTTGGCATGGAATTTGATATATTCCAGATTGTTCCTCAAGCGGGATTTTGTCTTTGAGGTTGCACAACATTTCCCGTAGAGTGCAGCTGCTTTTGAAGGCTGTCGCAAATCCATGTTGGTGAAGAATGTTTTTGATCGAGTTTGTTATAATTGGATAAAACGGTAGGCTGATCCTAACTTTCTCATCGCTGTCTGGTTGAAGAGTTGTTGCATTCTGTCGGTGTCTTTTCCGTTCATGTTTCCGCAGGATTTTGTTCACAAAGTTGCTGTCATATCCATTCTGTCCGGCGATTTTGTGTATTTTCTCCCTTTCCGCATTAAACTCTTCTTTAGGTTTAGATCTTCGCATCTCAATAAAAGAAGACAAAACTTTGAAATTTGGCATCTACCGTAAACCAACTTCAACAGACCGTTTCATAACATCCGACTCCAATCATTTTGGAGCCCAAAAGCAAGCAGCATTCCACTCGATGGCCCACCGCCTTTTCAATATACCGTTAGAAGAAGAAGAGTTTAATGCGGAAAGGGAGAAAATACACAAAATCGCCGGACAGAATGGATATGACAGCAACTTTGTGAACAAAATCCTGCGGAAACATGAACGGAAAAGACACCGACAGAATGCAACAACTCTTCAACCAGACAGCGATGAGAAAGTTAGGATCAGCCTACCGTTTTATCCAATTATAACAAACTCGATCAAAAACATTCTTCACCAACATGGATTTGCGACAGCCTTCAAAAGCAGCTGCACTCTACGGGAAATGTTGTGCAACCTCAAAGACAAAATCCCGCTTGAGGAACAATCTGGAATATATCAAATTCCATGCCAAGATTGCCCCGCTATCTACATTGGACAAACACGTCGCAAATTTAAAATTAGACTAAGGGAACATAGGAAGGCCGTGGAGCACAGCCGATCATGTGACTCTAGTGTAGCAGCACACAGTGAAGAATTACGGCATAAAATAAATTGGGAGAGTGCGAAATTAATCAAAACCATTAAGAAGGTTTCACTGCTAAATGCATGGGAATCAATGTATATCGCCAATGCAGAGAAACCTCTTATGAATGGAGATGATCCACCAATAATTTCCCCTCTCTTTGGATTGGCAAAAAAGTGAGATCAAGTTAACAATTTCTCCCGCTCTTCGACGTGGATACAACCAGATAAACAATGCGTAATCAGTTGGACATCGGCATCGTCCTGATGATAGGCATAGAATGCCTGAAACCGGTCGACTCGTAGGTAAAAATAATTTTTTTTTAATATTGTTTTTATCTTTAAATGTTGTAAGAGTGATACGTGTTTGTGTCTTGTCCACCAATTTTATTATTGTGGTGCTCTTACGGTGGCGCGAAAGCAAGAAAAAGTGAAATCATGGCTACAACCAGTGAGCGCCTTCGCCTTTATGGCCGACTGATTACGAAGAAGAGAATGTTGCTTTTGCACCTACAATTTTTAACAAAATGTAAAAGAAAAGGTCTGATTCCAAAGTTTATTAAAATCAACACATCGACAAAAAGTGAATCGGGGAAAAAGGCCACTAATAAAGCTAAAAAATTGTGGTTATCAGAAGAGATCAGATTGAAGCATAAACAAGTGTCTGTTGTCGAAGAAGAACTTTATCCGCTTCATTTACGGCTGCTGAAAGAAATAGAATACCATACAGCGGCTGAGTGTGTTGTATACAAATGTGAAGATAAAAGGCTTGAGTGTTGGCAGAAAGTGTTGGACAATGTGCATCACAATTTGTCTAAGCGGGTGATGCAAACGAAGCAAAAACACCATAAAAAGCTGCTTTCTCTAGAACGATTGCAAAAATCGAACCCCGCACATCAAACCCCGCAAGTGATCGACAATTTTGTGGTCAATCTTTCTTCTACGCGTTTCACACAAAATGAATTAGCCCTCCTTAACAAAGGGTTAAATTTCGCAACTCTACCGTCTTCTGCTCCTATTGCAGACATTATAAATAGTGTTGAAAGTGTGGTCCAATACCAGGATCTTCCGTCTAAATCAGCTATCCGTCACGATATCGCAGAGTGTGTTGTGCGTGCCAAAAATAAGCAGGTGATAACTAACCGTGTCAAAGTTGATACCGCCAATATTATCAAACAGCTTAAAGAACGTAACGTGGTTTATTCCCGCGCTGATAAAGGAAATGCAATTGTGATCATGGATAAAAACGATTACGACTCGCGCGTACTCAACATGATCAATGAAGGTCCGTACGAAGAGTGTAAATTCAAAAATGGAAAACCCAAAGATCCTCTCAACACTATGATAGACGAGGCTAACGTTGTTCGACAAAAAGTGGCACGGCTAATGGGGGATGAAAAGCTTGAGCGACGTCTTTACGTACCGAATCCGAAGGTCGCCTCACTATACTGCCTACCCAAAATCCATAAGAATCCATTGTCTATGCGTCCAATTTCGTCAAACATCTGTACACCAACCGAGAAAATGGCGGCTTGGCTGGTAGATGAGATCAAACGATATCCTGTGACTCACGGCAAGAGTGTAAAAAACTCGATAGAACTTGTAGATCAGATTAAAGACCTCGAGATACGACGCAGTGAGATCATGGTGTCGTTCGATGTTGCTTCTCTGTTCCCCAGTGTACCCGTTGAAGACGCCTTAAAAAGCTTACGTGCACATTTAGAACGAAAACAAGTCCCCCCGAACCACATTGCGGCTTATCTTTCTGTGGCACAGTTGTGTATGAAGCAGAACTTATTCATGTTTCGCGGGAAGTTTTACAAACAAAACTTTGGCCTTAGCATGGGAAGTAAGCTTTCACCGCTATTAGCTGAAGTATTTATGAGCGATTTTGAGACCGAGGTACAAAAAGACAAAATGTTCCCCCGGGTTTGGAAGCGGTACGTCGACGATGTGTTTGCTTTGGTGAAGGAACGCTATTTGCCACAAACGCTCAACCTACTGAACTCGAAACACGACTCGATCAGATTTACGGTTGAAAAAGAACAAGACGGTACACTCCCGTTTTTAGATCTTCGCATCTCAATAAAAGAAGACAAAACTTTGAAATTTGGCATCTACCGTAAACCAACTTCAACAGACCGTTTCATAACATCCGACTCCAATCATTTTGGAGCCCAAAAGCAAGCAGCATTCCACTCGATGGCCCACCGCCTTTTCAATATACCGTTAGAAGAAGAAGAGTTTAATGCGGAAAGGGAGAAAATACACAAAATCGCCGGACAGAATGGATATGACAGCAACTTTGTGAACAAAATCCTGCGGAAACATGAACGGAAAAGACACCGACAGAATGCAACAACTCTTCAACCAGACAGCGATGAGAAAGTTAGGATCAGCCTACCGTTTTATCCAATTATAACAAACTCGATCAAAAACATTCTTCACCAACATGGATTTGCGACAGCCTTCAAAAGCAGCTGCACTCTACGGGAAATGTTGTGCAACCTCAAAGACAAAATCCCGCTTGAGGAACAATCTGGAATATATCAAATTCCATGCCAAGATTGCCCCGCTATCTACATTGGACAAACACGTCGCAAATTTAAAATTAGACTAAGGGAACATAGGAAGGCCGTGGAGCACAGCCGATCATGTGACTCTAGTGTAGCAGCACACAGTGAAGAATTACGGCATAAAATAAATTGGGAGAGTGCGAAATTAATCAAAACCATTAAGAAGGTTTCACTGCTAAATGCATGGGAATCAATGTATATCGCCAATGCAGAGAAACCTCTTATGAATGGAGATGATCCACCAATAATTTCCCCTCTCTTTGGATTGGCAAAAAAGTGAGATCAAGTTAACAATTTCTCCCGCTCTTCGACGTGGATACAACCAGATAAACAATGCGTAATCAGTTGGACATCGGCATCGTCCTGATGATAGGCATAGAATGCCTGAAACCGGTCGACTCGTAGGTAAAAATAATTTTTTTTTTAATATTGTTTTTATCTTTAAATGTTGTAAGAGTGATACGTGTTTGTGTCTTGTCCACCAATTTTATTATTGATACATTATCTTAGTCAAAATTATTATAAATTATTGTTAATTTTGACACATACATACTCTCATTTCTCTCTGAGCCCGTTTGTTGTTGAGCATAAGGGCCGTGAAAAAATTCCAAAATTTTAGTTGCCACCCGTTATCTGACGGATTGGCATGAAATTCTCTGAGGGCATACTTAAATACATATGTATATGTATTCTGCGATCATGAAATGAAAAAAATCGGTTTTTCTAAAATTCTAATTGTATATAACCCATTAACTATTTTCAATAGAAAATATATTTACAGGGATACCTAGATTTAAGGCAATTTATCATTTAAAAAGTTAGATCGAAATTGTCATGATTTTTTTTGAAACAATTTTGCGGCCGCAGTCACCAATTTTGGCTTGTGTTGTGTATTTGTGTTTTTGAACATAAATGAATTGAATTTTTAGGATTATTTTGAAATAATGAAAATCTTTAGGGAGAAGTCCTGCATGGACGGACAGGCCTTATACGCGGACACTAGCGATTTCTCAAAAACAAGGAATAATAAAATTATTTGAAAAGAATAGAACAATAGTACCATTAACCCTCTAGTGCCTAACCCCGCCAATTTGCGGGTTAGGAGTATTTCTCTTAAAATCACCATAAATGACTGATACTTTATTTTTATATTCTAATATTTACTCATGCCTTCTCATTATAGTCTAATATACCAATTCAATACATGGTTAGATTTATAATTTTAATTTGGTGGATTTATCTCTTGCGGAAGCCGAAACATTCTCGAAAACTAGGAAAAAACTTGGGCACTAGCGAGATAAAGTACCTACTATTGTTTCATTCTTTTCAAATATTTTTATCATTTTATGTTTTTGAGAAATCGCCAGTGTTCGGGCATAGAGGCCAGTCCGGCCATACAGGACTTCCCCCTATGGCTATGACGACGCTTTCGGAAGAGAGTTTAGGTTTGGTGTTGTTTGGCAACTATGTCTAAGGAATTTGTCTTCTATCGAGGTAAAAGTTGTCTTTTATCGAGTTGTTTTATATCGAGGGTGTCTTATATCGAGGTATCCCTGTATGGCAAAGCTTGCTGCTTTACTATTTATCTTTTTATCGAGGAAAATATTAACTTTAATTTATCGACAATCACGTCATTTTCGATCTGTTAGCGAAAAATATTCGTGAAGACCATGACACAGACAATGTTCACAGTTAGAGGATTAACTTTTTTAATCAAGAGTTTTTAAATAACTTTTGAACCCTAATACCAATTTGCTGAAACTTCCAATCAAGAAACAATTCAATAGTGCGTTATTGAAAGCTATAACAATTCAATAGTAAGCTCTGAAGCTATGAGCTATAATATCTTTCAAACAAGACTAATTGCGCATAAATCGGTTTGGCCTTCTCTGAGAAACGTTCGATTAACTGAAACCTGGTCAAAGTGTATTTTTAAGCATAGTTGTTGAACTGCTTGTTCCATTCTATTGAAAAATTGCATAAAACTTATTTAAATCGAAAGAGTGGTTTGGGAAAAAGTATCATGCCATGCGTCATGTAGTTCTCATATTTTTTACTTATAATTTTTAAACATAATTCAATAGTAATCTACTAGGTAATGGGTGTACCCCATTAGGCATACGGACGTTAGGCGTAATGGACGTCAGGCATAATATTCTGAAGGCATAATGTATGATAGGTATCGACGTTAAGCAATCTGCCGTTAGCTTGAAAGAGGTGCATCGCATATACACTAAAGTCTATTTTTACAAGTTTTGTTTTTTCGATTACTCCAGAATGGTGCAACTTGGGCACCATTTACAAACTACCTGATGAATGTCGGACCTCTCCGAAATGCATTGAGTAATAAGGGAATGCTCCCTAAGTTGCCTCGTGCCTGATAATCGAAAAACCAAACCGTATTAAAAAAGTATTTGAGCGTAGAATAATGAATTAGTCGGATTACCTGCGAATAGCCGGAACACTAACGGAAAAATCACGAATAGCCGAAACTGAATTGGACGAAAAAACAAATGGCTGTAACACGAACGGCCGAATGTTATAATGATCGTCTTTTGTGACCTTAAAAACATTATATTTAACTATATTATTTGAAGAAATCTCTCGTCTTCGGCAAGATTCAGCCAAGTAGGGGTTCGGAATTTCATGTTTCGGCTTTTTGTGATTCGGCCAAACACGGATCGGTCTTTCGTGATTCGGACTTCTATGATAGTTGTTAAAATTCGACTATTTGGATTTTGATAGTTTGTTATTCGGTCATTCCGTACCAGTCCGATCGAACTAAAAATCAAAACAATATTTACGAAGCTTACGCGCATGTATTTGTTTGTGTAGGACGGCATGACAAATGTTATTCTACAAGAATTCTGCATGTCAGGCAAGTTTTCCTGGCTGTAGAAGAACGACAATGCCTTGCGTGAGTTATTTTCATTTATGAATGACGGAAATTAAAACGATTAGTCGACATTGTCTTCTTTGTCGCACGAAAAAACGTAGGAAATTTGGCTGGTAGGACTTCTTTAATGATAAAAAGCATTGTATAGACAACAAACTAAAATATTAGGGAATAACTAGTTTTGCATTATGTGTCATAAAAATGCTGATATTTTTAATAATTTGTGTTGGATAGGACGGGAATAGGTAATTACGACGATGTAGCAACATATCCTATCTACGTTTCTCTCGACTGGCATGATTGCTTTTTTGTTTTTAAAATGTTGTCTAGCTTAGAAACGAATCCAGTGCATGCCTCGACGGACGAAATGGTTCGAAACGAAAGTGTCATCATAATTCGCTTTTGATAGATGTGTTTCTAGTGCAATTTTGCCTTCAATGTATTGTTTGCCAATAGTCAAATCACTAGCTTATAATCACACATCGTTACTGAATTCGGGCGGCTGTATTTCCGAAACAATTTATTTTCAATGTAGGCACTGTATTTCAAATGTTAATGTACAGTCGATTACAGTCACACATCCTCTAACGATTATTAGTTTATATCACATTTTGAAGGTTTGTCCATTGTTTCTAATGCAATTATAGGTACATCAATAATAGATTACTGGTATAATACTACATACCAATTAACCAGTTTGGTTTGAAGAGTTAGTTCAAAATCTATACTTATTGTTACTGGATTAAAACTTTGAATTTTTGAAGTAAATTCTCCCTATTGATAATTTAGAAATGATTAAACAGCCCAAGTAACAATGTGAGTTTTATTGCACTTTTATTGCAGTTTTTGTGCTCAATTTTGGTCATGAAAGTCACCATAAATGTGTAATGAAACCCAAATTGTTACTAGGGAAGTCAATTACAAAATAGAAAGTTGAAGTCAGATTGAAGATGCTGCTCGAACCAAAGATACTGATATCTGATACTAGATGGAAGTTGCAAACCTTAAGCAAAATGATTTTTTAAGCTTAATTTAATCTGATTTATCAACTGATTTCCATTCATTGCTCTTCACGAAAAAATGAAATCTTCCTTATCAATCCAGCAAACATTTTTGTTGTATAACAGCTTATTTAGCGCCTGTTATCCGGTAATTAGCTGAATGGTAGGTTGAATGAGCTACTATACAATAAAAATGTTTGTTGGTAAGTCAAATAACTGACATATAAAAATTAAAAAGAAAAAGTTAATGAATTTGGAGCCTTCAGCAATTTATACAATTATCAAAAATAAAATTGTTGGAGGTAAATGGTGTTTAAAATTTTTCATTCCAAAGTGCTGCCCACTGTAGTAATCTAGGCTTTAATTCTAGCAGTAGTGGCAGCGACAGCAGCTAATTACAACTGGGTAAAAAACTCAAATAAAAAGCAAAAACTTGCGAATACATACTACTTAGTTCAGCTAATTGACCATTTTAATGGGCTGTCAGCGTTATGTTTGAAAAGATTTAGTTGCATGCGTTAAACTCGAGTATGTTTCTTTAGACAGTTTTGAATTATATTTTTTTCTTTACATATATGTGAGCAAAAATATAATATAACCTCTCTCGATTTGGTGTAGGAGTAAAGCATGTGGATTGCAAGCCACCTGTTGCATGCGAGTACCTTAACACAGAGACAGAAAATGATTATACGAAGTGAATTTCGCTGGCTTGACCAATGCGTGCTGCTGGTTACATGCGTTGTGTAACTGTCTCCGTAGCTTCTCAGTACGACAATATTTGCCAAACCCATTGAACCATTCCGATGTATAACTGTCGACTCATTCAAATTGATGCAGCAAAGCGTGAAGACGTTTCATGCAGCAACAAAGACAGCTCGCCGAATGGAAACGAGTGTGACCAAATCGCTTTAACGATCGATCAAGCGAATCCCTGAAGGTCACAGTTACGGTCACGCAGTAAAGTCGATGACCGTTTTCTAAAATGTATGCCTTTGGCTATGATTTTTGGTTCGATTCAAAAGAAGCAGATAAAGTATAACAGTTAATCAACCTACCTTCAGTTGGTTCCACCAGTAGCCGGAAAGCGACACAAATCAATCCAATGATGGCCACCTGAGGAGTTTCTCTAATACTGTCGGGAAGCCGCATCTCGAACTGGAACTTGAAATTAGCCGAATCGATTTTCCGCACGCTCTCGATTGAGGAAATCAATTCGAACTGGATTTTGGTTTTGCTGCCTTTTTTCGAAAATGACACCGATTACTTCGAGTACATTACCTCGGAAGTAAAACCTGCTCTGATCATCGTCACCTGAGACCCCCGTTCAGAGTCATCCACACGAACTCAAGTACCTGAAGCGATTAAGTAATAACTATGGAGTACTTGCTGTGTCTCGTAGTCAATGGTGCCAGCTGACTAGGCTAACCGTCAGCGTAGACGTAGAAGCTACTGGAAAACCACGGGGATGGGATGGTGCGAAGCTACGAAGGGTGGTACATTCCACCGAACCGACGAACTGGTCTTCAGTCTTTCACTTTCACACTCACTTGGGTAATTGCATCGCCGGGCGGGCGCACTGGAGTCGGTTTTCGGTTTTGGTTCAGTCGCGCAGACCTCGACTCACTTACCCAGTCAGGGCGAGGAAGTCGACACTGTAACCGAATCGAATGTTTGTCTATTTACCGGCTTAGACTATTGCGGTGCTTCAGCCAGCACCGAGATGGCATTTGAAACACACTTGGTTAATTCGACGAGAAAAACGTACTATAATTGAAACTTGATTATATTTAATGTTATAATTTTTCGATTTTGTTTTTGATTATTCACTCATCACTCATCACTCAACGCAATTGTTTCCTTTATTAGTAAAAAATATGACGAATATGCTATATGTCACAAATGCACGCGACTCCCCACTTTTAACATTTTGAATACGTGGTTTGTTTACCTAGTATCTGTCACACTAATTCAAGTAAAATGACTCAAATTCGTATTATTCAGCAGTGTTCCACTTCAAGCTTTTCCTGCCTGCCGTTAACAATATTCACTTTCATTACTCATATTCTAAGTCCATGTAAACAAACTAGGTACCAATAGACCACAAAGAAGTGTGGTTAAGTTTGCAGGTTCAACTCTATACTGTGGCGAATTTTGCAGCCATAATTTCCCTTTCCTTGTTTATCTCAATTAACACCTTATATTAGAAACCGTCGCTTACATCAGGGTCTACCAAATGACATTTGGTTGACATATCATATAAAGTAGCCAAATCAACTACCACTAAGGCAACAAAACGTGTTCGGGGAACGTTTGTCGACAGCCAGGGAGCCTGTATCGGGGAAAAATTGTAAGCCGGAACCCGAAAGCCGCAGCGACGACAAAAAAAGTGGCGTGCGCTTTCAAGCGGTGCTTTGTCTCTTGGTCCGAAACGTTATAAACAAGCTGGAAATGCTCTCTATAACCGAGCATTGAACCACAAAAACGAGCTGAACTATTGACTTACACCTAAGAAGACAGTAAATCCAGAACGCGACTTCAAGAAACTTTAATATATGGTTGAAAGAAGATTGCCAAGGTGGAAGGATGTCGTTTGGCCACAGTTTAACACAGCAAAAAGTCTCTACGGGATGGTCCTAAACAACGGAATCTGGGAAATGGAGGTCCACGGTTTGCACCTACGCCAAACGTGACCAAATCGGATCGCGCAACGATTGTAGCCCGGTACGTCTCAAATGGACACTTGCCTAAAAGCCAAAATTTCTGAAAAATCCATGAGAAGAATCATCAAAGAAGAATGTCACAGTAAGTAAAACTAGAGTGAAACGTTACTTGTTCACGGGGCGGATGAAGGAGCTACGAGTGGCGCGCTCGAAGAGACTGTTTTTGTTTTGTTGAAGAAGGGAAAATGATAATCCTGTTCTCCGACGAAAAGCAGCCGATGATAGTGTCCAGCCGCACAGGCCGGTTCATTTTCCCAAAGAAATTTGAGGATATTCCGGAGATAGTGAAGTTTAGAGTAGAGTAGAGTAGAGTAGAGTAGAGTAGAGTAGAGTAGAGTAGAGTAGAGTAGAGTAGAGTAGAGTAGAGTAGAGTAGAGTAGAGTAGAGTAGAGTAGAGTAGAGTAGAGTAGAGTAGAGTAGAGTAGAGTAGAGTAGAGTAGAGTAGAGTAGAGTAGAGTAGAGTAGAGTAGAGTAGAGTAGAGTAGAGTAGAGTAGAGTAGAGTAGAGTAGAGTAGAGTAGAGTAGAGTAGAGTAGAGTAGAGTAGAGTAGAGTAGAGTAGAGTAGAGTAGAGTAGAGTAGAGTAGAGTAGAGTAGAGTAGAGTAGAGTAGAGTAGAGTAGAGTAGAGTAGAGTAGAGTAGAGTAGAGTAGAGTAGAGTAGAGTAGAGTAGAGTAGAGTAGAGTAGAGTAGAGTAGAGTAGAGTAGAGTAGAGTAGAGTAGAGTAGAGTAGAGTAGAGTAGAGTAGAGTAGAGTAGAGTAGAGTAGAGTAGAGTAGAGTAGAGTAGAGTAGAGTAGAGTAGAGTAGAGTAGAGTAGAGTAGAGTAGAGTAGAGTAGAGTAGAGTAGAGTAGAGTAGAGTAGAGTAGAGTAGAGTAGAGTAGAGTAGAGTAGAGTAGAGTAGAGTAGAGTAGAGTAGAGTAGAGTAGAGTAGAGTAGAGTAGAGTAGAGTAGAAGTAGAAGTAGAAGTAGAAGTAGAAGTAGAAGTAGAAGTAGAAGTAGAAGTAGAAGTAGAAGTAGAAGTAGAAGTAGAAGTAGAAGTAGAAGTAGAAGTAGAAGTAGAAGTAGAAGTAGAAGTAGAAGTAGAAGTAGAAGTAGAAGTAGAAGTAGAAGTAGAAGTAGAAGTAGAAGTAGAAGTAGAAGTAGAAGTAGAAGTAGAAGTAGAAGTAGAAGTAGAAGTAGAAGTAGAAGTAGAAGTAGAAGTAGAAGTAGAAGTAGAAGTAGAAGTAGAAGTAGAAGTAGAAGTAGAAGTAGAAGTAGAAGTAGAAGTAGAAGTAGAAGTAGAAGTAGAAGTAGAAGTAGAAGTAGAAGTAGAAGTAGAAGTAGAAGTAGAAGTAGAAGTAGAAGTAGAAGTAGAAGTAGAAGTAGAAGTAGAAGTAGAAGTAGAAGTAGAAGTAGAAGTAGAAGTAGAAGTAGAAGTAGAAGTAGAAGTAGAAGTAGAAGTAGAAGTAGAAGTAGAAGTAGAAGTAGAAGTAGAAGTAGAAGTAGAAATAGAAGTAAAAGTAGAAATAGAAGTAACAGTAGAAATAAAAGTAGACGTAGAGGTATGAGTAGAACTAAAAATAAAAGTAGAAGTAGAACTAGAACTAGAAATAAAAGTAAAAGTAGAAGTAGAGTAAGAGTAAAAGTAGAATAAGAAGTAAAAGTGAAAGTAGAAATAAAAATAGACATAGAAGAAAAAGTAAAAATGGAGACAGAAGTAGAGGTAGAAGTAGAAGCAAAAGTAGTAGAAGTAGAAACAAAAGTTAGAAGCTGTAGTTAGAAGTAGGAGTAAAAGTAGTAAAAGTAAAAGTAAAAGTAAAATAGAGATAGAAGTAGACGTAGAAGTAGAACTGAAAGTAGAAGTAGAAGTAGAAGTAGAAGAGGAAGTGGAAGCAGAAATAAGAGTAAAAGTAAAAGTTAATGTAGAAGTAGAAGCAGAAGTTAGAAGTAGGAGTAAAAGTAGAAGAAAAATAGAGATAGAAGTAGAACTAGAAGTAGAAGAACTAGAACTAGAAGTAAAAGTAGAAGCAGAAGTAGAAGTAGAAGTAGAAGAGGAAGTTTAAGCAGAAATAAAAGTATAAGTAAAAGTTAACGTAGAAGTAGAAACAGAAGTTAGAAGCAGAAGTAGAAGTAGAAGTTAAAGTAGAAGTAAAAGTAGAAGTAGATGTAGACGTAGAAGTAAAAGTAGTAGAAGCAGAAACAGAAGTTAAAAGCAGAAGTTAGAAGTAGGAGGAAAAGTAGAAGTAAAATAGAGGTAGAAGTAGAAGTAGAACTAGAAATAGACGTAGAAGTAGAAGTAGCAGTAAAAGTAGTAGAAGTAGAAACAGAAGTTAGAAGCAGAAGTTAGAAGTAGGAGTAAAAGTAGAAGTAAAATAGAGACAGAAGTAGAAATAGAAGTACGAGCTAAGGTGGAGGAGATTAAATCGGTTTTGTGCCTTCTTTATGTACTTCTTAGGGTGTCAGAGCCACATTCGATTTGGTGTAAATCGTAAATGTGTTTAGAATAGTTTACTGGTATTTTGGCTTTTAACTTCACTTTTTACACTAACGTAAGAACTGACGACACTATTACCACAGTGCACAACACTAACACAGATTTGCCGAAAATCGGTCAAAAAATTTTTCTTTCGTTTTTGTCTTTTTTCGTAGATTTTTGCATGAAAAATAATAACGTACCTATTAAAAGCAAAAATATACCTATTAAAAGCAGGAATAGATTTGGTTTTCACGTTTAAACTTTAAGTAAAAATACCTAAAATCCATATTTTTTTGCTCAACTAAAAATTGTTTTTTTTTTCGCCCAGCCCCCCCCTTTCAGTGGCCCAACACCGGAGGGACAAAAACTTCCTAAAATATTTGTAATGGCAAAATTGCATTAAAATCAAAATTTAAGCTTCTTTAAAGTTAAACATATTATTAGTTTAAAGGAAAATGTGTCGTCATTAACTTTTTGAATTTCAGAATCAGTTTTTGAGCACAAAAAAAAGTTTTGTTTTCGAAAATGAATTCACTACATTTTTCTTGGCAATCTGAACACAGAGAGCATATTTCAATGAAAAGAAGAACTTCTCCTTCTATCAAAAAACTGCTTTTGAAATTCATAGAATGAATGACGATTCATTTTTCTGATTATGTAGGGTGCTGGATGGGTTCGTCTACGGCGGGTCTTCGTCTACTTTCCAGACATATGGACAAGAAACCAGCATTATAACCAATTTTGATGCGAATTACACTCAAACTAACCTGGTATTGATATTTATGGATTGTCTCTTTGCTATCAAGGAAAAGATTATGGCTGAAAATTACTATTTTTCACTATTTGTTTAAAGAATAGAAGTCCTCTTGGTTTTTCTACTGGTTTTGAGTATGACGAAGTGAATCTGCTGATCGCTCGGAGTAACTACTTGAAATTTTGAGCTGTGATTCAAACTATTTCCACTTTTTTTTATAGTAGTTGGGTAGCTCTTATACACGGCTCAAAGAATGCATGCATAAATTTTTGTAAATAATTGCTGTCTGTCCATGATAAACGAAAGAAATCTTGCTTATGACGAAGTGAATTTTCGTATGACGAACTCCCGCTGAAGCAAGAAAAATTGTTCTACTGAGAAATGTAAGTTCCGAAATATTTTTTCGGGCTAAATGGATAAACATGTACAGGCAAGATGTGTCAGATTTATCTGCTGTAAAAAACTTGAGTACTTGCGGATTAATTCTTATAAAAACTCACAATAAAGTATGGATCGTGTTTACGTATGACGAACAGGGTTCGTAACCCTAATCACTTTTTCAATCGCATGATTTTCAAGTGTAAAATGTTTTTGAAAGATTGATGTTCCAACTTTAGATGGCTTAGACCACAGAATGTGTTCATTTTCATAAAACAATATATACAGTAATATTTGTTTTCCATGTCTAGTAGCAATACGTAGCAAATATCATCACTTAACAACTCAATCTGCAAATCAGAATTTCATAACACAATTATAACTTTTTTAGTGACTAAAGTTAGTTATAAGAGCAGTGATAGGAATGGGAAAAACTCATATATGGGATTGCTGTTTCTGCACAAAATTAACAGCAAACTTTACATTACTTGAATAAAAAAAACTAGACGGTAATAACAAATGCTGTAAGCTACTCAATTTTGTTGATGGCTGTGAAAGTAAAACGACACAACCAACTTCACTTTCAATCAAATTATCCAATTGATCCCTGGCTTTCAACCAATTTTACGAGATGCACTGATTTATTATTTTGACGTGCCGGGTTGTAGCAAACGCCATTTAAGATATCATTCGCCAACCATCATAAACATTCACTGCCATCTGCCGTTGGTTATGCGAAGACTGACCCACATAATGCACACGTGCTGTCCGATAAAATCATCTCGGGTCGTTGTAGCGTCTTTCACAGACAACAGACTTTCGCGTTAGATAGTTTTAACGCCAGTTTCACTTCGTGTATGTACTTCTGAACCAACAGGTCCACACATTTGTTGCATCTTTTACCCCTGCACTGTTTTGCACCGCAACTATTACTTCATCATCATAATCGCCGAGCGATCATATCCATGCAATAACCGCAATGAACACCGTCAATTGGTTAGCAGCACTCGCGTCGCGACCAAAACAACAAACTGTCTTCACGATTCGCTTCCTCTTTTCAAAAGCGAACGTTGCTGCGGCTTTTGCCGCCACATGCACGATGCTCAAAAACAGCAGAATGAAAAATTACAGTGATTGCAAAATTTGCTTCGATCGCTCCAGTAACGTTTGGAGCCTGGCCCCAATGAAACACCAACCGGCATTAATATTGACTAATTGATTAGGCCCGCACTCGACCGAATTATCCTTGAACAACCGAATATCTACCAGACCTGCCCCAACAGCACACACCATCCCCGAAATTTCGCTTTCAACAACAACAGCACAGATAAGTGGCCCAGAAAACTTGTTATCACTGAACCATATTTTTGCAGTTCCGTTTACACTCCGTACCGAGTGACCGTGGTGGTTGGTTACGCGATCGCAAGCAGTCAATGAAAGTACACACAGCCCCACACAATCGAACCGCGATCGCGCGCGATGCTTATATGACAGTTGAGGCGGCCACACCGAACAAACCGACAGTTGAGGAATAACTGAACCGCATGCGATCACGAACTTCAACAGTGCCGCAAAATAACAACTCTTCGCTGTTGCATGGATACTGCTGCTGCAGCAGCAGCCCCTCTTGCTTTGCTACTACTTAATAGTGGTGGGACAGGCACTATTCTCATCGGCTCCAGTCTTCAGAGTTAGGCCGAGCTGTCTACGCCAGTATGTTTATGCTCTTTTTGATCTGCGAATTCCGACTGAAACTCTCAACTTTAATTGTGCACACAAACAATTCAAAGCTTTTGCTACCCAGCCCATTCTTCGCTCGTGAGTTTGGGAATTTCCTGGCTGCGTTGCACGTTAAGTAATGCAATTAAAGTTATATTAGTGAAGTAAGAGAGTAGAATAATTGCTTCGAGACTGTTCTGCAAGTCGAATGCAATGGAAAGTGTTGTGGTCAAAACATCCCACACGGATTTCCGGCGTTTGGATTTGCATTTGCGTTTTCTGATGCATATATCAGACATTAATGATTGTGGGATTTGTATAATTGTATTACAGAAAATTTTTTAAAAAGAACTTTGTATCAAATTTCAAACCTTGTTCATTTAATTGGTATGCATATTGCGCACTGTGAACAAAAACATTTTTAATAATTTTGAACGAATTTGTTTCACTAGAGTATCAAATATGTCAGCCCAGAGGTGGTTTCACGGAAATCAGACTACTGCAGATTGTTTTTAAGTTTTGGGAAAAATCTGAATTATAAAAGAATTTATCAGTGATGTCATACCTCGCGATAATCAGGAAAATTTAGGTTTACGAAAATTATGTTCACTTTCTTCTTTTTCTTCTTCCTCTTTGTCTTCTTCACCATAGAGCCGGGTGGCTCGTGTTGTAAATGATGATGATGATGGTCCCACCTCATACCCCTACAACGGTTTGAGCGGGACGATTTATCTAATTAAGATATTTATGATATAACAATTTAGCCAGGTGATAAAAACAAATAGCGAACTGGCTTCTAATACAGACATATCAAACTTTCAAGTGAATATCAAAATTTCAAAAAATGTCCAAGGCTAGTCCAAAACGTTTCCAATCCGAAAATTATCTGGACTTGATTAGGAATCGAACCTAATATTTTAAGCCCCAGCTAGTCAGAATTGGTTCTAGATGACGATCTAGAACTACGAGGGAGATCCTGCAGTCTTTTGGTACTCGGTACCGCCGTGAGCGATGGTATACGAGTTCCAAAGTCCACAAGCAAACCCAAGCCTGTCCAGCTGCTGCTCCGAACCCTTTGTTCAGGACTTTAACCTGATCATTCAATTTCAAGATTATCTATGTCTGTTCTCGCGCGCGTGGCTCAAACATGTGTAGTCTTCTCTATACTTTTTTAAATTAATAATAATAACAATTTTAAATCCATCATCATCAGTGAACATGATAACTTAATATATCCAAAAATATACAAAAATTAAAAAAATATACAATCTTCTTGAATCAATACAAAAAAATAAATCAAATTGCGTCTATAAAGTAGCTTTTATGTGTAAAATGCATAGCCTTTTGAATTCTGCCATTGTTGCTGCACGTTTTATTTGTCGCGGCATCGAATTAAAAAAGTTAATTCCTTTGTACAACAGAGAGTTCTGTGATCTTCCAAACAACAAGTGTGGTGTTTTTGCATCTTCCGCGTTTCTAGTGTTGTACGCATGTAAATCACTTCCCCTTTCAATTCGATCACACAAATATCGAGGCAGCATTCCATTAAGAATTTTATATAGAAACACCATTGTCAAAAAATAAACTCTTTGCTTCACAGAAAGCCATTGCAATGCGTCCAGCATAATATATGAGGAAGTGTACCTATTACATCTTAAAATTAATCGCATAACTTTATTTTGTAAGCGCTGCAACTTCAATATTTGTGTTTCGTTTGCAATGAACAGGATGTATGAGCAAAAATCTATATGTGGTGAAATGATTGACTTATATAAAAGAATTTTACTACTAATCGTCAATTCATGTTTTAAACGGCACAACACACCGTACTTTTTCGCCATTTTTTTGATGACATTATCAATGTGAGACTTAAAGTTTTACTTGTCATCAATGATTACTCCAAGATACTTTAGTTCATTTACGCGATCAATAGTCTCACCATCAATTTCAACGTTTACGTCTGGTTTGGAGTTAGCTGAAATAATCATATATTTTGTTTTGCTAATGTTGAGCTTAAGCTGTTTAAATTTCAACCAATTCGAAAAATAATGTAAATCTTGGCTTAAATGTGTTGCAATTTCATTAGGGTCTTTAGCCGCAATAAATAGAACCGTGTCATCAGCAAACAAATTTATGTCGCAGAACCGTAAAACTCGTTTCATGTCATTGATATAAATTATGAACAAAAGGGGCCCGAATACACTTCCTTGCGGTACACCAAGTGTGTTGGCAATGGAATCAGAATTCAAATTATCAAAGCGAGTTTTCTGAGTTCTGTCACATAAATAGCTTTCAAACCATTTATATGCCATCCCTACAATACCAAATCGCTTCAAGGTTTGTAACAATAAGGGCCTAGAGATTGTTTCAAACGCGCGTTTTAGATCCAAAAATACAGCAAGAATAGTTTCTTTAGCTTCGATTTTTTCTTTCCATTTTGCTAGTACCAGATTCAATGCAGTTTCACAAGAGTGTCCCTCTCGATAACCTGATTGCTCTGGAATTAACAAATGATTACAGTTTAAATAATTCATTAGCTGGTCTTTGACAACAAGTTCTAGGATTTTCTCTAATGTGTGCAATATGTTAATAGGACGGTACTCTTCGGCTTTATCCGTTCCATTAACTTTGGGAATAGGAATCACAAGTGATTCTTTCCAAACTTTAGGCACGTGCCCAGTTTGCAACGATTCATTAACAAGATCCAGCAAGTCGCGTCCGATGACATGAAAGCAATCTTGTATTACTTTTGCGTTGACATTGTCGATACCAGCCGATTTCTCTAAAGAAAAACAAATATCCTTCAACTCTGCAAAAGTAATAGGGCGAAATCCATCAAATCTTGTATTAGAAATCGGCTGTATTATTTCGTGAGGTTCACTGACCAAATCAATACTTTGATTGATCAGCTGAACACTATTAACAAAATAACTGTTAAATTTATTCGCTATTACTTGACTCGTTTGTTCTTCTGTGCCATTGAAAGTTATGGACCGCGGAGAATTATCTTTACTTTGAATCAACTGTTTTAAAATTTTCCATAACTCCTTGCTGTTATTTTGATGGTGATCAATCTTCCGTTGAATATAACCACATCGACCTTTTTCAAGGTGCGTGAATATACGTTACGTGAGGCTGTGTACCTAGTCCAGTCATCCGCATTGTTAGTTCTACAAAACTTCTTGTACCTTTTATCTCTTTCACGTTTCAAACGCAATAGATCTATAGAGTACCAGTTATTCGAGTTATGTAGTTCAATACACTTTTCGAAGACAAGCGTATTGGTACACTCTTTCAGCGTGTTGGTAAGAACACTGGCCTTATCACCAGTTATTGGAATAAAATCCAAGCTTCTCGAAACAAGCTGAGACACTGTTTGCTTCGAATATCTATTCCAGCACTTTATATTTACTATATCATCACGGTTTTGGTCATTCTCGATAAAAATAAAAATTGTCTCATGGCCAGAAATTTTACAAGCGGCCTCTGTAAGAGAATGGACCTTGTCAAAATTTGAAAACACGTGATCAATTAATGTTCTACTGTGTCTGGAAATTCTAGTAAACTGACTAACAGTTTGTCTTAGATTGTAAAAATCTACTAGTTGCTTTAATTGGTTCGAATTTGGTCCATTGAGCCAATCAATATTGAAATCACCAGCAATAATATTTAATTTGTTTAGATCTATAAAGTTATCCCACCAGTTATCTAAAATTTCCAAGAAACGCTGGTCACTTGAACTAGGGGAGTGATAGATTATACCAAAATTTCCCATCGTCATACCTCTTTCAACTGAAATTCCTAGAAACCAATTGTTCTCAACGGATTCGTTTGCACGAATGTTGAATTTAACTGATCCCTTCGCGTAAATAGCAACTCCACCAGTATGTCTGGAATGTGAGAGGCAAAAAGCAACTTTGTAACCAGGAATACTGTATTGATCATAGGCATCAGCGTCCACTATATGAGTTTCGGCTAGAAATACTAACATTGGACGTTTTGTTTCTACAAGATGTCGCAAAGCCACATAATTTGTAGATAAACCAGCAATATTCAGATAAACTATCTCTAACCTCCTTTCACATTGAATTTTATTTTGTTGCTATTTATTTAACAATATGTTGCTTTTCCTTTTCTCGTACAGCCTCCGATAAACCGGACACTGTGAACTAGATGCTGGGTGTTTTACGTCCAAATTCATATTTAGTACGTTATTAGATTTTATACAATTTACGCAATTAAATTCCGTTGAAGAGCAATCAGATGTCTTATGCTTTTCACTGCATTTCGAACATGTTTCAATATTAACACACTCCGTGCTTTTATGACCAAATTCCCCGCATTTAAAGCAACGCAAAACATTAACGGCCTCTTTAACCGGACACTTATCCCACCCAATGCTTACTTTTCCAGCATTCATCAGGTTGTTATAAGTGTCCTTGTCAACTTCAACTACTACGTTAAATTTATTGTATTTGAAGCGTGGATTTTCATATTGCGCAATAACTTTAACCTCTTTGATACCGATGCCGTCATTCTGACTTTTAAGAAAGTCAACGAAGACATCGGAGGAATATTGATCACTCATTCCTACAATTTTAACCTTGGGTTTGGCAATTGTAGGAATAACAGCGTTAAACTTTTCACCCAAATTGCTTTGAATGTCATTTTTCACGACTTCAATATTATCCCCTATTGCACACTCGGCAATAATCGAACCATTTTTCCCGTTTCTAAAGTTGCTAATTTTGTGTTTCTTTGGATCCAATGCTTTCTTTAAAAAAGATCTAGTATCCTCATTAAATTGAGAAGACTCAACCGGTTTAATTACAATGACTGGTCGAGCCTTACGCTTCTCTTTATTTAACTTTATTTGCTGGACTTTATTTACCGTAGTCCCAGATGAACCCGCTAAAATACTCGCGTAAGTTTTATGATTACCAGAAAAAACCTCGTCATCTGATCTATAATTGTCAATAATCGGTTTATCACGAATAATCAAAACTTTCTTACTGGGATTTGAGTCCGATTCAGAGTGAACCGTTCGCTCATTTCGCGTTCTTTTCCTACTTATTGCGGCTACACTAATATCCCGATTCATGCTATCAATAATAGTTTTTTTAAAATCATCCAGCTTTTTGGCAACACTAGCTTCAATGTTTACCATACTCTCACGAAGAGATTCACTGATAGATTTCAAAATACTATCGATACCATTGGAAATTGCACTATTTATCTGGTTTTCAATTTCGCTTTGGCTGTGTGCAAGCGACTGAGAGACAGATGATAATTTACCTATCATCTCAGTCAGCTCACTACAGACAGCGTCATTTTTGCCACCGTTATCTTGGGCTGATAAACAAGATGCACATTTAAAGACAACATTTTCATTATCATTTACTATTTTCGCAGCTATTTTTGTTAGGGGCGTACAAACTCTGCAAAATACAGATTTGCATTTACCTACGCAAACAACTGGATCGTCGCTGGCCCGAATTACATTACCACATGCTGCACAATCCATCCCGACTTGCATACACACGCACGCCGGCTGAACTCGTCCAGCAGCAACGGCAGACACTCAAGGCAGTGAACAATGAAAAAAACACAACAATGAAATTTCAAGCAGCCGCCGGCCGTAGCGTCTACTTTCATAGGCACTATGTGCGGCGCTGATTTAGAATTAAATCGTTGATAAACAGAATAATTCAAAAGTATGCAACGAAACTTTTACTTATCTGTCAATTTCACCAAATTTGCCGTCAGATCACTGAAACAGATCACTAATAGCACTGTATCAAGAGGCAAGAGCTCGTCTTCATGGGACTCGGTCTTAGGCTACTTGTCACCGATTCTTTGAGCGTCTATTCCTGCTGTTGATTGCGTTCTTAACCTTTCGTTACTCGCGCCAACTTTTGTAACACGGATACTCGCGCGTTGTATTTTGTACAACACTCTTTATCTCGGAATATCTCGAAATCCTGGCTATATAGAAAGTTACTGTCTTCAGCAAAGTTAATCAGTAGGTCAAAACCTTTCCTTTGGGGGATAATAATTTATAAATTTGTCACCAGACGGCGCTCAAATTCGCTGCAAATTGTACATCTTACAATTCCTATCATATGCAGGTTGTTGCATTAGGAAAGATCATTTTATCATTCCTAAATGATGTAATATTCTACTGAATGGATTTTTCTAGTAGTTTCATGTTTTCTTAGATGTTTTTCACATAAAACCATTGGCGGAACTAGGGGGGGGCTAGGGGGGGCTAAGCCCTCCCTAGAAAATATTTAGCCCCCCCTAGAAAAATTGACTAAGTTTTTTAATTTTTGAAAAACCAATAGTTAGACAACTATAGATACGAAAAACTTCAGAGTAAAGTTTATTTGCATGACTGTTATAAGATTCCAGGCATTAATGTGCATTAAATTTTAATATGCCGATGAAATAAAACGGTTGAAAAAAATTCCGGGGGCTATAGCCCCCCTAGAAATGAACGCTAGTTCCGCCAATGCATAAAACATAGTATGATATCATTTCTCCTGTTGGCAGCTTAGAAAGTACGGCTGATGGGGTGTTTTGATTCGCTTGGGCAGCAATGTTTAGAATTTTTTTTGCACAGTAATAATAAATAGTGAGAAAATTTAAAACTTCCGTTCATCTGCTTAGCGTTTTTGGTCCACTAAAACATTTTCTGAAAACAAGACCTTACGAATAAACAGATTCCGTAGATACAACATATTCAGAAAGCGGACTTATACATTTGCGACGTGCAGTAACGAAATTACGAACTTTTGCTCACCTTCGGAATAATTACCAACTACTGAATAATTTTGCTGCATACAGAAACCATTTTCCCTTATGAAGAAACGGGAGAAAATTCCAGTAGAGACCATTTGCGGTACCCCTTATACGTCGCTTGCATCGTTTCTGCGATTTCGGTTTATGCTGATCTATTTTTCTGAATATTCAAAGCATTAATATATTGTATAATTATGTCATTTTGTTCATAATAAGTTTATTGAAGAATACACATTGGTTTGACATCGATCTGTTGCTTTGAAACAAAATAGCATCCAAAAATCTACAAGTGTTGTACAAAATACAACAGCGCGAGTAACGGAAGGTTAAAGCGAACAGATTTCGCTAGATAATCGTCCGGCATCCTTGCGGCGTGAGTGGCCTACCCTTAGGGTAGTACCCTAGCCTCTTGGCTTTCGTCAGGTGTACGATGGGAATCTTTCCAAATAGTGTCTGCAGCTCATGATTCATACCCAGTAAATAATTTGGTTTGTATATCTTGATTGCAACTGAGAAATACGAAATCATATATGAATGAAAAAGTTATATTTCATACCACATAAGAACATATAAGTACCAAACTGGAGGCAATATACGTGCATAAATTTTGACAACCATTTGTAGCCTGGAAATTAAATAAAAAAGAAAACGTATCCAATTTAATTCTACTATGTATGTTTTATTCTTGACAGATATGTATTTCGCCTACGACTTGCAGGCTTCCTCAGTGTCTGTTTGCGAACTCAAATTCGCATATGTTACACGCTATGTCCGAAGGAACTTATTATTTAACTTACATGCACCTCAGATTTCTCTTCACAGGATGTTAGTATTATTCAAAACAATTAATTTAGAAAAGGTCTTAAAATATTCTATCTTGGGTTTTTTGAAAAATTCAATTTTCAAGGTTATTTAGGGGTCATCCCCTCTTAAGTGATCATATCCGTTGTATTCGACCACCTCCGATTTCAACCAAATTTGGTATAGTAGCTCATTCCGACCCAACATTCATTTTCCCAAAGTTTTGTACGGATTGATCAATCCCCCTTGCAGTGACGCTTCTCCATTTTTCTCAGATTTTCGAAAATACTCTTTTTTCACTGCATGACACGGCAAGGGGGATTGTTCAATCCATACAAAACTTTGAGAAATAAAATGTGGGGTCGGAATAGGCAATTATACCAAATTTGGTTGAAATCGGAGGTGGTCAATTACAATGGATATGATCTCTTGAGAGGGAATGACCCCGAAATAACCTTGAAAATTGAATTTTTCAAGAAACCCAAGATAGAATATTTTAAGACCTTCTCTAAATTAATTGTTTTGATTAATACTAACATCCTGTGAAGAGAAATCTGAGGTGCATGTAAGTTAAATAATAAGTACCTTCGGACATAGCGTGTGTTACGAAAGAAAATAAACCACAAAACATAACATTCTTCGCATAGGGTAACCAACGTATTTTGGACCCCATCAGCAGTTGTACATAATTTGGCCACTTACAGCAAAATCAAATGGAAGTGTCCAAATTATTTACAGCTGCTGATGGGATCCAAAATAGGTTGGTTACCCTATATGACTAAATGGTGTTAATTTTCTAAAACATGTCATTTACTATAAAAATTCGTCACATACCCTGTAAAGGCCTTCATAAAGCCCGCCGGCTATTGTTCTATGAATTCTTTTGATATTTGACGGACAACGTAACAAGATTTGGAAGAGCACCTTATAGGGGACATTTTTGACGATTTTTAGTCTCAAAATCATTATGTGGGCGAAACGTCTAAACCCGTGGACAAAACGCACCAAAGTTTGACAGGCGATCAGTTTTCAGTTGGATAATGTGGAACACAGACCCCGTGGTCCTTAGCCTTTTATCCAGCAACTCCTATCCCTACCACCTCGTGGTACCAGCCGGAATATGAGCAACTTTAGCGAAGATCGGGTAACCAACCCCGGTGGAAACTAAGGTCGTATGCCGACTGGGAAGGAGGCACTCATGTGCGCGGCTGCACTCCAGATTAAGAACGGTTCACAGCAGCGTCTGATCCGGAGTGGGCGGCTGAATTGAGGAATATGTTGTCTAGGCACTACACCTAAGATAGAAGCCCGATCATAAGACTCGGTAGCGAGGCCCTAGTAATGTAATCTACTTAAATATATATTCGTAGTCGAATTAGTCGAACAAACAAGGAAATTCGACTCGGAACGTTCGGCATGGACAAAGGCAACGAAATAAGCCTATGGAATGGATGCTTGGTACCTGGAACTGCAGAGCACTGAATTTCGTGGGTGGCGACTGGGTTCTGCTCAATCAGTTAGAACCCTGAATATTCGGCATCGTACACTGCAGGAGATCTGTAATAAAGGCGAGAAGATGTGGAAGATGCGTGGCGGCAAGGCCCAATTTCACTAGAGTGTTGGAGCTATCAACGAGCTGGTATCGGGTTTTGTAGTGATGAGCAAAATGCAGAAGCGTGTAATAGACTGGAGGGCGATCAACAAGAAGATAGGTATGATATGACGTTTCTTGAACTGCACGATCGCAGCACAAAGGCGCACTGTCCACACGACGGTAGACCCGATGACGAGAAAGGGGCGTTCTATGCGCAAGTGTAGACAACGTACGATAGCTGTTCGTCATGGGACTTCAAGGTCATCGGGGGCCTGAACGCCCAGGTCGGTATAGAAGCAATATATAGACCGGTTATCGGGCCCCATATCCTGCACACCGACACGAACGATAATGGCCAACGATGCACCAACTTTGCAGCTTCCCGAGACTTGTTGATCAGAAGCATTTTCTTTCTCCGAAAATATGTCCACAAAGCCACCTGAAGATCACCTGATCAACCAAACTTGAACAAAATCGACCATATTCTCATCGAGAACCGGTTTTTCTCAAACATGACCAGCGTACACTCCCTACGGGGTGCGGTATCGACTCGCATCATTAACTAGTAGCAGTGCATGTGCGCTCAAAACTGTCGACAGTTTATACCTTGGAACAAAGCCGCCCTTCTCGATTAAATATACGGCAATTGGACAACCTGTGAGTTGCCGAAAACTACGCGCGCGAACTGGATGCAGCTCTGCCTTCCTCTGTGGAGATAGATGCTTTGACCCTCGAAAACGAATGTAGTATGATACGCTCGGCCGTCAACGAGGCCGCAACCGTGGTGCTAAGCGAGGAAACCTCGAGCGCACGAAATGATTGGTTAGTCGGAGAATACCAACCAGCGATGGAGGGGAAAAAAAAGCTTTGGAAAAACATACTATCTAAGCATTTCAATGCGGGAGAATTTGGCCAAGTATCGACAAGTGCGGAATGCGTCAACCACGATCCAGAGGAGGAAAAGGCGCCAAAAGGAGGACAGAAATCGTGAGGAGCTATTCCGGGCTAACGACACGCGAAAGGTTTACCGGAAGGTAAACTAAACTCGTAAGGGCTACACACCTAAACCTGACATGTGTAGGGATGAGGGTAGGGTAGGGGGTAGGGTAGGGTGGACAGCAGTGGAAGCAGTTCTTCTTCGATGAGCAGCTCAACGGCGATAAAACAGAGGAAGACGCAACGGAAGCATACCTAGAAGTGCCTACAAACGACAACAGCGTGCCGGCTCTCAATCTCGAAGAAATCCGGCGAGAAATCTGTCAGCTAAAGAATAATACAACCGCCGGAAAGGACCGACTCCTAGGGAGAACTCTACAAAAATGGCCAAGAACCGCTAGCAACGGCACTTTACTGGATAATTTCAATTTGTTGGGAGGCGGAGAAACTACCGGAGGAGTGGATGGAAAAAGTGGTTTGTCCCGTCTACAAGAAGGGTTTTCGGTTCGATTGCTGTAATTTTCGCGGCATTACGCTGAACAACGCCGCCTACAAGGTGCTCTCTCAGATTTTGTTACGTCGTCTATACCTAATAGCAAAAGAATTTGAAAAGCAGTATCAGGCAGGCTGTATGAGGGTCCGTGCTACTACGGATCAAATTTTTCCTCTCCGTCAAATCCTCTAGAAATATCGGAAGTACAACGTACCCACGCATCATATTTTCATGGATTTCAGGGATTCAGGGATTATGATACAGTTGAACGCGAACAGCTATGGCAGATAATTCACGAGTACGTACGGTGTGCTACGTGAGCATTTCGGGAACACTCTCGAGTTCTTTAGAATCGCGCAGAAGCTTGCTGCAAGGGGATGGGCTGTCCTGTATGTTATTCAATATCACTATTGTGACAACTCCCCTACTGTTTTACCTGACTCACTGCGAATGTGCGTGTTATTGAAATAAAACGTCACCATGCGTTTTATTCGTTTATAACGCATATGCAGCTAATATCGATAACAACCGATTTTTTATAAGTTGTGCTTTTGTTATTGCATTTAACTTGTAAAAAGTTGCATAAATAACAATTCAGTTTCACAATACAATTATTGCGTACTACTAGCACTTGCAATATAACGTTTAAGTACGTTATTTTTAGTGATCAAAATCAACGATATTTTCGATACAAGGGCGATATTTTTCGAAACCTTTCGAACCAACACGATACCGCGAATACAACGCTATGCGCAGTGAGTCAGGTAACACAGTAGTCGGCGCGCCTCACTTTCTGTGGCGGCTCAAAATATCTGGCAACTCAGGCGTAGCAAATGTCATCATCGGCGAAAAAGTAAGCAGTCGGCAGGCAAAACAGTGGAAAGTGATTTGCATGCGGTGAGATAATTTTTACTTATAGGATATGTTACTGCTTCGTCGTAATTGCCTATTCCCGTCCTATCCAACACAAATTATTAAAAATATCAGCAATTTTATGACACACAATGCAAAACTAGCTATTCCCTAATATTTTAGTTTGTTGTCAATCATACGCGATCAATCAAAGTGAGCTGAGATCTATTTAAATGCTTTTTATCATTAAAGAAGTCCTACCAGCCAAATTTCCTACGTTTTGTCGTGCGACAAAGAAGAAAATGTCGACTAATCGTTTTAATTTCCGTCATTCATAAATGAAAATAACTCATGTAAGGCATTGTCGTTATTCTACAGCCAGGAAAACTTGCCTGACCTGCAGAAATTTTGCAGAATAACTTTTTTCATGCCGTCCTACACAAATACATGTGCGTCAGCTTCGTAAACATTGTTGTGATTTTTTGTTTGCACGATGATAAATTTTGATGGACGGATTTTGAAACGGTACGACGAATTAAAGAAATAAGGCCAGTTGCGTAATTTCATTAATATGCTTTAATAATCGCTTTTCAGTGATCAAAGTTCACGGATCGGAAGTAGGGCTGTCTAACCGGTAGTACCGGTAGTACCGAAACCGGTAATACCGGCCAATTTTTGGATACCGAAATACCGGTTTTGGAAAGGCAAAAAACCGGTATTTCCGGTATTTTCTAATATCCTAGTTTTTTTAGTATCCTTATTCAAAAAAGAACTAAGTTTGATAAAAGATTGTAAAACTCATAGAAAAACAACTTCGTGTTGATGCTGACGAGATTTTCGACTACTAGCAATGAATAGGGCGAAACTGTGGGTCAAATGATTATAGCTCTTGAACCCGTTTAAGGCACAGTACAAAGATGCTGTATGTTTCAAGCAAATGTTTCAGTGTATAAGCCAGACGTCACGTTTCAATTTATTTTCGAACTACTTGACTTGATACATATGTACAAGCCACCAACTATTCGAAGCTCTCACTTAACGAATTTAGGAAACAAGATCAGGGCCCGTCGCTTACAATAGTAAATACAATAGTCACTCAACAATGAAGTAATGAAACTTCAGTTTCAACTGCAGCAACGCCGATTCGTTTCAAAACTGACTTCAATCATGAAACCATTTTCACTTCACCATGATGACCGGTTTCATTTGTATATAGCAAAATACAAATGAAACTTTAAAACCAGTCGTCATGGTGAAGTGTTCATAATTCAAATATTCACTAGCAGGCTAACAACTTTGAATTTAATCAACATCGATAAATCGTGCCTGACTGCCAGCCGTAGTCATTTGATACAGTCACTAACTTCAGCTGAAGTTTGCTTGAAACGTTCTGTCCAACAAATGAAACAAGTGACTTCATGTATGAAGCGAAGGTTCGAGAAAGTCAGCTTCATTTATTTGTTTCGACGATGCCGGTCCGTGATTAGAATATGGGAATTTTCGCGCTTTTTGAGTATTCTTGGCATCAAAGGACCTACCAGGAGAAATTGAAATATTTTTCAAGTCTTTCATGTGATATATTGATTAAACAAGTAGATGAAATCTTCAAGCCACTATCTAAGAAGAGTGGGATTTAAAGCAGAGATGAGAAGGTATCTGTGCACGACGATGCAAGGGCTCCGGTTTAGGAATAGAGGAAAAAATCGTGAAGAGACTGTAAGAGACCAGTGCATTCATTATACTAGAAGCTGCAATACGGAGATTTTTGAAAATAGTTAAAAGCGGGTTTTCCTAATATAAATTTGAAGAAATGATAGGAAAATTCCTGATGCGCTTAAAGCCGTTCGTCAGACTTCGATGAAAGCGGAAGTTTCTTCAATTGTTAGAAGCGTTGACATCAAAATTCGTTCTACCAAAGGAAATAAATCGCTAAGCGTATTATTTCTGCCTTAATACTATTTTGCAAAGCAACAATACTGAAGTAATAGTTGAAAAACAAAGATATTTACTGAAAAACATCAACATTTCTATTGATTGCGAATAATCTGCCAATACCGGTATTTTACCGGTACTACCGGTATTTTCTACGCTAATACCGAAATACCGGTTTTCACCAAAAGTGCTCAATACCGACAGCCCTAATCGGAAGATAAGTGTGTTTTAGTCAAATCAGCACAAGAACTTTTGGAGTATTCATTAAATCCATCCAACAAATGATGAAAATTAGAATGGCTTTACTTACTACGACGGGAATTAGAAATAAACCCTAACTAATTAATATTTGGTAGCTACATGCTTGAACTAAAATAGTGCTTAAAACTACTTAGCGACTAAATTAGTGCTTAAATGCTAGGTTACGTATATCCTATGCAATGATTGCAGTATGCTAATGCTGGTGCTTAACCGAGTTAACTTATGTATGCAATTTGTAACGAATGCGAGATAGAGATTATAGCAAAGAAAAGAGAGAAGTGATAAGAGGAAGAACCATACGAAGAAGAAATAAATCGGAAACACTAAACATAAGTGAAGAAAACTAAACTGAAAATAACCCTGTATAATCTATATAAATATTGTATTCGAATATAAGAAGTTTTTATCGTCTCCTTAATATACGATAAAAAACTTCGAAATCTGTTTCATTCGTTGATTGTACATCAACAACTATTGAAGGTGTGATTCGGCGAGCGGGCATCGAAACTAGAGGAACGATATTCAGCAAGAGTAACCAACTCCTAGCCTTCGCGTTGACATCCTTACTGGCAACCATGGGACGGCGGAGGCGAAGGTAATCTGCGCCAGACTAAAAACGGAGGCTAGGAGGATAGCGTTACAAATCAATGTGTCGAAAACCAAATATAGAGACTCCAGAGAATGCAACATTTGCCTCTCATGGACAATGACTATTGGCAGCGATGAACGAGGAAGTGGTTGATGAGTTTGTATATTTGAGATCTCCGGTCATCGCCGACAATCGCCGACAATCGCCGACAATAATATGAGTAAAGAGATTCAACGACGCATTTAAGCGGGAAGTCGAGCCTATTTTACCCTCCGCAAGACGCTTAGATCCAGGAGCATAAGACACCGTTCAAAGCTGGCGATGTACAAAACGCTAATCAACCCGGTAGCCCTCTACGGACTTGAGACAGTAACTTTGCTTACAGAAGACATACGTGCACTTGGCGTATTTAAAAGAACGGTGTTGCGAACTATTTTTGGCGGAGTACAAACTTACAGCGAAGAGTGGCGTAGGCGTATGGACGCTGCGTTTCAACATCCAGCGGTTAATGGTAGACGGCGTAGCAGCGGAGTACGCCAGGAGGTTGGCCAACGAATCGCAGAACATCAGGTAGAAGGAGAAGATATAAATGGGCTGTGGAGGAACATCCATGGTGCCATCGAAACAGCTGCGAGAGTAGGCACGACGCGTGGAAGACAGCGTAACAGCTGGTTTGATGTCGAATGCCAGAGAGTGACAGATAAGGCTTCATGCACAAATTACGTAACGTTCAGAGGGGAGGGGGAGAGATCAAGCTAGCGTTACTTTTTGTTACATAGGGGGGAGGGGGAGGCTTGAAAAGAGTTACGTAACAAATTTATCAAATTAAAAAAATACGGAATTATACTTTGCTAAATAGATCTGAGCAGCTGAAAACCGTTTAACCGAACATGCAACATGGGGTGATGCCTAATTGCTGTTTCAGCTAAGAAACTCTATGATTTTAGCCTCGATTCTACTTGATCAAATCCATTTTGATCAAAATTCCTGTTTCGAACTCAGACCTGGTTGTGTTAAATCATATAGTTTGATCAGAATTTAAAATTGACATTCTGATCAGTGTAAAAAGTTAAATAGATTGTGCGATTTTCATTCAATGATAGGGGGGGGGAGTTTAGTTAACGTTACGTAATTTAAAGGGGGGGCTATGCCAAGCGTTACTTTTTGTTACATAGGAGAGGGAGGGGGTCAAAAAACCATAATTTTTGCGTTACGTAATTAGTGCACAACGCCTAAAAAGAACCAGGCCAGGAGTCGCAGAGAGAGGTACAGAGAGACTAGAGCTGCGGAAAAAAGAATCCGTCGTCTAAAGAAACGCGAGTACGAGGAGCACGTGCTCGCCAGCGCAGAGGAGCGATACGCCAGCAACGACATACGGAGTTTCTATAAAATGGTGAGATGCAGGAATTTTGCCATGCCTGTGATGTGCAATGATAGTGCTTGCAACCTGCTTACCGATAAAACGGCGGTAGCAGCCAGATAGAAGGAGCACTTCCAGACACTGTTGAATGGACAGGTAAATGCGGAGATCCGCAGGGATAGGATAGGAATTGTAAGCGATGGTCAAGCTGTGGAGCCACCAACACAGGAGGAGGTTAAAAAGGCAATCAGTAAGCTGAAAAACGGTAAGGCTGCTGGGAAGGACGGTATCCCGGCTGAACTTCTAAAAGCGGGGAGCAAGAGGCTGTACGAAGCAATCCACCGGGTCATTGGTGAAAAACTATCGAGGAATTACATTGCTCAATTCTGCCTACAAGGTGCTTTCCCGTATCCTGTTCAGCATACTGAGACCGTTTGCGGAGTCCTTCGTCGGCGAGTACCAAGCTGGTTTTCGTGAGGGTCGCTCCACGACGGATCAGATGTTTACCCTGCGTCAGTTGCTAGACAAGTTTCGGGAGTACAACTTGCAGACACACCATCTGTTTGTGGACTTTAAAGCGGCGTACGATTCAGTTAAACGAAATGAGCTGTAGCAGATAATGCTAGAACATGGTTTTCCGACGAAACTAGTTACGCTGATTCGTGCGCCGCTGGACGGATCCAAATCATGCGTTAAAATAGCGGGTGAGACCTCAGCTGCTTTTGTGACGTTGGATGGACTGAAGCAAGGGGCTGCACTCTCTAATCTGCTATTCAACATTGCCTTGAAAGGTGCATTACGAAGGGCAAACGTGGAAAGGAATGGAACTATCAACACGAAATCGCACATGCTTCTTGGTTTTGCGGATGACGTCGATATCATCGGAATCAACCGTAGAGCAGTGGAAGGGGCCTTCAGGCCTTTTAAAAGGGAAGCGGCGAGATTGGGACTTACCATTAACACCGCCAAAACATGGTTGCTGGAAGGGAACGTGGGAGCTCAAATGGTGTTGGTGCCAAGGTGGAGTTAGATGGGGAGCGATATGAAGTAGTGGAGGAAATTATATATGTTGGTACACTCGTGAAATGAAACGACGAGCTGCAGCCGCGAATCGGGCTTTCTACGGATTACGTAGCCAGCTGAAGTCCCGTAGTTTGCAAATTCGCACAAAACTGGCGCTCTACAGAACACTAATCCTCTCGGTGGCCCTTTACGGACACGAATCATGGACGCTAAAGGAATCTGATCGGCGAGTGCTTGGGGTTTTTGAGCGTAAAATTCTGCGATCTATACTTGGTGGCAAAATGTAAAATGGAGTGTGGCGAGACGCATGAATCACGAGCTGTACTAAGTATACAAATATGCTGATATAGTGAAGGTAGTGCAATGTGGCAGGCTGCGGTGGGCTGGATACGTGGCCAGAATGCCCGATAAAAGAGTAGCCAAAACTATTTTCAGCAGAGAACCAGGAAGAGGCCGTAGACTCCGAGGCAGACCCCGCACCCGGTGGGTGTGTGCTGTCGAAGACGATGAACGTTCAGCTGGTGTTGGGGGATTGGAGAACGGCAGCCCAGGACCGACGGTACTGAAGGATCATAATTCGTTCGGCACAGGATCGGCAACGGCCCGTTGCCACTAAAGTAAAGTAAGTTAGTAGGCATAGGCGTATGAACCACGAAGTGCAGGCAGTACTTGGAGAAATTCCCATCGCACAACCGGTGAAAGTTGGGTCGCAAGGATACCGGACGTTCTCTTCAACCCCCCCCCCCCCCACGTGATGTCTCGACCAGGTTGAGACCGCCTTGCCGCGCAACGAATTGGCGACGAGTAAGACCGAGTACAGTAGAGAGGAGTTTTTGTTATGGCAAGAGCCCTACCTCTACGATGCGCCCTGGCTCTACGATGCTGCTAAAAAAAAAAGAAAAAGAAGACTTCCCCGTCGTATTCCATAGATGTCGAGGGCCGGATTCTCTGGGTTATGTGTTTACGCAGCTCCTGAAAGTCAGTCAGTTTGCATTGAATACTGTATTGAACCTTGAAAAACGATGCCGAGCGAAAAGCACTCGCGCTTACAATACTTCGCGAATCTTCTATATTGTTACATATTCATTACGTGGTCGGTCAGATCTGCTCCGATCATCCAATGGGCAAGTGCCTTGGTGCCAATAGCAATTTTAACTGCTTTGTTTGAATCCGAATCTGACTGATCGTTTGTTGTTGGGGATAAGTGGCGACCGATGTTCATCTCAATGAGTTTCCGCAACAGTTACTTTAAATCATTTATTAAACCAAAAACTTCGCAAGCTTCTTCGTTATGTAATAAAAATTGATCTTCATACATAGTCTTAGCATATGTAAATTTAAATTTTCCTTACAATAAACGGGAACAGAAATCACGCAGGTATTACGTACTCATCTCTTAGGCTAAAGTTTCGTCCCTGGGCGAATGGTGATTGCACATTGGAATTCAGGAAATATAAGCCACGTGTTCTGGAAGTAAGTAAACAAAGTTAAAAATTAATTACAATTCGTCAGTTCAAAGATTGCTGCTATTAAAAATTGATTATTTCAGCATAATAAACTATTGAATAGTGAATACTATATAACATGCAGATTGCAGTATGTAGATATGTATGCCACAAGGAAAATCAAACAAATCTTCATACAAGCGGCGTTACAGAATAATCAAGCATCGTGCCTTCCAACCGACCAGGAACAGTTGGCCGCCATTAGCTTATTATTCATTCATTACCTCAAGCATGGCGAGGCAGTGAAATGGCGTGGAAAAAAATGCTAATTAGCTGTCATGTGCAGCGGCAGCAGCAGCATCGTATCAGTGATCCCATTTAATAACAGTAATGGAACCAGAAGGTGTTGAAAGTAACGATATGATATTGTGTTGTTTTATAAGCAAGCTCATCGTAAGTAATGCCATTGCATATTAATTGGGCATAGATGAATATGACACTTGAACAGGCTGAAGCTGATGTGTGTGTGTGTTATTCTTTTTTATTCTAAGAAATTGTGATTATTTTATATTGAAAATTTTATATTGAAAATTGAATGTTGAAAAATATCGATATTTTTTCTGTAGGTATTGAAAATACCTTTCTAAAAAACGCTTTTGATTAACACATTATGATTGATTTGCATAGATCAAACACAACACTAGTCAACCTGCCTTATGTGTTTTAGCTATTTAAAAAATAGTTTTAAGTCGAAACTGAACAAAGTTATTTGTGTTAATGTTCAGATTTATGCATCTAAATTTTAACTTTGCATTTTCTACGTATCCTCTATGTTAAAAATTATCAAAAAAAACTCTATACACTTACTTACTTACTATGCTTACCATTTCCAAGCACACTGATGATACCAATGCAACTATAATTTTAGAATCTTGGACTATAACCGTTTCTTGGCTAGCTTCCTGGTCATGAAAATTAATCGTAAATTATATTTACGTTCACTCTGGCGATAAAATAGATAAAATCTAATCACTAGGAAGCGCTCATTCGATGGTTCAATAATATTAGTACCATCACAGTATCCTCAGCAACTGTCCCTACCATCGAGTATTGTTTGGATGCTGCAGAGCTGAACTAACGTGGTGCTATAATCTCACTACGATGTCACCGCAAAAATCTCGTCAATGAGCGTTCATCAGACGCAGCAAAGTTGAGCAAAGCCAATCCCAGTGAAGTAAAACAAGAAATAGATTATGAAACAGGCTCACTTACGTGTTCGGAGTATGTGCACCCATAAGGGCAACCGTGCTCTGTTCGTTGAATCGGCACAGTCCCAACATGTACAGATACCAGTGAGCACACCTGTATCCGTAGAAACCCACTTCCGAGGCGATCGATTCCGCATAATATTCCGGCGCTCGATTATGGTTGCACTCGCCGGTCGTTTGGCCAGTCGTTTGGTTACTGCAGCCCGGTTGTTCCACCCCTCCGTTAATATAGAAATCTGTGTGACCGCTGGGGTGGAGAATACCCCGTGCAAACACGTCGGTGTGAATAACTTGTACGAACTCCGCGTCCGATTGGTCTAGTTTGAATTCGCTAGGCGCCGTGATGAAAAGTGGCTTGGCTGGATCGAGCCCAGTTACTCGTTTCAGTTTTCCCGCTTTCAGGTAATTACCAATCATACCGGAAGTCTGACCTCCGAGGCTGAAGCCCACAACGTGAATGTCATTCAGGGTGAACATCCGGCGCTCGATCATGTAGTCCAAGAGCAGAGCCGTACAATTCGCGACCGTGGGAAGATTTCGCACAGCCTGATAGTAGCAAGGTTCCAGTGCTAGAGGGTTGTAGTCTAGCGAGACGATGTTGAATTCCCCGTAGTCTAAATATGCCGGGCGAATCGATGTGTTCGGGGCATAGTTCCGATGTCCGGTGTAACCGTGAATCAAAACTATCAGCGGACGACCCGCAGCGAATGGAGCACGATCAATCGTATCGGTATGAAACAAGCTGAGCTCGGTTGGGTTGTTCTGAGTGTCTCTAGAGATAGGAAATGAAAAAGAAAAATGTGTTGAAGTGGAATGATATGTTTACAGGGATAGCCGTCTGGTTTGGCTATCAATTAAGATGCAGCAGACGAATGTTTGAAGAAAATTTTGATCCCGTTTCTAAACATCATGCAGATGGACAATACATGTTTTGGCCGGATAGAGCATCATCGCATTAAGCCAAAAAATACAATCGTTCCTGAATACCCATTGGATCCCTTTTTTACCCAAAAACCACGACCCGAAAAATCTGTCTCAGTGTGCCCAATCGAAGATTTCATCGGAGTTTTGAGTTACTTGGTGTACAAAAATAACTGAAGAATCACGAATTGCAAAAAGTTGATTGGTAGAATCAAGAGATGCATTCGCAAAGTGTACATGACGGCCGTACAACGCTCCTGTTTCGACGTCAAACGAAAGCTTCGCCGAACAACCGATTACGGACCGTTTTCAAATGTACGCTAATTTTGTTTCAACATTGAATAATGTTTCTTAATTTCGGTAGATCAGATCTTCTTCATGTACCTTTGTCTTTTTTTGACAGCTTGAGAGAAAAATACCAAAATTTTAGTTGTCACCCGTTAGCCCCGTAACTGTCCTATACTCTAATAGCCGGCTGTGAAGTCTGTCGATAAAGAAGGGTCAAGTTTTAGAAAGAAAATTTAAGCCCAAGGCTTAGCTTAAGTCGGCAAATTATGTTCTGTCATTTGAAAATTGTTTTGAAATATTTGTTTTTTCTTGTTCGTCAATTTCTAATATTTTAATGATAAAATTTACATGACACCATCTTTTTTGTCGTTCTTGAGCTATAGCTGAAAAACAGATTTTCCTGAATTTTATTAATTCAAAATAAAAACGTTCTTACTAATGTTTTTTTATGAAAATGGTAGTAAATTTTCTGTGAATATAGATGGAATACGGATGGATATAGAGGTAGAGTCCGCCTTCTGCTGCTCTCCAGAAAAAGAAGCAAAGACGGAGAAAACACGAAAATGTGACAAAAACTCGATAAGCGAGTTAGAAAAAGAGGAAAAACGCGCGAGAGAAAATAACAAAAACTGGTTAAAAACGAAAAATGATAGGGTAAATGGGACATAAAAAGAGTGTCCAAAAATAACCCAAACCAGATACGTCGCTACATTAATAAGGGGGGTTGCGCAGTCTCCTTTTGTCCAGCACCTCTATGGTTCAAAGGTACACGGGTACCAGCGAGCCACGCGCCCCTGGTGGGTGTTGTGGGTTCAAATCCGGTTATAATCTCTGTTTATAGCTTGGTTCGACCCATGCACCTTCCAGCATTGGACAAAAGGTAGGAGTCACAACGACAACTTGTTAAGCGTAGCCACCAATTACCCCCCCCCCCCCCCCCCTTCCTTTCCACTCTTTCTCCTCCACTCCCAAAATATTCATTACTTTCCCCTACCGTCCCTCCATCAATTGTACAACCATCGTTTCAAAAAAAAATAATATTAATGCCTGACCCCATTTCAATGTCAAAGACTAAAAGCACGAGTTTGGTCAACATAAAAAGAGAAAAAGAGACGAAAACATGTGTAAGAAGAGGGAATACTGAACAGAAAAAAAGAAAACGGGACATAAAAAGAGGAACCAAACTGAAAGAAAGGAGAAATTATGGGAGCAGAAAAAATGGAGAAGAGGAAACGATGGAAAATGGGATAAAGCGGACAAGAAAAACAGAATGTGACAGAAAAGGAGGACATAATAAGGGGAAGAACGGAACAGACGAAAACGAAAAAGGGATAGAAAAATAGTTAAAAGGGGGAAAACGAAAATCAGAACCGGAAAATAAGAACAAAAACAAAGATAGACGGGACAGATAATAACAAAAAATAAGACAGAAAAATAGGAACAACGAAAGAAAAACTACGAAAAACGGTGCAGAAAAGAGAAAAACAAGAGAAAAGGGTAAAAACCGAAACGGAGAAACAGGAAATGGTGTGGGGGAAAAGGAAAAATGACGGAAAACCAGACAAATAGAAAGAAGACGGGACAAAACGAGAAGAAAAAACATCAAAAAAAAAGACACGAAAACGGTAGAGAATAAGAGGAAAAACGAGACATAACAGATTGCAAGAGAAAGCAAAAGGAAAAAGAAGAATAGAGAGAGAGTGAAAAAACCAACAGAAGAAATGAGGAAAAGTGGCAAAACAAGGTGAATTTAGAAATAAAAGGAGAAAAATGTAACACGAAACGAGAAAATGGGATAGAAAAAAAAAAGAATAAAAACAGGACAAAATAAATCAAAGAAAAATCCTTTGGTTTTATACCCCATTTGCCATATTACTGAAGAGAATTCAAAACGGCCCATTTTTAATTCTGGTAGAACCGATACCGGATGTTCCGGAGTATGGGACATGAACTTGCGCTCTACAGGATAGTATAAGATTCATTCTTATTGACCACAAATGAAATGGATAACATTTGCGTACTCTGTTAAGCAGATTTCAGAGTTTTATTTCTCATGCTTCTTATGACGTCCAAAAAAATCCCACTGTGATCTGGAATATCTCCGGGAAAATTGAACCATAATTTATAAACTTATTTTTGCATTAAAGACCAATCTAATGTGGTTCTTTTAAGACTAATTGCATAAAAATCGAATGAAAATAAGTGGAGATAGAGCCAAAAGTGTAACTGCAAGTACCATCATTTTTGATGTCGGGGACGTAAAGGTTAATATTTTTTTGAAACGATGGTTCTGTTAGCAATCACCAAGTGAGAAACGCGTTGCGAAATGTGCCTACTGATGTGCTGAACTTCCGTGTGGGGCAGTTCACTACTATAGATGTTGATGTTGCTATCAAAGGAATTAAATCGTCAGCTGTTGCAGGGCCTGATGGAATTTCTACGCTTGTCTTGAAAAGGTGTGTGAGTGCTCTATGCGAACCATTGCGTTTCATATGCAATAGTTCTTTGAGCCAATCTACATTCCCGGACCGCTGGAAGAACTCGATCATGTTTCCAGTGTTCAAAAAGAGGGAAAGTGAAACGTCGCCAAATCCTACATCTCAGCCGATCAGCACGGCTTTTTTTCCTGGAATATCTATTTCTACAAACCTGCTACAGTTTACGTCGCACTGCCTTGTAAGCATGAGTGAAGGTGCACAAATTGATACCATCTACACGGATCTGAAAGCAGCATTTGATAGAGTCAATCATAAAATTTTAATCGCAAAAATCGATCGTCTAGGTGCGCCAACTAGCTTTGTGAAGTGGATAGCGTCATATCTCGCGAATCGCCGACTGTGTGTGAAACTTGGGTCCCACGAATCGAATGGCTTTGGAAACCTTTCTGGTGTACCATAAGGGAGCAATCTCGGACCGTAGCTTTTCTCCATATTCATCAACGATGTTTGTATCTTAATATCCGAAGGATGCAGACTGTTCTATGCAGATGACCTGAAAATTCTCTTGCGGGTGAGATCCGTTGAAGACTGCAAGCGGGTACAATGGATGACTTGTTTGCAAACTAATGTAGTGCAAACCGCATGGTGATCAAAGTGAAAAAATGTGCCGTAATTTCCTTTACTCGTAAAAAACATCCACTGCATTGGCAGTACAAGATAGAAGATGAAGTAATTGAACGAGTTTCATCATTCAAGGACCTTGGAATTTTGCTTGATACACAACTGTCATTTAGGGAGCACTACTCTTACATCATAGCGAAGGCTAATCGCAATCTTGGGTTAATCTTCCGGATTTCCAAGGAGTTCAACGATCCCTACTGTCTACGAGCACTGTACTTCTCACTTATGCGGTCAACACTTGAAACGGCAGCCGCAGTGTGGAGTCCATACCATGACGTTTGGATTAAACGAATTGAAGCTGTTCAGAAGAAATTCATTCGCAATGCTTTAAGATTTCTGCCTTGGAATACCCCAAGCGACTTGCCACCCTACGTGAATCGATGCGCGCTGCTTGGCATGAAGACTCTGTCGAAAAGACGTGACATTGCCAGTGCTGTCTTCATTGGAAAACTATTGCTAGCTGAAATAGACGCTGCTCAAATCTTGACTCAGATTAACGTTAGCATTGCTCCAAAGAATCTTCGACTTTGGCCGTTTCTTAGACTACATTTTCATAGAACCGAATACGCGCAGAACGAACCTGTAAGAAGAATGTGTTCAGTATTTAATCGAGTGTTCGACGAATTCGACTTTAATGTCAGTATAAATGTATTTAGAAAGCGACTGAATTTAAGTGATTTGTGACAGTTTATGTAATTTTAAGTCATTCATGTAGACCAAAGCGTTCGATGAATTATGTTAATAAATAATAATCTATACCTATAAAGAAGGATTTCTGTCTGTCTGTATGTTCCTTATAGAATCGAAAACTACTGAACCAATCGGCATGAAAGTATGCATCTAGAGGTTTTTTGGGGCCAGGAAAGGTTTTATTGATGGTTAGAAACCCCTCCCCCCACTAAGAGGGGGGGCTCCCATACAAATGAAACACAAATTTCTGTATAACTCGGCAACTAATCAAGCAAATAGAACAAAATTTGGCATGTGGGTGTTTTCGGTGACAAGAATTTATTCTATGGTAAATTGAGACCCCTCCCCTCTTTATAAGGGGAATTATAAGTCCTCTCCTCTTTAAAAGGGGGGGCTTCCATACAAATTTCCTCATAACTCGAGAACTAATCAAGCAAATGAAACCAAATTTGGCAGGTGAAAGTTTTCTAGGGCAAGAATATTTTCTATAGTACATTAGGAACCCTCCTCACTTTAAGAGGGGGGGCTCCTGTACCAAAGAAACACAATTTTCCACATAACTCGAGAAGTAATTAAGCAAATGGAACCAAATTTGGCATGTGGGTGTTTTTGGAGGCAAAAATTTTTTCTATGATGAATTGGGACCCCTCCCCGTTTTAGGAGGGGGGGATCCTATACAAATGAAATACAAATTTCCTCATAACTGAAGAACTAATCAAGCAAATGGAACAAAATTTGGCATGTGAAAGTTTTTGAGGGCAAGAATATTTTCTATGGTGAATAAGGACCCCTCCCCACTTTAAGAGGGGGGGCTCTCATACAAACGAAATACAAATTTCCTCATAACTCTAGAACTAAGCAAGCAAATGGAACCAAATTTATCATGTGGGTGGTTTTGTAGGCAAGAATATTTTCTATGGTATATTTTCTATGGATTTCCCCACTTTAAGAGGGGGGGGGGGCTCCTATACAAATGAAAAACAAATTTCCTCATAACTCGAGAACTAATCAAGCAAATGGAACCAAATTTGACATGTAAGTGGTTTTGGACGCAATATTTTTTTCTATGGTGAATTGAGACCCCTCTCTTCTTTAGAAAGCGAGTTATGGCCCATCTCCTCTTTAAGAGGGTGGGCTTCCATACAAATGAAATGCAAATTTCCTCTTATCTCGAGAACTAATCAATCAAATGGAACCAAATTTGGCATGTGGGAGATTTTGGAGTCTTGAATTTATTTTACGATAGTTAGAGACCTCTCACCCCTGTGGTAGGGGGATATGGACTCTCATACAAATAAAACAGAAATTTTTGCGAAACTCGAAAACTAATCGAACTCGAGAAATTCGAGACTCTTCCATAAAACATTAGTCAATACAAGACCACAAAAACTATCTATAGTAACACTAGATCATTCAGGACGAGACGGTCGCGAGTGTTGCTGGTGACCCGCCGTCGGAAGCGCCTTCCACTGGGGGGCTTGCAAAACTCGAGATTGTGACAAAGATCATCCGAGATTCATGATTTATGTACAACACAGGTTAATTTGTGGCAATACAAAGTTTGTCGGGTCAGCTAGTCTATACCTATAAAAAAGGATTTCTGTCTGTCTGTCTGTCCGTATGTTCCTTATAGAATCGAAAACTACTGAACCGATCGGCGTGAAAATTTGCATGTAGGGGTTTTTGGGGCCAGGGAAGGTTCTTATGATGGTTAGATACTCCTCCTCCCACTAAGAGGGGGGGCTCCCATACAAATGAAACACAAATTTCTGCATAACGCGAGAACTAATCAAGCAAATGGAACAAAATTTTACATGTGGGTGTTTTTGGAGACAAGAATTTTTCTATGGTAAATTGAAACCTCTCCCCACTTTAGGAGGGGGGCTCCTATACAAATGAAATACAAATTTCCTCATAACTCGAGAACTAATTAATCAAATGGCACCATATTTGGCATGTGGGTGTTTTTGGAGGCATGAATTTTTTCTATGATGAATTAGGACCCCTTACCTTTTTAGGAGGGGGGGGGCTCCCATACAAATGAAATACAAATTTCCTCATAACTCTAGAAGTAAACATGCAAATGGAACCGAATTTGGCATGTGGGGGATTTTGGAGGCAGGAATTTTTTTAATGATGGTTTGAGACCCCTCACCCCTGTGGTAGGGGGATAAGGACTCTCATACAAATAAAACAGAAGTTTTTGCGTAACTCAAAAACTAATCAACCTCGAGAAATTTTAGACTCATAAAACATTAATCAATAACAAGACCTCCAAAAACTATCAATAATAACATTAGATAATTCAGCACGAGTCGGTCATAGGCCGCGAGTGTTACCGGCAACCTGCCGTCGGAAGCGCCGGCCACTGCGGGGGGCAGCCCCCCGTAGAGTTCACCTCTATCTAGGTTTATTTATTTTCCTAGATCTACTGACCTCTATTACTTCAGTTGGGTCACCCCTGCGAAATGGTACTTTCTACGAAAAGATTTTCCGTGAAATGGTACATCCCGCGTAAGGTTTTGTGCGAAATCGTATTCTGCGAAACTCTATATTCCGCGTTATGGTCAACCGAGAATTGGTGTTCCGCAAAATGGTATTCGGCGAAATGGTTCGTAATGATGGCGAATATTTAAATGCTATCCGCTTTATTTTATCAGGCTGAGCGACGGGGGGAGTTGTTTTCTACTTTACTGTGAGGAAAATTTGTATAATAAAACACCCATGAACTCCTCAGAAACTTGCAAAACTCGAGATTGTGACAAAGGTCATCCGAGATTCACGATTTATGTACAACATAATTTAATTAGTGGCAATACGAAGTTTGTCGGGTCAGCTAGTAATAAATAAAAGAGGAAAAACGGAGAGGGTGGAGATCCAAAAACAGCATATAAAGACAAAAAAGACGGAAAAACGGGGCATCAAAATGAACAAGAAAGAAAGAAGATGGAACATGAAACACGGGACAGAAAAAAAGAAAAAGCTAGGAAAAAGGAAAAACATATAAGAAGTGAGGGCAAAAACCAAGAAAACGGTACAATAAAGGAGACAAGACGGAACAAACACTAGAAAAATAGAGTTGGAAGAGAATAGAAAGTAGGTAAACCTTTGCGATAGTAAGACGAAAAGTGTCAATTGTAAATTTAAGTAAAATTTTCTGCCTAATTTCGTGTCCATGCCCGCTTTCAAATAAAATTTCAAGATCTAATTGATTCAAATTCAAGTCCAATGTCCAATGTCAAGTTCAATTGCATGCCCGATTTTAAGCCCAATTTAAAATCTAATGTAATCGTAATTTTAGGTTTAATTTTAAATCAAATGTAAACTCTGATTTAAAGTCTAATTTCAAGTACAATTTGTATTTCAAATTCATGTGTTTTTTCACATGCAATTCCAAGTCTAATTTTAAGTCCAATTTTCAATTCAATTTGAAGTAAATCATGCCTAAATTAGTCCAAGTTCAAATCCAATGTCAAGTTCGATTTTAAGTACAATTTCTGCTCTAATTTCTAGTCTAGTTCCAAGTCTTATTTCTAGTCCAGTTTCAACTTTGATTTTAAAACCAGTTGCAACCAAAAATTCGGAATTTCAAACCTAATCGGCCGGTGATTTTATGAAGAGAAAGCAGTGACTAAAATTTTCTCTCGCATATAAGATACACGTTTTTCGCTCACTTGTTATTCTCATATGACAACTTAGAATCTTCTTGTCTGTCTATATGAAGCTAAAATCACACTGACCGTCAGTGAACATCAACGGCAACGTATCGTTAAAACAGCAGAATAGCTGTCTGAATTAGGCTATTCAGCATACCAAGCTCTATGCTTTATGGCTTTAGAGAATATAATGAAATGCCATATCTATTCAAGGTGTCTGCTGTCAAGCAATTTTTTCGAAAATTAAAATAACAAAAACTTACGAATGCAATTTTCTTATTTTTATGTATTTAATCATGTGAACTTTAAGGCGGTCAGAATCAATTCTTTTGGTACCAAAGTGTCAAGCAAATTGTTTTGAATACAGTTTTTATCATATCACAAAAAAGTTTCATGTGTGGCTCTAAGGCCCTAAAAGAGAATGCCGTCTAGGGACGACCTTACCGATTGATTATAAATGTTTCCCGCTTATTGTATAAGGCTGTTAATAAAAAATGCTTCAAACCACACCTCGTATATAACCAAAACGTAACATTCTCGTTTGGACACCTTTTCTCAGTTTCGAAACATTTCAGAAAATTCCAGTCGGCAGCAACTGCGAATGATAATCCTAGTAAAACCCCAACGGCACATTCCTGTAACATTGTACTCTATATAAAGTCAGTGATTTTCTACACACACTCTCAGCTCTGATTTACTTTCATTTTTACATTGCACTTCATTTTATCGTTTATAATTTTAACTATGCGCCACTATTAAACCACATGTGTTAACAATGTACTTTCTGTGAGCACTTCAGAACATTCTGAAAAAGTACTCCGGCTACCGTTCGCTCTTATATACTTCGACAAGTTTTTGAACACATTGTTAGCAGCTTGAAGCAAAAAAAAACACACGAGCTTTCTTCGTCCTGATGGTCCGCCTCGCACCACCCAACAGCATGAGGTACCGCTATATGTCATTTTTTCCTTATCATATCTACAACGTACTGTGCTTGGTGCCGCATCGAACCAATGGCCTGAATGCACTTCTTATTATTATGGCGATGATCAACTTCCGAAAACGCCGACCCTCTGCGGCGATGCAAAACTTACCGGTTTAAGCGAAACACCGGTAATTGATGCCACCAGAATTATGGAAGATGTTTAACTTATGGTTCGACGTAGACGAAGTTGGTGTATTGTAAACGGAAAACGGAACATTTTCACGGTTGACTTGTTTAGCAGAATAAACTTTCAGTATCCACTTAGGTGAATTAGTTTGAGCGGTTGTCGCGATAGCACGTTTTAATTTCGCTTTTATGCAAATTAAGTGCCGTTCGGCACTTACCGCTGATAATTTGGCAAGCCCTACTTCCAAAAAAAATGAGGAATCTTCAATCTACCGGAATATTGTCAGTATACTGAAAGGGGACAATGTACTGATCAGGTTGAGATTGGTTTTAATTTTGATTTATACTGGTTACTGCCGGAATAGATGAATCTGCGGGCTTGTACCTGCATATTTAATCGATGAAATTGTTTCCTATCTATAATAACAATGTTGGTTCCTATAGGGTTTACATAGAACAAGTAAACTCTTTACCGTCCACCCGATAAGTTGTTTGGAAGGATTGTTTTCATATACGATATGGTCATATTCCACGATCAGGGTTTTGCACTTGACTTGTGACATCGTAATGATTCATTACCCGCGTCTTATCAGGCGATGACAACCTAGAAATGTTGCGTGGGTGAAATACTGAAAATAATTAATTGTTGACATTCGAAAGCTTTTGATTTACGCAACAATAAGGAAACTACAAAAAAAACTACACTTCACTGCCTGCCAACATTGTAGCAATCAGGTTATTTTCTAATTAAAATGTGTAATGAGTGTTATCAATAGAGGGAAATTTTCTATAAGTGCCTAATCACACGTGGATAAGAGTTGGTTGATTGTGTCAAAACAATAAAAATTGAACACATGGTTAAACTAGTTTTCTCTTTAATCGCACTACACTTATGTGTGAAAAGTAAATGAAGAGTTGGTTCGAAATTTCCTGTTGGATTTCGAACCGGATTGTTTGGACGTATGACTATTGCATGATACTATCGCTGATACTGATACGAAAGCAAATTGATCAGGTCATACCAGAAATGGTACCTCCCGCCAGCATCATATACTTCGTTTTAGAGGTATTTATGTTCAACCCAATCTTCTCTTCTTTGCGTTTTAGTCTGGTGGACTGATCTTCTACAACCTCTAATCTTCAACTGACAGCATCCTGGACGTCGGAAAAGCAGATAAATTGACTGGATTTATTAAATATCTAGCCCCGCATTTCGATCGCCGCTCGTCTTATAACGCTTTCAAGTGCAATTTTGAATAGCCGGCAGGATGCTTCTTGTCGAAGTCCCTTGCGAGATCCAAATGGGTCCGACAATCCACCCGATATTCTCACACAGCACTGGATCCCATCCATAGTAAACTTACCCGGAAACCCATTTCGTCCAGAATTTTCCATAGCTCTTGTCGGTTTGCACTACCATTTGCAGCTTTGAAATCAATGGACTGATGATGCGTGGAGATTCGCAATCAGCGGCACTTCTAGAGAATCTACCGCAGGGTGAAGATTTGGTCCGTTGTAGACCGATCCTCCATGAAACCGGCCCAATAATTTCCAACGAATCTATTGGCTATTGGCGACAGTCGATGAAAGATGATTTGGGAAAGCACTTTGTAGGCTGCATTTAGAATAGTGATCGCTCGGTAGTTCTCACAATCCAGTTTTCCACTCCTCCGGTAGTCGTTTCGTATCCCAAATCTTGACAATCAATTGATGCAAACGGCTGGCGAACTTGTTCGGGCCCATTTTGATAAGTTTCATTCCAATGTCATCCTTTCCTGCTGCTTTGTTGTTCTTTAGCCACTGGATGGCTTCTTTAACTTCACTTATCGAGGGGGGTGGCACATCTCCGTTGCTTGCTATAGCCCCCGTTTCTTTTTGATCGTTGAACATTTCCCCATTCATTTATTTCTCGGGATTTGTCGGAATACGTCTTCGACGGTGAGCAAAGTATCACTTCTAGTGTAACTTCTAGTGGCAAACAAATCAAGAATAAAAAACTTGAGTATTGAAAAGTGTCAGTGATATAGCTTATAATCTCTTGTTCTAATAATGTATGCCAGCAGAGCAGTACAAAAACCATAGCGAATGTTTTAGTGATTGTGTTTTGTAGTAGAATTTGATTGCTTTGCACAGTTTACACACTGATCATTAATGGAGCTAGATGGTTGTAAAACTATGTCCATGACTCACTATTTAGTAAAGGTTTGGTTGTTGATAATTCTTATTGGATGATGTACCTGTAGATCATTACGTAATGACGGAATTTGACAATTCTAGAGCTTCTATACAATTGTATCCAACGCGTGTTTGAATAACGATTTGTTTTTTATATATGAAAGCCTTTATTGAACTCGCAAACCTCCATGTAAATCTGATGAGTATATTAAGCTCAAGGGCTGTTAAAACTTGTTATAGAGACTGAATAAAGCAAAGACTTTTTCACGTTTCTTAATAAACGATCACACCACAATAGTTCGAACTAATGGACGCTGTGGTCCAAAAGAAGAGGATGAATAAACGATTGGTTGCGTAATGCATGTTGAAAAATCCATCGGGGAAAAACAGAAAACAGTCAATTTAAAATATTTTAGCTGTTCAAAGCACAATTGACTACTGTCCATCTACCTAATGACCTACCTAATGCTTATCTTACGATAAGTCGCTTCTGAAAAGTCGGTGCCCCACCATCTGTTTAAGGCTGGGCACGCTAGCTTGATGTACTCCAATAAAAAAATACTGACAAAGAATGAGGAAAAATAAGCAAAATGGGATAGATAATCCCATTCGTTTGCGATTCCGCGCAAAATTTTATTTATTTAGGATCACTTATATTTAATCAGTTGGCCAGTCGTTTCTGCGTTGCATCCATTTTTCCATAAGTTTTTCCATAGTCCAGCGTTACACAGCGCTCACTCCGTACCTCAAACAAATTTCAATAATAATTTTAACAATTATTTATGTTGATTATTAAAAAATTTAAAAATTAATATTAACGATAAGTTTAAGGGGATATATACAGTTAGGAGGCTTAAAAAAGTGGATTTTAATAGAATTTTTCTAGAGAAAACCCTTTAACTGATTAAAGTGAAAATTTGTATACATCTTACAGCAGCTTTTGGCTGTATTTTAACATATTTTGTTTATGAAAATAGTTATTTAACTATCTGCTATAGGTAATCTCCTGGAACCCTTCTAAAATAAGGCGTCTTGCGGTGAGCATGACACAGAGAACAGACTACTAGGTAATTGACAAAAAGTGTGTAAAAGGTTTTTATGTAATCTACTAGTAATCCTTCAATAGAGCACCCCACGAGCAGTAAGTGGCAAACTAAATCTTGATGTCGCTGCTATCGCTGCTATGTAACTCCAGCACAAAGAAATATTGATAAAGGTACATGCATATTTTTTGATGCGTTTGGCAAACTATTTCTGGAGGGCGCTACCAACAGATTTTACACACAAAAAATCGATTACATCCAGCCTGTTAATCTGTTCTCTGTGCCCTTAATACCTTGGCAAAGCTGGCTGACAAGCAGAATAATAAACGGCTGTTTTCTTCATTACATCACCTATCAGCTAGGGATGGGAATCGAAAGCCAAAGTATCGATATCAGGTATCGCAATATATCGGACCGATCCGATACTGAGTAATGAGTATATCGCAACCAAAATATCGATACTTCGATATTCACCGATATCGAAACCCGAAATATTCAGAAAGTTTTCAGATACGATCCGTCACGGGCTCGCGATGCGGCCACCTGCCTCGTTTATGTCGCCGGCATCTCCGCACCTCCAAGATACCGTATATGTTCCACTCGACAATGTTCGCTGCAGAGATATTGGTCAGGCGGGCGCTTTTTAACTAGAAACACAAGGACTAGAACTGATCAGTTTCAAACAATTTTTCAATAGATTGTTCTAAAATGCAACTAAATATCCGGGCAAGATTTTGTTTTGAAAACCCCGCTGATTTGCTACATAGTTTGTTATATTCCAACAGAAGCAGCATCATAAATGCTTACAGTAACTTCTATAATCAGAAAAGTGTTAGATGTAATTTAGATTCGCATAAGTTTACCTTCTCATATTATTTATTATTCACATTGTGTTGTTCTAGGGGGGGAAAATATTAAAGATAATCCACATCTCAAGAAATAAAATTCCAAATTAGAATCACACATTGGCAAAACACCGAGCGTAGATTATACGGTCGTTACCGTTTCCTAAAACGACGCAGCCAAGTTCATCTCTTTTTCATACATGCAAACAAACACGAAGTGTGGCTAGGAATTTATCGGTGGTGTTGAATTTGTCAGACTTTTAGCACCAGTTTTCAATGCACCCGGTTAACACATTTCCGAGTTAACTGATATCGGCCAGCGCGCTGGCAAGACTGTCATCTGCATATAATTTGAGTGAAGCCGAAATGTTTGGTCCTGGGGTCCAAGTTGAAAGCTCTCCTTTCAGCTAATTTCAGTAAAGTCCTATATATCCGGAAACATCTTATAAGCTAATCCCAAGGAACAATTTTTGCTTATTAAACGTTTAATCGACAGCTTTTATTCAGCACATGCTGTATAGTTGCTTTTCAAGTATGTCTAAACACCTCTGTTCAATGCTTATACAGTTGGTTTTGGAGAATTTAAGCAGCACAGTGCTGAATATGGGCGTGGAAGATGCGTTTGTATGATTGTTATGTAACGTATAGTAAAATGTTTATTCAGTACGTATAGATATGTTTATTAAACTTTTGCTGATGACACTGAAGCTACGTTTATTCGACAGCTGTTCAACATTTAGACAACAGAAAGAAAAAAAATGCAGCTAAGTATTTTTATTTTATTTTGTGGGTTTCGTTATTTTCATGGCCATTTTAGTATGCATATATTATAATTTAATAAGAGACTTAATAGGAAATCATTGGTTGACTCAAAATTCATCAAGCCCGCCATATAATTTTTTTATTCACCCGGGTTCGAACTTACATCCTGTCGGTCGGAAGCCGTCAACAAACACATCTGAGATAATCTGACATATGACAGGCGCCGAGTTTTCAGCCGATGTAGATTTACCAGCTTAAGTTTGTCAAGCGTGGAACAAAAATGGGCTAAAATACATTTAAGCGCTGAAGAGTAGTTTCTTAAATCATGTTTGGCATCTGCTGTACAAGATTACTTTAGAAGTATTTATTCCGCACATGTTAAACATTTAACAAACTATTTGTACTAAAATAAAGCATTTCGCTTGTACCACCATGCAACATAACACAGTCACAACGCAGAGGTCTTTTTTCTTGTGAATAATTTCGACGGTGAGCGGTTCTACTGAATAAATTTCACTGGAAACTAGAAATCCAGAATGTTCGGCTAGCGATTGTTCATTTAGTTAGCAGTGATGTGATTAGCAGCAGCAGTGATTAGTTAACAGTAGGAATAATTCGTGCTAGTACCGCAGAGGAGGAATACTTTTGTCACCCCGTCATTAGTTTACGCAGATAGTCCTGAGCTTCCAGAAAACAAAAAAGAGCAGCGGATGGCACGAGAAGCAGTGGTATTTTTGCGTACCGGCAGCGGGAGCTGGTCACACGATTACGGCGCTACCAGCAGTGGTGGTATCGCCACTATGCCACCCAACCATAACAATTCTGGCGGCTTCAGCCCGAAGAAATTCATCTCGCTGAGCAAATCCATTGTGAGTAACTTGCAAAGCGTTAAGCAGAGCTGGTTGTCTTTGGATAAGTTTGTTAAATTTATCGGTACGACGAGCGATAACGACACGCCGAGGGAAAAGATACACACCGTGCAGGCAACAACACTTAAAAGGTTCCACGACCAGCAAAGATTTGCGGCGGCTAAAAGTGGTTATGCAAATGTTTTCTATTCTTAATGTATCAAAAAAATAAAAATAAAGTGTACCTAATATAAATTTAAAGCATAAATTATAAAGTGTTAAGCATAAAGTGTCATTCAAGTTATTGATGTTATTGGCTGCCATCAAGCACCTTTTATTCCATACCTGCTCTTAGTGGTGCTACTGATACGTTTGCACGACGATTATTCGACACATATTCTACAATTCCTCTTAGCAATGCAGCTGATGCGTTTGGGCAACTTTCATTCCACTCTTATTCCACACTCGCTCTCAGCAATGCAGCTGATACGTTTGCGCAACGCTCATTCCACACATTTTCCACTTTTATTCCACACCTTCTCGCAGCAATGCTGCGCAACATTTATTCCACTGTTATTCCACACTTGCTCTCAGTAATGCTGCAAATTCGTTTGTACAACATTTATTCCACTATTATTCCACTTTTATTCTGCACTTGCTCTCAGCAATGCTGCTGATACATTTGCGCAACGCTCATACCACTCTTATTCCACTCTTATTCCACACTCGCTCTCAGCAATGCTGCTGATACGTTTGCGCAACGCTCATTCCACTCTTATTCCACTTTTATTCCACACCTTCTCGCAGTAATGCTGCTCAACATTTATTCCACTGTTATTCCACGCTTGCTCTCAACAATGCTGCAAATTCATTTGTACAACATTTATTCCACTGTTCTTCCACTTTTATTCTGCACTGGCTCTCAGCAATGCTGCTGATACATTTGCGCAACGCTCATTCCACACTTATTCCACTATTATTCCACACTTGATCTCCGTAATGCTGCTGATACGTTTGCGCAATGCTCATTCCACTCTTATTCCACTTTTACTCCACAATTGCTCTTGACTGACACGTTTGCACAACGTCTATTCGACATGCATTTTCATGGTAGCTTTTAAGCGACCATTATTCCACACCTGCTCTTAGCCGTACTGCCGATACGTTTGCATAACGTTTATTCGACTCTTATTCCGCAATTATATAACAACGTATAAATGTTGATTAGAAGCTAGAAAAAACGTAAGATATGACGTTTAAACAACAGACAATTCAGCAAATTCGCTTATTCAGCACCGAATGCTACCACACAACTCTTATTCCACACCTGCTTGTTTAGGTGCTGCCGTTTTGTTCCTTGGGATGTTAAGTAGTAAAAAAGTTTTTCGATTTTCTGAAATATTTTGAGTGACACAAGGCATGGCTGGATTATGAGATTCGCATTTTTACGCAAAGAATATAAATAACTGATCAGGAGCACGATCGGTTTAAAACAAATTATCATACGTAACTCGCTTCACAGTTCACTTTATAAATGGTTCTTGCAAATCAATCTGCGCTTGCAGTGATACGATGTTCGGTGGTGGCTTCAGGAAATAATTAACCTAACAGTCCGTTGATATCGGCATCCACCGTAGAAGAGTATTCTCAAGTTTGCAAAAACACACATGAAGGTGCTTCATATTTATTTCAGTTGGCCGTGTGAGTCAATGAGATAGAGTCAATGAGAATAGATAAGGGAATACGAAAACCTAACGCTAGCAAAGAGACACACATCCAGCATATATCCGAGGATCTTTTACGAAGTTGGCACACGCAATCCCGGGTGTTACCGAAGTGCTAAAAACCGGCGCCTGAAAGACAACACCGAAACGGGTTGCGGGTGCTTTTTTGAGCGTGAAGTTCATTTTATCAGGCACGACAGCAGCGTACCGCCTCAAATAAACTTTGTAACTTTGTAAACTTTGTATTTTTCAAATGCGGCATGCAGTATGGTTCAGCTTTTGAACATGCCTGTTTGGAAGCTTGAAAACTGAAAAACGCGAGTTCGATAATTTGGCAAAAAGTTATGCGTGAAGAAACTGGCCTTTTTGTAGCTTTCGATACCTATAATATCGGATGAAAAGGTATCGATATCCGATAATATCGCATGGTAAAATATCGATGCTGGATACTCGATATATCGAATGAAAATATCGATACCTCCGGTATCGATAAAATATCGCACATCCAGCCTTTCACAGTAATTTTCCCTAACAGATGGCGCTGCCACAAGCTTTTCAAGCACCGCGCTGAACGCTTTAATAAATATAATTATCAAAGTTCCATTCCCATCACGACTGGCATAATTTCTATTTCATACAATTTCTTTTCGGTGATTTTTGCTGCATGGGCTGCGTCACAAGTCGACGGAATCGACCGAATCGACAGATAAGTGACAGTCGTAGGTAAGGTGCAGTTCGAACCTTCAAACTGTTCGAAGTAAAACCAATGTTTTTTTTTTTTTTTTTTGATGTTTTGTCTTTGACGGACAGGGCTGAGACCATAGTTGATCCATCTCGCCTAAAACCAATGTTTAGAAAACGATAAAATTGCAAAAATTAAAGTAACATTATCGTTTGTTCTATGTGGTTTATCGGGTCACAGAAGTAGTATTTTTAGATATTAAACAATAAACTTCCCAGTAGGTAAGTACGAACTGTTTAACACGATAAACATTGAAGTTTAATTTTGCTGCAAAGATATTTTAGCAACTGAATCGAAACAACACTAATGCAAACATTGCTTCGAAGCAGTTTAAATTTGAATGCAACTGGATATCGACTGCAACACGTGACGGTACCAGCTGCAATGGAATCGACGCTTAAAGCACTGTTCTTGAATGCCGTTGATGCGGTCAAGCCGAAGGCGCTATTCGATGGTTACATCGGTGATAATAAACTGCTGTCAGAACAGCTACAAGTTCCGGACAAACACTATCATCTTGTCGGTTTCGGGAAAGCAGTTCTAGGAATGGCGGTTCAGATGGAACGACTACTGGGCAATCGGTTAAGGAGTGGGTATATCAGCATTCCAGTTGGAACACTGGACCGGTTTAAGAGCGACACAGATTTTCAGCTAAGCATTTCAACTAAAATTCGGGTGTTTGAATGTGCCAGAAATAATCTTCCTGATCAGGAAGCTGTGGAAGTCGCTAGAACTATTAAGTCATTTGCTGAAAGCATGACTGAGAAAGATATTCTCTGTGTACTGGTTTCCGGAGGCGGATCGGCGTTATTGCCACTCCCGAAAGAACCTGCTACGTTGCAAGAAAAATTGTTTGTTATAAAACAGCTTGTTGAAGCTGGCGCATCTATCGATGAACTAAATTCCGTTCGAATTCACCTGTCGGATATAAAAGGTGGCAAGCTGGCGCTTGCTGCCTGGAATGCTTTTGATTTGATAAGTTTTGTTATTTCTGATATTGTCGGTGACCCCATTGAACTGGTAGCCAGTGGACCTACGGTTAAAAGTAGTATAACTCGTAGAGCAGCTTGGAATGTGATAGACAAATATGGTTTATCTCAGAAAGTGCCCTCAAATGTTAAATTGGTGTTGGATAATCCTTCATCGGATCTTTTTGAGATTAAAGAAAATATTCATCTCGTTGGTTCCAATCAAAAAGCTGTAAATAGTATTGTTCAAAACTGTCAAAATACTCAATTGTTTGCCATTGTGATGTCAACGAGTATTGAAGGAAACGTAAATACACTTTGCCGGGAGTATATTAATCTAACTACCGCTATAGTCCATTTCCAGCGAAAGATTATAAATGATAATGAGTTTAGGCAACAAATAATGCAATTCTGTTCAACTTTCCGTATTGATGAACAGAAAGCTACCAGAATAATAGATGACATTACGAATAATACTGCGAGAGACATTTTGCTGGTATTTGGTGGGGAGCCAACAGTGATAATACGGGGTGGTGGCGTCGGTGGACGCAACCAAGAGCTTGCATTGCGCTTTAGCAACGAATGCTACAGACATGGAGAACTACTGGAACATGTGCGCTTCCTTTCGGCCGGTACCGATGGAATCGATGGACCCACAGATGCCGCTGGAGCCACTGGTGGCGCGTGTGTAATAAAGTCCTACGAAGAACAGAGGATGGCAAAATCGGTAGAAGAATTCATCGAAGGAAATGATTCCTACAGTTTCTATCGAAACGTCAGAAACGGATTGTATCATATTGTAACCGGGCATACCGGAACTAATGTTATGGATATCCACTTGCTGTACGTTCCGAGATGTATGCAGGCAGATGAAATCAGTTGATGATTTATTACTAGTCTAATAGGAATGTTAAGTATAATTTTGTTTACACACAACGTTGATCATGATACAAAATGATTTTATTTTTCTGCTTTATACCTGTTTTGCTATAAAAATAGAACCTCACAACCTAAAACCATCGATTTATCAAGAGAAATCAAAAGTTTAATATGAACTGACAAAATATTTACTAATTATGTTTAGCTAATCATCATAAAAGCTAATTTACTTACTTTCTGGTCCATTTCCGCCGGTCCAGTAGAACAAAAAGATGAAAACAGAGATCATTGCCGACAGTTACCCGTAACGGCCTCCAGCTGTCGCCAACATGTGAGATGCATATAAGACTCTATATTTGAATATTCCTTTCCCCTTAACAACGAAAGTGCTGGCGACGTTGTCATGTGAAGCTGATACGGTGCGCAATTACGTATCATTGGTAACAGTGCTCGTGTATCTCCAGAAGACTCTTCCAGCAGACTCTTAGACAGGCAAAACGTACGTACGTGTTCACACAATACTTCTCGCCAGGGCAGCCACAATGTCACGCTACGGCTCTGAAACCAAGTGTAGAATCTGAGTCCAAATTCTGATAAAAAATGTGGTGGTAAACATGGTCCATAATCTGTTCCAACACTTATTAAAAAATGTGGTTCAAAATCTGGGGTGACATTGCGCATCTCGTTTCGAGTGATTTTGATTCGTTTCGACCATGTTAAACAAATGGGCGTCTCGAACGAAAATTACTCGAAACGAGATGCGCAATGTCACCCCTGATCCTGACTGAGGTCCAATATCTGATTCAGGTCCAGAATCTGGTCCAAAATATGGCCAAAATCTAATCAAAAATGTAGTCCAAAATGCGGTCCAGAATCAAGCTCATATCTATTCTAAAATTTGTTACAAAATTGGATCAAAATGTCCGCAATCTAGTTCAGGTCCAGAATCTGGTTCAAAACCTGATTCAAAATCTGGTTGGTAGTTTAAAATCTGATCAAAAGTGTGACTCTGGTTTAAATTCTGGTGCAGTTCCATAATCAGGAACTGTATTCGATTCAAAATCTGGTCAAAAATTTGATAAATGATTTGATGGAGGCAAGGTCCACTTGTCCTGTCCAGGTGAAGAATCTGGTCCAACAAATAATCAAAAATGGGGTCTTATCCAAAATCTGGTCTAACCGATAAAAATGTGGTCCGAAATCTGGTCTAGAATATGGTTTTGCTCCAAGATCTTGTTCAGGCCCACGGTCTAGAATGTGGTCCAGGTACAGAATCTGATCAAAAATAAGGCCGAAAATCTTATCTGAAATCTGCTTATTTTGCTTAAGGGAAACGCCGGCCCTGGATCGAATCATACAAAATTAGCATCACAACAAGCGAAAAAGTCTGTAGAATCTGAAACAAATAAATATAATTTTTTTATACTTTTTACTCATTTTATTCATGTCCCTTTACCAAATACCAAAAGAATCAGAAAGTATCTCAAGAAGGATGAATGAAAAGTCAGAAGTTTCTAAAGAATGTGGTTTGCAGCGACGCAATAAGTTTCATGAGTGGAATCAAAATAAAAGCTCGAGAATTTAATCGGGGATTAGCATTAAATTCACTAATTCACATTACTCCGGCTATGAATACAATAAATTTCGTTTGTTCAACTAAACTTTTTTCTTTTTCGATAACTGACGTTTTTGGTTAGCTATCAACTTTGCAAAAGAATAGCCCCTTATCATAAAGGCCTTATGGTGTGGAGCATCTTTGTAGAGATACGAAAAATAGGTTTCTATTTACCGAAAAGTTTTCACTCAGTCTTGGGTTGGGTTTATCGCAGAGGTGGGCACCGCTAACCGAAATTTTAGCTTCGCTAACGCTAACCGCTAACCGCTAAATTTGTTAACAGCATAAATTTAGAAATACTTTTTAAAAAACCAATTTTGAAAAAAAGAAAATCTTCGTTGCAAAGGTATAAGAAAAAATATATACTGGAAATTTTTTAACAGATTTTTCTAAACAATAATTTTTCTGGATTGCCAAAAAAATTTACTTACATTTTCATTTAAAAATGTTTGCTCTACCACACATTTGGTTCCTGAGATATGAATTGTCAGTGGCACAGGAATACTCCGAATAAGGCGATGCGTGATGCTGTTCGCCCATCAACTATCTATCGACCAACAAAACTGATTCTGGGTATATTATTAGAGCCCGTTATGAGCTTGTTAACTACCAAAAACCAAATAAATTGACTAACAGGAAACTAAGAAAATGCAGTGGGCCTGTAGTACCACTCACCGTCTAATTTAGGGGACTACTGTCTATGAATATCTTAGAAATTCGACCTTTTTGGTCATCACTCAGATATAAAAAATAACATTATCGTGGAATTTTAATCCCTTACAAGCACATATTGATCAGTTTGTAAAACAAGAATAAGAAACAAAAAAATATTTTAGAAATTTAAGCTTGCTTTGGAGTTTTTCGCTTCCACGGAAAATTTTGTAAAAAACTGTTTTCCAGATAATAATTTTGCTGGATTGTAGTACCGTGACCGCCCCTAATTCTGCGCAGCTCCTAATTATGCGCATTTTTCTTTATATAAATATTTTTTAACATTGTGCATAACTATGATCATTGCGTTATTTTTTAATAAATGTCTGTTGAATATTACGCCATTATTCACCAATGGGCCATAATATTTGAGAGCGAAATAATTTAACGTGAATCTGAAAGTATTTTATATGGCAGAAAACATCGTCGTTAGCACCAACGCTAAGATTGTCCTGCTAGAAAATTAACAAATTTATGATCGAAATTCTTTGCAATGATCAAATTACCCAGCATAATTAGAAAGAATAATTAGTTTTAGTCATGTTTGAGACAATGCATGCATTGCTTTCCTTAGAAAAATGCGATGCAATAATGTGCAGATTTAGGCACAGATTTTTTATTCATGTCCCAAATTCTGCGCAGTAATGTATCGTACGAAGAAAGCGCGAAAGAATACGCAACCACACCCAAATGGCTGAGGTATAGAGGCATGAAAATTCAAGTAGAATCTTTAACTTGCATTGATTTGAATCCTGATGTGCTGTGTCTCGGGGTCCGAACCCACGAGCGCCAATTCATGAAACCATGTCTTCTATTTTTTTTAATGTCCAACCTCATGGGGCCGTCAGAGAGTGGGGCAGTGGTTTCTATATGAAAACACAATTTTTAGTATTAGTCTAAAGTGTAATGTTCAGTATGCAGAAAACCCGAATCAATTCTCCCTTCACGTTATCGAGAATAAAATATTTAAAATGAAGCAATCAAAATGATAACAATATTCCTTTGCCACCCGGACAGCACAAGGAGGCCGGAGCATGAATTTAATTATGGTAATGGCTAATGCCGCATTTTTTGGTGTGCTTTCAGCGTATAAAAACATAAACAGCATGGCAGGAGTATTTATTTTCACTTTTTGGGTGCGCAGAATTAGGAGCAAACATGCGCAGAATTAGGAACATGGGCAAGAAAGTGCGCAGAATTAGGCACCGTGGATAAGTTTACAAAACGCAAAATATACTCAATTGTTGGTCGACTTATAATTCCCATATTTTTTACCAGATATTATAGACCGTAGTACTACACGTTGAGGCTATCCACGTTGTTAATTTAAATCTAGAATACTTAGAATAGCGGAAGAATCATAAAAATGTCTTAACTGCGCAGAATATGGTACGTTCACGGTATAAACTTGGTTACATTTTCTTGCGTGGTGAATGACACACTGGTTAAAACCACATTAAAAAAATCAAATGGTTTCATTTTCATAATATTTTTGAAATGATGCTTCAATACTTACAAATTTTTAAAATAATGTACGCGATGTAAATGAAGTAAATAAATCGGAAAGTTTCTCTTGAGGTTTTCTAAGAATATATCTTTTTTAATTATTAATTTATTTCATGAGTCCATCAACCGTGCTCGCATACAAAAGTTTATTAAGTTTTGGGATCTTTCGATCCAGATCTATGCGATAATATTGATAGATAATAGCTAAACAGTTAAATTAAAAGAAAAATTTCATATTTCATAGCAATTTTCCACTTGCTAAAAAGAGTTAGCGGTTTATTTAGCGGCACATAAATTTAGCGGAAGTTAACAAAAACGCTAACGGTATTAAAAATTAGCGAAAACGCTAACCGCTAACCAAAATGTTAGCTGAGCTAATTAGCTGTTAGCGGATTAGCGGAATTGTGCCCACCTCTGGTTTATCGCCACTAGTCTATAATACGATCATGCATTGGAACTTCTCAAGAAATACCCCAATACTGTAATGAAGAATCGCGCAATGCAATAACTGTTAATAAACATCAATAAATTCGAACAACTGCGAATACTCTCCTAATCAGAAAAAAAGAGACACAAGATTTAGCATCAGCAGAATCCAGATGCTGCCGATCATGGCAATTCACGAATGCACTTCCCATCGGGATCGGAATGATATTATACATTCAAATTCTCCTATATTTAGCCCTCCTAATTCATTCGATATAAACCCAATCAGACTCGAACAATTCAGCTGGTGATCCTTTTACAGTCGATAATCAAATTTAGCTCCATTAGTCAGCGTTTATTTTACGACACCTAATCACCATCATCGGCGGGGAGGGGAAGCCACTCACCGCGATCAGATCGGAGCACAACCTCATTGAACTTCTTTGTCTTTGGATCCCGGGTAGGTACCTACTAATGTGCGTCCAGGTCGTAAAATTCCTTTATCTACGATGATCGTCTTGCAGCGTGGGATTTGTCGGCACGATCGATCGGTCCGTGTCCCCGCTGCTGCTGCTGCTGCCTGCAATGAAGATATGATTTCCCGATAAGAATCAACCCAAACGGCCAGCCGGCGCGGCGTGCGGTGATGATCGACCAATTGAAAGGGACTAGCGCGAATCATCCACATCTACTTTTGCTTCTTCGAATTCTCTCTGTCACTAACATGCCATGCTTATGGCGTTCGCCTGGATGAAATTAGATTTTTGTGTGGTAGTTTAGATGTGAATAATTATTTATTTTGTGTGATTATTCTATCAATTTCTTATGTAAAATTGCACGTACCACTATTTGCAATCTTAAGTATTTAAGCTAAGTTTGTACCTTCTAAAGCAATTGCTTCAAGAGTTAAATAATTGGGACTTATTCTGCGAGACGAGTAACGTGACTTTGGCAAATTTCAATTCACGTGTCATTCGGTTTAAGAGCCAAACATAATGCATCGTCAGCGTTATTCTGACAGTTTTCCCTGACACTGACGGATGCATCTTCCTCGATAGCGCACATCCATCGGGTGCGGGGTCTGCCCTGAAGTCTACGGCCTCTTCCTGGTTCTCTGCTGAAAATAGTTCTGCCTACTCTTTCGTTGGGCACTCGATCACGTGCCCAGTATAGCCTTCCACATTATACTACCTTCACCATATCAGCATACTACGGTTGATTCTGATGAAATCGACGTCTTCTGCAACACTAAGAAGCATGTGATATTTCGTGGTGATAGTCCTGTTCCTTTCCACGTTTGCTCTTCGTATTGCACCTTCCAAGGCAATGTTGAACAGCAGGTTATAGGCTGCACCCCTTTACTTCAGTCCATCTAACGTCACGAAAACGGCTGAATTCCCGCTATTCCGACGTATAATTTTGACCCATCCTGCGTCACACTTATTTAGTTTACTTATTGTAGGAGATACGATGAGGAATAAAATAAATGAACCAAAAAAATCGAAATTAATTACTTCAGTGTAAACGCGAAATAAAACTTTCAGTTGTTCCCTGCAGGGACAGAATAAAATACAATATGTAAAAATTGAGACATCGCTTCTAGCATGCAACGGATGAAAAGAGAGGAGAGAATCTGATGATAGCATAGCATAGACAACCGTACACATCATGGGTGGCTGATATGATGTACCCGTAAGTACACCATACACCTGGCCATGTCCTTACGATTGTAGAAATGGGTGCGTTAGTTGACCACCTACTTTAAGAGGATGCGCAAAAACTCACGCAATCATAGGTGTTCTTGTACCCAGTAATATACGATATGAATAAAATATTAAAAATAAAATGAAATGGAGCATATATGGGAAAAATAGAACAATCTCACCATCAATCCTTCGAATGAAAAATAATTGCATCAGTTTCCATCATCTAATATCCAATAATAAATATCCATGTGCATTATTTAAGCTTGTTACGGTTACGGAGTCTTAATTGTACAATAGGAGGTGCTTGATGAGCTAAAACGAAACAAATAATTAAAATAACATATTATACTTACCTGCTACCAAGGCCGAGTGGCTCAGCCGTCTGCATCTGGGAACCACGCGACATCGCACCTCCTAACTTAGCTACTCGTCCACGTGGAGGCTATGTTGGTCGCTTTCTCGTTTGCCTTCCCCATTTCATACACAGAGAGGAGAGAATCTGATGATTGGCAAATAATGCTCACGCACACTCGAGAGCTGAAAATTCGAAGGAGACAATTGACACACCAACGTTTAGCATTCAGTTTTTGGAGTAGTTTCATAGAGGACAGATTAAAAAAGTATAGATGCCCGCATGGATATTACACTAATGTGTCCATGTCTGCCGGTCCGGCAGAACAAGGGGATGAAATCAGAGATCTCCACTGCCGATGGTTGCCCGCCATGGCTTTTACCTGGCGCCAGGACAGGTTCTTGTCTACAGCCCGGATGTTGTTGGCTAAGCTGCGTCGCCATGAGCCTCTGGGTCTGCTTCTTCTTCGCTGTCCTTGTAGATTCCAGTCGAGTGCTGCGAATCCTGTGTGTGACGTCGAAGAGATGGTGATGATGATGGTCCATTCATCACGACCACGACTAGTGATGAAACCCTCGGCAAAGCGCGCAGCGGGCGGAGGGAGTGGATCTCGGATGAAATTTGGAGGAAGATCGACGAGCGGAGAGAAGCGAAAGTCGGCATTGAGCGAGCGCGAACCAGATCAACTAAGACAGCTACCCGTCAACGATACGCCGAACTGAAGAGGGATGTGTAATCTTGTAATCGCTTGTAATCGCTTGCCAGGACTAACTCCCTAGCCGACCAAGGAGAAACCGTCACCGTCAATGGTGATATCCGTTTGTTGCGCGATATTTCTCGCCTCCTGTGTTGGTGGCTCTTCCTGGGTTGGTGGCTCAACAGTTTGACCATAACTCACAATTCTTAAACTGTTCCTGCAGAGCTCCGTGTTGACCTCTCCATTCAACAACGTCTGGAATAGCTGCTTCCACCTGGCTGCTATCCCCATTTTGTCAGTAAGCAGGTTGTCAGCACTATCATTGCATATCACAGGCATGGTAAAATTCCTGCACCTCTCTGTTTTGAAGAAACTCTGTGTCTCGTTGCTGGCGAATCTCTCCTCTGCGCAGATGAGCACGTGCTCCACGTACTAATATTTAGACGGTGGGTTCTTTTTTCCGCAGCTCTACTTAATAAACATTTTTGTTGAATAGTAGTTTATTCAACTATTGTATAGCCAGCTACCGAGTAACAATCGCTTGATAAGCTATTATACGACAAAAATGTTTGAAGGGTAGTCTCTCTATAGTGTAACAAGCGGCTAGTTCGATTGCGCTTAAGACTCTAGGGTCGTCTACACACTGCTATTTGGGGAGGACTCAAAACCAATAGCTTACTTGTATGCAATAAAAAACTCACAGATTAGATGCACCTGCTAGACAGACAAGGCTCAGCAGAAAGTGAGAATTCGTTTTAATACTTATATTTTAAATAGACGGTAACTAATCTTTGCGGTCATTGTGATGGCAGGAACTGCTAACAAGGAACTAACATACGAGGAAGGGTGAGTGTAAATCATGCCTGTCTGTAGCGGGTTCACAAGGCTGTCCAGTGCTCTGCAGTTCAGTGTTCGCTCTGTCCACCGAGCTTGCAGATGAAGAAACTCATTGGATCAAACCACGAAGTGCGGGAGCCAGGTTCAACCAGTCCTCCTCGAGATCTCTCCTCAGAAATTATCGACCCTTTCGACGAAACCGTGTCGCACGACGTTATCGAATGACTCGTCGGTTATCAGCACGTCCGCCAGGTTTCCGCCAGGAAGACAGGGCTACAATCTCAAAATGGCTTATTCACGACGTTTGTGGCTGTTTTTCAAATCTTTTCCGGGGCGGGTAACAATGATCCTACCTAAGTCCTAAGTCGGTAAAGGTCTTCGTTCCTTATCCGGATCACGGGAAACAGCTGAAGAGCGCTTTATGGGAATTATCCGTGCCACGATCCACGATGACAATTTAACGTCGCGATAACTGTTAACTCATGAAAAAAATGGCGCATGAGTCCGTGATAACTCTTACCTAAAACACAGGCTAACCGACGCGCAAGGTGTCGACTTGCGTTGTCTATTGTCGTTTGTTTAGCGCGCGCGTTGGAGGAGTACCGCAACGTCGTAGTAAAGTTGTTTGCGAGAGATGAGTGACCCGACGACATATTTCGGCGGTTGAAGTCCCACGGGGTGAATCGGAATTTCATCTGTAACACCATCCGTCGGTACCGAGAGACATGCTCGGCCAAGGACCGTGCTAGATCCGGGCGGCCGCTTTCGGCGAGGACGCCAGCAGCCATCAAGGTGGTGAGAGAGCGGGTTCGTCGAAAAATGAACCGCTCGATCCGGAAGACCGCAGTTGACATGGATGTGTCGATCGGGACTGCCCACATCATCATGGCGAAAAACCTGGAATGCAAGCCGTACAAGAAACGCAAGGTTCACGGGTAACGGAGGCTGCAACGAAGAAGAGGCTGGACAGAACCAAACTGATACTTTCGCGGCACGCTGGTCAGGAGTTCGTGTTTTCTGATGAAAAACTCTTCATCTTCCAACAGCCGCACAGCGTCCAAAATGATCGGCTGTGGGCGCCGACGTTCCCACCCAAGCGTGGGAAGCTTTCACTGGTGTTTGTCGAGAAAAACGTGAAAATCAACGCCGTGTTCTATAACACCGAGGTTCTGGAGAAGGTTGTGGCCCCGGCAATTAGTAACCTCTACGGGAAAGATCATTACGTCTTTCAACAGTGCGGTGCACCGGCTCACACGGCGAATGTCGTCCAAGCGTGGTGTCGGGAGAATTTGACTGATTTTCTGGACTTTTATGTATGGTCGTATTACATGCTGGCCAAGCAGAGCGAACGTAAAGTGAGCACTATGGACCCATTTAAGAAGCTCATTTCCAAGATCTGGGACGAGATGCCCATGGACCAGGGGCGTGCCGCATGTGATTCTTTTGAGAAACATTTCAAGCTCGTCATAAAGCACAAAGGGGGGGGGGGGGAGGAGGGGTGCTTTCACCAAATATGTTGTAAAGATTCTCAATAAACACTGCTTCAATAAAAATTAACTCAGAAAAGAAAATCTTCTATTTTCATTTTTTAAACACATTTTTGAAGTGTATTCGAACTTATTAAACACCCTGTAATAAACGAATTTGACACATTCCAGCGTTACATAATTAGCACCCATTCTACCCTGTGAATCGCTTCTTGTTTCACCAAATTTTTGGCAAATACCTGTTAAAATAGTTGTCGAAAGAGTACTTCATTTTCCACTAGAATACCAGGGATTTAATAAAACAGGAACCGATCTGCATAGTAGAGATGTCCCGTAACACTGGAATGTGTCATTTGTTATAAGATAAGTAAACAAATACCTTCTGCAACCATTCATAGGTCAGTAAATGAAAAATCCGGCAGCATTCGCATTTCCAAATCCACAGTTTTTCTGAGCCATAAGAAGTTATCATGAAAATTTGTGTCCAGCGAAGCGTACCCCGTTTTATAACCATCGTTGCCTGGTTATGTGTTGAAATTCTAGTTCCCTGAACGGTCCCGGTGGCTATGGGAACAGAAACGGGAATGAAGATCCATCGTTCGCGCGAACCAGACCCGCCAGTGGGTCTTGAACGAGTTGCAACCGACGAGAGGCTCTCTCGATTGGGAAGGGCCAAGCGGGCGGCGCTGGCGGTCGGGTAGCATTCCGATATGAAACGCAGAAAAAAAAGATGCCCGATCATCGCGACGGTGCTGACGATCATCATCACCTGGATGATTAAATATGTGTATAGGACACCTGTTTTTGTTGTTTTATGATCGTTTTTATAGATTTTATTGATGGGGGATATAGCAGTTAATTACCAGGAAATTTAGAAAACAAACTCGATTTTATGCATTTACTTTATCTTTTCGAACTTGGTATATGACAGGAAACGAAATGCTTCTAATGCGGGGCGTAATAGGACGCAAAAGGGTGCCACATCACAGGCGTAGGAATGCACGTTAGTTAAGAGTTGCGTTCTGTTATTTTTCAGCGGTTGTGGGAAGCGGTTTTCAACTTCAAGGTGTCACTGTTACTGGCAAGATCGCAAGGGATAGCCGCAATGGCGGCCATTGGTAAACAATCTCACATGTTTGCACAAAAAGTTTGCAACCAAAACAACACTGCAGTGGATTTGTTCTACCGAAGTCGTTTTTTGTTTGCTTCTTGTCATTCGCAACGTTTTTCTACATGGATGACTTCATTAAAACCAAGTATAACAAGATCATCTACTGATGGTTTGAAATCGGATATTTTTCGAAGGACTGCCGTTTTCGGTAGTGGAAGACTGCATGGCATCGCATCAGCGGTTGACATGAATGAACACTTTATGCACTTCCTGCTTCAGTCCTTAAACATTAAACAGCCTGTATGTGTGCGTGCCTTATCATGGTGGTGGACTGTTGGAGTTTCAGGTATTCTTTGCCTTCATGCACGTAATCTTTGATGTTCTCTTGTCATGCTCATCGCCGTTCAGGTTGTCGTCATCACGGTACATACCTAGCTGCCCTGCGACAAACCAGCGGAGGACAGGTTCAGATTTCATCTCATCCATCTGGACCGAGTCGGACCTGTTGATGATCGGTGATGGACGATATCTCTTATGATGGCATAAATATTTTTTCGACACTGCCGCTCGACCAGATGGGGCCTTGCGGCAATAAAGTTGCCTGTCCGTGAACTTGTCGATAACGAAACATCGGCAAACTTAAGAAACGCAAAGTTTGACATTAACTTGGGTGTTCAAAATTGCTTCGATGCTCATCAACCAGCCGAGGTATGCAATAGAATTGAATAATAAATTTTAATGATTTCAGACAATGTATCCAATATCGCCGCCTTCATTTAGTCACATTAATGTACATGTTTATTCAATCAATGGATTAATCTTAAATCATTTTTCTTTCATTTCGTTCTATATTTTGAAAAGCAGTAGAGCCATAAATTGTATGACCCAAAACCGCTGTTCAGCTATTAGTAATACGGGACACACAAATGGGATTGTAATTAATATTAGCATAACTGACAGAAGAAATTGGTTTTATCTCTTGAAGCTAAGCTGAGTTAATAAAAAACGCCTAATATACCGTTCTATTCGTATATGTTCCCATCGTAATGATGTTACGTCCGTACACAAATTCCCTCCAGACAGACTGACGACGCGGCCAACGGTTCAAAAGTTTTGTCGTGACTTGCCTTTGCCGCGCGCGGCTGCTGTGTCTGAACGGGATTTTGTAAATGAACGCTGCTCCGCTGCCTATAGGCGAAGTCCGTACCTTCATGAACGGAAAAATGTGCCGTGTAATTATCAACAATGAAAGACTGCGACAACGTCGGCGGAGTAGATATAATTGCTGCGAGTGTGCACTTGCTTCCACTTGCTCGGTGCATCAATCGGCACTTATGATCAAAACCTGCTACTGCTACCTACCTACAAGCTAGTGCCAACCGAAACGTGGCGAGGCCTGACTGGCAACACTCGATATTATTCAATTTATTATTTTGATGTGTTTTCTTCAATTAACGAAATGATATGAGCAATTATACGATTTATTTCCCGAGGAATGCCAGATAAATCTTATAGTGGCAAGCTACTTTCTAAAGAGATTGCTATAACCTCGTAGTTATTCAGTCTGAGCTGGAAATGGTTGCCAGGTTTCACATACGAACTGTAAAACTACGCTTAAGCCGCAGCATCATCCATTTGCTCACATCCCTCGCCACCGCTGGCAACACTGATTAGGTAGGCTACCGTGCCGGCTAGCTCGGTAATGAAGCATTCTTCCCACATTTGTGTTGCAGTTTGTCAGTGCGACTCACGACGGATCTCACTTATGCCCAATTAAGCGCGACCGGAAATGAGTCGGTTCTGTCCGACATGTGCAAAAGCCATACGTAATATGTGCCGGCAGCGAAACTCTCGCACGGACTGGAGAGTGAGCCAAATAAAAAAAATACAATCTGCTGCCATCTGGTCTACAACCGTTCGCCGGATTGGCTCCATAAAGTCTCCATGGACATATACGGCCGTTCGCTTTTGTCTACATTACGAAAGCGTATGACAACCGTGGGGTTTGATTTGGGTTTAGCGAAATCGTGGAGATTTTTACTGGTCTAGTTTTGCATAGTTTGGATTAAAATTTTACAAGCATTGTTTGGTTTTAGGCTATAGATTTTATGCTTATCTGCCCAACTTTTGAATCATAATGCGTTTACGAAAAAATATTCAGACAGCAAATTTTCGAAAGAACTTTATATTTCATTTTGGAAGGAAATGATTAAAGAGTTTAAAATCTCAACACTTCTAGCGGAACACAAATCATGGAACTACCATCGATTGCATTTTTTTAACGTTATTTTTTAATAATAATTTTACAAAACAAACTCTTTAGTCCGGAATCAAATTGCCCTTAGGATATTCAATGGTGAAACTTTGAGTAAATTTAGTTCAATGTGATTGTTTGCTCTGTGAATGTTGCACCGGCAGCCGTGTAATCGTTACGAAGATGTAATCGGAAGAATAGCAGCGGAGCAAACAAATTTTGCAAACGTACCTTGCAAATCCGGATCAGCAGGGAGCGGGGAATGGCACAATCTACTTACAGTAGGGTTTATTTCTGATTCCCGTCGTAGTAAGTAAAGCCATTCTAATTTTCATCATTTGCTGGATGGATTTAATCAATACTCCAAAAGTTCTTGTGCTGATTTGACTAAAACACACTTACCTTCCGATCCGTGAACTTTGAAATCACTGAAAATCGAATATTAAAACATATTATTGAAATTACGCAACTGATTTTATTTCATAAATCCGTCGTACCGTTTCAAAATCCATCCATCAAAATTTTTCATCGTCCGAACTACAAATCACAACAATGTTTACGAAGCTAACGCGCATGTATTTGTGTAGGACGGCATGACAAATGTTATTCTGCGAAATTTCTGCAGGTCAGGCAAGTTTTCCTGGCTGTAGGATAACGACAATGCCTTGCATGATTATTTTCATTTATGAATGACGGAAATTAAAACGATTAGTCGACATCTTCTGCGCCGCACTAATAAACTTAGGAAATTTAGCTGGTAGGACTTCTTTAATGATAAAAAGCATTTAAATAGATCTCAGCTCACTTTGATTGACCGCGTTTGATAGACAACAAACTAAAATATTAGGAAATAACTAGTTTTGCATCGTGTGTCATAATAATGCTGATTTTTTTAAAATGATTTGTGTTGGATAAGACGGAAATAGGCAATTACGACGAAGCAGTAACATACCTGTGATGTCCTGCAGTACGCGAACTAACATCAACTGACTTACGCTTCACCGCATCACATTTACGCGGGGAGCTGTCAACTGACACTCTCTGTGCCAGCTACACGAATAATGGGTCATTAACACACATTACCCATTCAAGGCAAATCCTGTAATATGTTGTAAATACCAGGATGCCACATCCTCCCCCTGCATAAAATGAACAATTCAATATATATTATTCCTGGTCCATTACAGATTATTTACATTGTTGGTAGTCTTCAAATTATTCTTCTTTGTTATATTTAAATTCGTTAACTCTTATTCATAGCATATAGCTAACTCGCTTACTTTTGTAATGACGACCTAAAATAGAAAATACTACTTGTCATAAATTTTTTGATAGGATTACCGTTCCCGGTATGTACCAATCTACCATATCTTGTCCTTTAAACTTTACGTCTCTGAACCATGCCTTTCATAAGTCAATTCTACCTATCCAATGTTTTGGTGTTTTCATTACAGTGGTCTTAGACTCATCTTGATCCTACCTAGGTGTTGACTTTGTGCTTTTCTCGACTTAACCCTAACAGATGTTTGCTATGAGCTTTTCCCAACTCAACCAATGTACGTTGGTCATGTCCCTCACGCCGGCTCAACTTTAACACGGATTGGCCATCATGGCCCCCTCGCCGGCTCAATTTTAATACACGTTGGCCATGGCCCTCACGCCGGCTCAGCTTTATCACGGATTGGCCATGGCCCTCTCACCGGCTCAATCTTAATATACGTTCCTAAAAAACAGTAACACGAAGATAATAATTGCAACTGTAGAATACAAAATAATGTTACAACATTAATACTTATTGTCAGAAATGCCAACCATACCATCAAACCAAACCATTGTTGTAAATCATTGCTTTCATAATGTTGAGATTCTGCCATAAAAATGAAGGTTCGATTTATTAGCAATTTTAAAAACAAGAATTTTAATTTACAGTGAATGTTTTCGTCTTGTTATGCTAATTTTTTTAAACGAAAAAGCAAAATGTAATAATAAATGCAGTAATCTTCTGATGCAATTCACCAATTCCATTCCATAAAAAAATTAACCAAAAATGTAAATTTGAATTTATGCTACTTTTGCCATAAGTAATGAGTGGCAACTAAAATTTTGAAATTTTTTTCGCGGCCCTTATGCTCAACAACAAACGGGCTCAGAGAGAAATGAGAGTATGTATGTGCTAGATCTCTCTCTCCTCTTTTTGTTAATATTTTTTGTTTTGTTTATGCTTGCCCAGTTTTGCTAAAAATGGCGTCGAACCAAGAAGCATTTCGGGAGCGCGTTGTACATTTCTACGAACTGCAACATCCATTTATTCTTAGGGGGGGCACATTGTACACAATTCCCCTACTATCCCTTTCCAGGCAAAACGTTCGAAGTTAAAAAATACGACGCTATTCTGTCGAGAAACAATACTGCCGCCAAATGTGTACAACAACCAGTCGTAGCAATTCCGCACCCGAATCGTCAATGTGATGTCCTGGAGTACGCGATCTAACATCAACTGACTTACGCTTCACCGCATCCCATTTACGCGGGGAGATGTCAACGACACTCTCTGTGCCAGCTACACGCTACCGGCAACTACCCGAATAATGGGTTATTACCACACATTACCCATTCAAGGCAAATCCTGTAATATGTTGTAAGTACCAGGATGCCACAATACCCTAAGTCATGTAACAAATCGGCGTAATGAGTGCTTGATGATCGATTAGAAGGAAAAAACTAGCCAAAATCCGTATAGTGTAAAGAATCACAAGCGGGTATTTCAAGCTCTCAAGAGGAATCCACTAGTTCAGTTACAGTTGTGGCGAAAAAACTGAAGATTCAAGATGCAAAAACATCTAAAAGAACTAAACACGCAGCAAACAGACTTCGCAACCAGTTGTATAAGTACAGGACAATGGGAAGGCTAGTGCTACGATTATGTTGACCAGGGTCAAAACAAGCAGTTGCTTGGAGCGCCACTTTGAGGGGGCGCCATTTCGGTTACGTGAAAAAGATTGGTATATGAATTGAATAAGTTATCAATAAAATAACGGTTGTCAATAAATAACGATTAACATAATTTTAGATTTTTTGGTGCAGGTTTCTCCTCCTCCTCTAGCACCATTAAGCCGGGCTGGCTTACTTACTTACTTAGTTGGCTTGTCGTCCTAAGATAATGCCTGATAAACAAAATTTCTCCAATTTACTCGGTTGTGGGTTACTGCTCTCCAAGGCACCACTCTTCCTTAGGCACCGCATACTTCTCGCCAAATCTCGCTTCACCTGGTCTAACCATCTTGCTCGCTGCGCTCCTAGTCGTCTTGTTCCCACCGAATATGAAGCGAACACCATCTTTGCAGGGTAGTTGTCCGGCATTTTTGCAACACGCCCTGCCCATCGTAGCCATCCAGCTTTAGTCACCTTTTGAATGCTGGGTTCACCATAGAGCTGTGCTAGTTCACGGTTCATCCTTCACCTCCATATTTCATTCTCCTGTATACGCCGGCAAAGATCGTTTTCAGCACACGTTTCTCGAAAACTCCGAGTACTCGCAGGTCCTCCTGAAGCATTAGCCATGTTTCACGCCCGTAGGGAATAACCGATCTAATAAGCGTCATGTATCAGGATGCACTTTGTATGGGGGCTTAGCCTGTTCGTCCGTTACTGATTGTGAAGCCCTTAGTAAGCACGACTTCCGCTGATAATACGCCGTCGAATCTAACGGCTGGTGTCATTGTCTGCCGTTACCAGTAAGCCAAGGTAGACAAATTCATCGACTACTTCTGACTTATCATCGTCGATCGTTACATTACTGCCCAAGCGGCGTCGGTCGGCATCGATTCTGCCGGCCAACATTTACTTTGATTTAAACGTATTTGCTTTTAACCCAATCTTTTCTGCTTTTGTCTGGTGTACTGTTCAGTCACCACCACAAATGTTCTGCCGATAATATCCATATCTTCAGCTAAGCAGATAAATTGACTGGATTTGTTGAATATCCTGCCCCACGTGCTGATATCCGCTTGGTTCATAACACCTTGACAGAGGTGGACACCATTCCGCTAATCCGCTAACAGCTAATTAGCTCATCTAACATTTTGGTTAGCAGTTAGCGTTTTCGCTAGTTTTTATAACCGTTAGCGTTTTTGTTAGCTTCCGCTAAATAAACCGCTAACTTTTTTTTTTTGGCAGAAGGAAAATTTTTTCAGAAAGATCGCACAAGTTTAGGTCGAAGGATTTTAAATTCTAAACTTTATACGCAGACTCAAATAAATCGACATTTGACAAATTCGAGCCCTCCAATATTCGCAGAAAACATCAAAAGAGATTTTTCGATTTTCTCGGACATCACTTATCATATAAATTCATAAATGTTGGGCCAAGTGTTAATGCAATAAAGTTTTCTCAACAATCAAGGAAAATTATCCGCAAATGAAACTTTCTATGGCAGCGGAAGACTCAAAAACAAACTTTAAAAAACTATATCGTACCTTCTGATTTCTTTTATTCTGAATTCATAGCATTTTAACTAATAATTTGAAATTTTATATCTAGATGCGCCACTATTGGTACGATAACCCTACTACTTTGAAAATGCATATCTACGGAACTAAGAATGTGGTAAAGTAAATATTTTTCAATGAAAATGTAACTATTAACATGGGACACAACACGTATCGTTCTTACAAACATAAATAATATTTTCCTTTTTACCGACCGGTTTCGGTTTCGGGCAAACTGTTGCCCATCGATGGGTTGATGCCCACCGGTAAACCCAATAAAATGTAAATAACTTTTTTAAGCAGTCCAGAGAAAATGTTATTTGGAAAGCTTTCACACAAACTTTCACAGCGATGGAAAACTCTAATGAAAAATTGAGAAAACTATGTCTTGTGACAAGGAAATATTTTTTACGCTTTTTAATGTGCTAATGCGGTAAGCGATAATGTTCTTAAAACATTTTCCGTAAATGCCTGCAATTTTTTCACGAAATTAATTCATGTTCTTTTTCTTAGATCTTTGCAATGATGATTTTCTCGTATTGCTTTTAATCAGCGCTGATCAAAGTATTGCCAAATCTACAGTGCTAAGAAATTTAGCGGTTAGCGGTTAGCGTTAGCTTCCGCTAAATTTTTGGTTCATTTAGCAGTTAGCGGTTATCGAAGCTAACGTTTTTAATTAGCGGGTTAGCTCTTAGCGAAGCTAAAATTTCGATTAGCGGTGCCCACCCAGCTGTGAGAGACTATCACTCTGGAGAAGCCCTCTATGTGATTCGAATGCACTCGACAATCTACCCGAGTTCTGAACACTGCACTGTGTATAGTCCATCCTAGATTGATTCAGTTTAATGAGCTTTCTGCGGAAGCTACATTCGCCGATGACTTTCCATAGCTCTTTTCGGTCGATGGTATCATATGCGGCTTTGAAGTTAACGAACTAATGATGCGTGGGAACTCTGTATTCGCGGCTCTTTTGGAGGAAGTGCCAATATCAAGATGTTCTCTCCACTGTACTCGTTCCTGGGCTATTCATCGTCATATATAAATCTTACTTACTTTTTACGACTAAATTTTGGGGGCGCCATTTTAAAGGTTTGCGTGGAGCGACAAATGGGCTAGCGCCGGCCCTGCTTCCCGGGCAAGAGTGTTATACAGTAACCGGAAGGGGAATAAGTAATGGTAGACATTTTCAAGTACATGGAACTGTCGAATATCTGAATTGGTATTTATCTATACCTGTGATTTTTCATTGCAACCCAGAGGGCGCCATTGTTAGACCTACCAAGGGGTTTATTTGAATGATTATGATGCATTTTTTGTAATTCGAGTTCTTATCTTTTAAATTTACAGCGTTGAATGATATTGTATCAATAAATAATCAATAAATCAATAAATTATAAGTACTTGAAATGCAGGTATGATGCAGAATGAAGAATGGCTTATGTGTTCTACTTTGGCTGCAGTAGTTTACAAGCCTTTATTCTTTCTGTTTTTGATAAGGCACTTTTTCATGTTGTAGTTTTGCTGACGAATAAATCTCTATAAACTTATGCTCGCAATTTTTTTGTGCTCAAGATCCTTTTCGATAATTCTGAAGTATCGGAGCATCTGCAGATAGGTCGTTATCAACGGAATAACTGAAATGGGACTGGGTTGCTAGTTTTTGATACGTGAGACTTGAATTGTTTTCTTTGTATTGGTTTACTAATTGGATCAATATTAGAAAATTAATAGGACCAACATTAGAAACTGGCGAAGCCTATATTGTTCGTATAACAAAAGGCAAAAGAAATATTTATAAGCCCATCTATATATTTTTTGATATATTTCATTAGAATAAGCATAACGTAAATTAAGGAAATTCATATACATAACTAAAAATAATTATAGCTAAAGGATTGTGCATTATAATTAAAAATAAGTTTGTCATTCGGATAAGGTAAATAAATTAGGCGATTAGAAAACGTTGATGAAACTTACAGTGAGGTGTTTAGAAAACGTTGATGAAACTTGAAGTCAGGTTCAACTCCGCGAAAATGAAAATGCTGTGTAAATCATACTTTCAATACTTTTTGAGACGATTGAGACGTAGATAAAACATACATTAAGGTGAAAAAAACTCAGAGATATTTGTTTACCTTTACAGATATAACTTATTACAGTAAAAATAGAACCAACATAGGTAATAGGACTAATATTGGCACCCTCACCCTATCTGTAAAAATTTCTGCTGCCTTTTTTGAAACAACACGATTGTTTGGTGCTGTTTTAATTAGATTCGGTATCCTACCAATACGAATTACGAGAAATATTGAGCCAACGTCTCCAGCGGAACTTGACGAAGATTCAAAATATCATTGGAAGATAAACTGGTGTTCTCTCTGTGGCGAACAAAGGGGACGAGGCGGCTATATAGAATCTAATGCTAGGAATAAAATGAAAGGCCCGGCAATTGGGACTCGGTCAGCTGGAGACTTAGTGTTTTATACTAATTGAACTTGAATTAGAAAAATAAATTATAAATATTATTTATAATAGTAGAATTAATTGGAAACAATGTCTTTTAGTCATATGTGAGATTCAACTAAGATGCTTAAAATAACTTGTGAAAATAATTTGATCTTTTATAGGTACAAAATTCAATTAATTTACATGTTATTTTTTTCAGCACATTCTGATTCAAATACCCTTCATTAAGCTGTAATGAAAACATACTTCATCAATGTCTTCAACAGCATCAAACCCGAAATTACGGCGGTTTCATTGTGTAAAAGGAGCGTCTCAGACCACCTGTACGAAATTTCGTAGAGTTATTTTTGGCGTAATATAATTTTTAAATGGTTGCCAAGGACTCCTAATAGTTTCGCATGAATTATTTGATAGTAAATATAAGCCTAAAACTCGCTGGAGACTATTTCAAGAAATCTTTTCAATAAATAATCCGAATCACCGGAAATTAGGCAAATCTCTTTTCTGCCATCTGATATTTACGGAAAAGTCCAAACTAGCTAGTTGTATACTAGAGGCTATTTTTGCTTGAGATTAACTTATTTTTTATCGAATAGTGTTCGGCTTTTATAGATTCATTCAATTTTCGTTTTTTGTTGTAGATCCATAAGCGGTAGAAATTATTGTATCTTTTTATGAAGTACAACTCGCTTTGAGCCGGTATTAAAAACCGAAAATCGTGTCTTCTGCAAAAAACATCAATTTCCACCTGCGAAACTTAGTTTCAAAAAAAGTAAATGATTCATTCCATCATTGAGCCACTCTCTAAAGAATAAGCTGGAGAGAGTAAATCCATCTAGCAGTCCATAATCCTTTTCTCAACGAATGTTTGTTAATTTTTGCTATCATGACAAATATATTTCATAAATGCATGTTTTATAATTGAAATTGTCAGTTAAAAATAACATTTCAATCATGTGTCAGTTTTGTGAAGCATTATTTCCATTTTTCTTATTGATCTAGGAAAGAAAAGCTTGATTCAATCACGTTTCTTTTAATAAATCAAAATAGCTGAATGATTCCGTAGTCTTTCTCTTCGTGAGAAAAACAGGTAGACCTACACCACCTCCAAAAAATCAATTTGCACATACAGCTCAGACACCTGCGAAAGTTCGCTCGACATTTGAACAATCTGGCCATATATTTTGCGGCTGTCAGCAGAAGAAGGCACAACTTTGCGGCCACATTTGAATATCCACGGTCAAAAAGTGCACATGTGGCCGAATAAAGCCTCTAAGCGGGGATGACACAGGAGAAAATTAATACGCACCCGTCGCAGATCGCCCAGCGCTGGCCGGCCGACGGGTTTGGGATATCTCCATATAATGGGCCAGCAGCCGGCCGACGATGTCATCGCTGAGAGAAGGTCTTAGTCAGAAAGTCTAGCTCATCGCATCGCGCGGTGACTTCAGCGATCCATAAGCTCTGCGTTTCGAAAACTGGTCAAACCTCTTCAACAGATGTACAACATTTATGGGAATCTGAAAATTAATATATTTTTGCATAATTTAACGATCAAAGCAATAAAATATATGTAAATTGCTCGAATATCATCATCGTCAAGCGGCGTGTCCCGAGAGGGGCGACCGGCGATTGACGACGAAAGCCTTTAAAAACATTCTCGCAAGCTTTCTGCACTCGGTCGCATTGGCCAAGTCGCTTCGAGGCAGGTTTTGCTTCATCTTCATCTTCCATAATCACGCAGGTAGGCAGCATGATGTTGATGGGACATGTGAGCGCGTGGTTCTTCTGGCTGCTCCGCGGCGAAACTAATGACTAAAACAGTCAACCTGTCTGTATGGATTCTGGCCGGGCCGGCTGTTCCCAGCCAGCACCATGACCTCTCTCACTCCACTTCCTCCTATTGCTCGGTGTAGAGTGTAGCAGCGACTCATAATTTTTTTTTTACATCGCGATCCTACCGCGAAGAAGACAGCTCTCACAGAAGGACTTGCAAAACGTTGACTGTCCACGGAAGGCTAATTGGGTGATGTTGCTGGAAATTGTGACCGGGCAAACATTGCTGACAGTATTAGGGGAAGTTGGAAGTAAATTTGTGTTCTAAATTTTAACATTCTCTGGTTGGCGGAGGTAGTGAAATGAAGTGTCTGTGTTAAAATTTGAACGAGTTTGTTGATAACATTGCAATAATACAATGCATTGTATTTTGTTTTTATTAACATTACGACGAATTACGAATTATTAAACCATTCTTTTTTACTAAACTCGGCTAATTGTGCCACAAAGATGAAGATACTTGCGTTCATTTCGAAATTCATTGATGGTTATAAATTATTTGTATTGAATTGTGGGATAATTATATCCGTATCATCTTAAGCGTCTTGTGCCTAATACTGCCTTTGGGAGGTTTTCACGAGGAACTCAAAAGCTCTCTAAGAACAGTTCGCTGTATAAAAATTTCGGATTTCCACTCCACAGCATTTTCTTATTATTTTGATGTCAATTTCTTACAACTATCTGACTAGCATAATTAGATGAAAAAATGCATCAATGCATTTCAGTAGCTCACGAAGCAAAGGCAACAAAGCCTGTAAAAATGGCGACGCAAGGATTATTAATATATGACAGAAAGACGCTGGAGGAACAACGAAAAGACAGTAAAAAGAGATCATTTTAATTATTTAGACAACAAACAGCACGACAAAACACAGTAAAAAAGTAAAAAAAAAACAATAAAAAATGGCGAAATAACAATGACGAAAGGTGATGAAAAGATGACAAAAAACGAAAAAACTACAAGGTACTGAGGGTTGTACGAAAGGGTGACGTAGGACTATATCAGATAATCAGATCAAAGACTAATGTAAACTACATTTCTGGTAATGGAATTATTCAGATTCAATTCATCATTGAATGGTGGTTTTGAAAATACGTGGACGGGGTTTCATAAGTACAACGCCTGCAACCTTTGAGACATAGAGATTTCTTTTAAAAATCACTCGTGTGCTTCATAAAGGTTGAAATGGTAATGAATGACCAGCCGACAGATTATTGAATTAAATATGATTATAAGTAGCTTGACATGTTTCAATAATCTTATTTCAACTCGCTTGTGGCCTTTAAAAGGGCCGTTGATTACAAATAACATTAAAGCCAAAGTACGTTTTTTGCAAATATGACGTGACACTCGAAAGTCGATTCACTGTTTTTTGCCCCGAGAAGGATTTACTAGATTACTTTCACAGCTTATCGCTTGTTACATAGCAGAAAATATGGCACATACGCAAAAATTTCTGTTTTATTTGTATGAGAGTCCTTATCCTCCTACCACAGGCGTGAGGGGTCTCAAACCATCATAAAATAAATAAATTCAAAATAAATTCATGATTCCAAAAACGCCAACATGCCAAATTTGTTTCCATTTGCTTGATTAGTTTTAGAGTTATGAGGAAATTTGTATTTCATTTGTATGGGAGCCTTCCCCTCTTACGCCCTCCTTAAAATTGTTCTCTTACCCTCCTATAAAATTGCTGATCTTTTCGTTTTCGTTTTCGTTTCGTTCAGTAGTTTAGTAGTTATAAGCATTTGAAATCTTTCATTCAAACGTTACACTTCTATTTTCGTTTTCACAAAGTGCTACCCAGTCTCAGTATAGTAAACAAAGACGTAGTCCTACGTCAACAAGAAACAGAAAAGAAAAACAACAATTAAAAGATGGCAACTAAAGTAGGACAGAGAGATGTCTAACAGACGATGAATACGAAGAAAATACATCCAGTGTTGCCAAGCCCACACTCATGTGTTCTTCTTTTTTTCTCACACACGCGTTCTCTTTCTAACAAACATGCTTATTTGAAAATTCTCTCTCACAAAGCCGTGCTAAGACAAAGCCTGTTGAACAAAGTTTCTCCACGTAACTCGGTTGAGGGCTACCGCTCTCCAAATTCCCCGGACACCGAGTACTCTCCACCAGATCTCGCTCCACCTGGTCTAACCATCTTGCTCGCTGCGCTCCTGGTCGTCTTGTTCCTACCGGATTTGAGGCGAACACTATCTTTGCAGGGTAGTTGTCCGGCATTCATGCAACATGCCCTGCCCAGCGTATCCGTTCAGCTTTAGCCACCTTCTGGATACTGGGTTCACCATAGAGCTGTGCGAGTTCATGGTTCATCCTCCGGCTCCATACTGCGTTCTCCTGTACGCCGCCGAATATCGCTCTTAGCACTCGTCGTTCGAAAACTCCGAGCACTCGAAGGTCCTCCTCGAGCATTGTCCATGTTTCATGCCCGTAGAGAACATCCGGTCTAATAAGCGTCTCGTACAGCGTGCACTTTGTACGGGGACTTAGTCTGCTCGACCGCAATTGCTTGTGGAGCCCATAGTAATCTTACGGCAGGTATCATTGTCCGCCGTTACCAGTGAGCCAAGGTAGACAAATTCATTGACTACCTCAAACTCATCGCCGTTGATCAATATACTACTGCCCAAGCGGTGTCATTCGGCCTCGGTTCCGCTGGCCAGCATGTACTTTCTTTTAGACGCATTTACCTTTAACTCAATCTTTTCTGCTTCGCGCTTTAGTCTGGTGTACTGTTCAGCCACCGCCACAGATGTTCTGCTGATAATATCCATGTCATCGGCAAAGCAGACGCATTGACTAGATTTGTTGAATATCGTGCCCCGCGTGTTGATATCCGCTCGGTTCATAACACCTTGTAGCGCTATGTTGAACAGCAGGCATGAAAGACCATCACCTTGACGAAGCCCTCTGTGTGATTCGAATGAACTTGACAATCCACCCGAAATCCGAACACAGCACTGTGTACCATCCATCATTGATTTAATCAGCTTGATGAGCTTCCTGGGGAAGCTGTTCTCGTCCATGATTTTTCATAGCTCTTTCCGGTCGATGGTATCATATGCGGCTTTGAAGTCAACGAACAAATGATGCGTGGGAACTCTGTATTCACGGCCCTTTTGGAGCATTTGCCGCAGTGTAAATACTTGATCCGTTGTAGACCGACCTTCGACGAAACCGGCTTGATAAGTTCCCACAAATCTATTCGCAATTAATGATAGACGGCGGAAAATGATTTGAGACAGCACTTTATAGGCGGCATTGAGAACAGTGATCACTCGATAGTTCTCACAATCCAACTTGTCGCCCTTTTTTTAGATCGGGCAGATAACCCCATCTTTCCACTCCTCCGGTAGCTGTTCCGTATCTCAAATTCTAACAATTAGTCGGTGTAGACAAACAGCCAGCTTTACTGGTCCCATAAGTTCCGCTCCGATGCCTTCTTTTCCAGCTGACTTGTTTTTTAGCTGCATGATGGACTCCTTAACTTCGCCTATCGTTGGGGCTGGCACCTCTTCCCCATTTGTTGCACCGTCGAAATCGCTTTCCGCGCCGCCATGGTTCTCCGTCGAAGTGCTGATTCCATCTATCGGGTACCTCACGATCGTCCGTCAGAATACTGCCAGTCTTATCCCGGTACATTTCGGCTCGCGGAACAAAGCCTTTGCGGGATCCCTTCAGTTTCTGGTAGAACTTTCGCGTTTCCTGAGAACGATGCAGTCGCTCCAACTCTGCATATTCCTACTCTTCCAGGTAGAGCTTTTATCCCGAAAGATTTGGTTTCGCTGCATCTTCTTCTATTTGTGCCTTCTCACGTTCCGACGTGTGGCACTGTGCATTTCGGCCGCCCGCGCAGCGTTCTCCTCATCCATCACCCTCCTACATTCATCGTCAAACCAATCGTTCCGCGGATTCCGGGTCACATGCCCGATGGAACTCTCCGCTACACTGCTGATGGCTGTTTTGATAGTGTTCCAACAGTCCTCGAGAGGGGCTACGTCCAGCTCGTCCTCTTCCGGCAGCGCAGCTTCGAGTGAATGCGCGTAGTTTGCGGCGACGTCTGGCTGCTTCAGCCGCGCGAGATCTAACCGAGGCTGGCGTTGGTACCGAATGTTGTTCACAACGGAGAGTCTTATAGGATCTGACGTCGATAATGTCTGAGAAGTGCCGACTGTCGATCAAAACGTGGTCGATCTGTGATTCTGTCTGATTTGGTGGCCTTCAGGTGTACTTGTGATAGATTGTGTGCTGGAAAAAGGTACTACGTACGGCGATGTTCTTGGAGGCGGTAAAGTCGATAAGTCTTAGGCCCATTTCATTGCGTTAGTTAGTTAGTTAGCGCTCAGCCTCCGAGTAGAGCACACGCGTTTGTTGTTGCGATATTTCGGAAGTCGTTCACGAACTACCACAAGTTAATTTCTATACCGTACGCAGGGGGCGGTCTCGACCCCAACAGCGTTTTTCTACTCTCCCGCGTTGTCTGGATAAGTTTATCCACTATGAGACGTCGCGAAAACACATTCCGCATAGATTATGCTCATGTGCCACGGAAACCGTCGTATGAAGAGCTACACGAGTTCGTTAACAAAGAGCTCGAACTAGAAAAAAATCAAGTAGTGCGAATTCAACCAAGTCGTAGTTTACAGTGCGCTTTCGTAAAGGTTACTGAACTCTCGGTAGCGCAAAATGTCGTTGAAAAACACGACAACAAACACGAAGCGGTGATAGATGGTAAAAGTTATAAGATCCGCATCAGGATGGAAGACGGGGCAGTAGATGTGAAACTGTTCGACCTTTCCGAAGATGTGACCGATGACTTAATTGTAGACTTCCTTCGTGCCTACGGAGAAGTAATCTCAATTCGTGATCTGATGTGGGAAGACAGATTTACATTCGGTGGAATCCCCACGGGCGTACGCGAAATAAAAATGATGGTTAAGGAAAATATACCATCCTACGTCGTCATCGACGGCGAGACTACAGCTCTCTCCTACTACGGTCAACAGCAGACATGTAGGCACTGCAACGAGTTCGTCCACAGCGGCATCTCGTGCGTTCAGAACAAAAAACTCCTAGTCCAGAAAATGGACTCTGACCAATCATATGCGAACATTGTTAAAAAGCAAACCAAGCCGAAGCAGATTCGGACACTACCGAGTCGTCCAAAAATCACGAAGTCGAAAGCTGGAGACAACCGATCTGAGTCACCGAGCGCGACTAGATCGCAACAGCCAACTGCCAGCACCAGCCTACCTAACATTAATAACCCCCCCCTTCAACCCGCAACATCGGCGCTCACAACGCGTCTAGCTAATGCGGCAAACTTCAAACTGCCACAACGACCGCTATCGTCCGGAGAGTCCAATCGTAAAATCACCGTGAGCGAACGAGACAAAGGAGAGGAGACGGATCAATCTACAGCCTCCTCAAGCAGTATACGACCCACCCGCAAACGACCGCCTGGCAAAAAACCACGTGCCGAAGAAGTGGACGATTCGATGGGAGAAGAGATTCTTTAATGGAACACCGAAGCTATAACATCGCCACCATCAACATCAACACAATCACGAACACAACTAAACTGAACTCTCTCCGTAACCTCATACACACGCTGGAATTAGACATAGTAATGATGCAAGAAGTAGAGAACGAGCAACTGGAACTACCCGGATTTAACGTAATTTGTAACGTGGACCAAGCAAGGAGGGGAACGGCAATTGCACTGAAGGACTATATACAATTCTCCCATATCGAGAAAAGTTTGGATGGTCGATTGATAGCGCTGCGAATAGCTAACACGACGCTCTGCAACGTGTATGCACCGTCTGGAACTGCTTTACGGCAACAACGAGAGCGATTCTTTAACAACACGATCGCGTACTACCTTCGACACCGTACTGAAAACGTGATCCTCGCAGGTGATTTCAACTGTGTGCTCCGACAGTGCGACACAACGGGGTCCAATAACAGTCCATCTCTCAATACGACAGTCCGACAACTCTCTCTCCATGATGTGTGGATCAAACTACGCCCGCAGACACCGGGCTATACGTATATAACACACAATGCCATGTCACGCCTCGACCGCATATACGTCAACACAGAACTGTGTGACCAGCTGCGAGATGTAAACACACACGTCTGCTCCTTCTCAGACCACAAAATTGTCACCGCACGGTTGTGCCTTCCGAATCTCGGCAGAGAGCGGGGTCGGGGATTCTGGTCGCTCCATCCTCAACTCCTAACTTCGGAAAATATTGACGAGTTCAAAATAAAATGGCAATATTGGACTCGCCAGCGCCGCAATTTCCCATCATGGATGACTTGGTGGATACACTACACCAAGCCCAAAATTAAAAGCTTCTTCTGTTGGAAATCCAAAATCTCCCACGACGAGTTCCAACGCGAATACCAGCAGCGGTACGCACAGCTTCAAGCAGCATATGACGGGTATTACCGAGACCCTAGTAGGTTGACCACTATTAACCGACTAAAAGCAGAAATGCTAAGCATGCAGAGACAAGCAACACACTTATTCGTACGTAGTAACGAAGTCCACGTAGCCGGCGAACCACTCTCCATTTACCAGCTCGGAGAGCGGAAAAGAAGACGAACTATCATTAACCGACTGCAGACTGAAGCGGAAGAAACTCTCGACCGAGCCGAAGACATCGAACGACATCTACTTGAATACTACACGCAACTGTATGCAACGAATAGGACCGAAACTCAACGAGACGACAGCTTTATCTGCAGGAGAGTTATCCCGCAGGACGACGGCGCCAATAACGCTTGCATGAACGAGTTAACAACTTCCGAAATCTTTACAGCAATCCAAACAAGTGCCGCGAGAAAGTCTCCGGGAAGTGATGGACTGCCAAGAGAGTTTTTTCTACGAACGTTCGACATAATTCACAGAGAATTGAATCTGATATTAAACGAAGCTCTCGAATCAAATTTTCCAACTGAGTACGTAGACGGTGTAATAGTGCTAGTTAAAAAGAAGGGCGGCGGGAACACTGCGCGGTCGTATAGGCCGATCTCACTGCTCAACTTTGACTACAAGCTAATATGCCGCATTCTAAAGAGAAGGCTGATGACAATCGTGCAGACACATCGCGTACTGGGCAAAGTACAAAAATGCTCCAACTCGGAGCACAACATATTCGAAGCCACACTCTCTATCAAGGACCGTATTGCGCAACTAATCGAACGAAAACAGAGAGGCAAACTAATATCATTCGATATGGACCATGCGTTCGATCGGGTTAACCGAGAATTTCTATTCGGCAACATGTGCTCACTCGGCTTTAATCCGAGGCTAGTGGCACTACTTGCACGTTTTGCGGAACACTCATCCTCTCGCCTGCTCATCAATGGACATCTATCGCCACCGATCGCCATGCAGCGCTCGATCGCTCAAGGTAACCCACTGAGTTCCCTTACCTTTGCGCTTTATCTGTTACCGTTGCTAGATCAGCTGGAGCAGATATGTACAACCGATTTAATCGTCGCATACGCTGACGATATCAGCGTAGTAATCACGTCCGCTAGGAAAATACCGGATATTTACAATATGTTCTGCCGTTTTAACCGCGTTTCTGGAGCGCAGTTAAATCTCCAAAAAACCATGTCTATTGATGTTGGTGGCACTAACGGGGAACCGCTTGAAGCACCGTGGCTAAAGACAACAGAAAGCATAAAAATCTTAGGAATCATCTATACCAACTCTATACGAACAATGGTCAAACTAAACTGGGATGATTTACAAACAAAATTCACCAGAATACTGTTTTTGCACACAATGAGGACTCTAAATCTACTGCAAAAGGTAACTTTGCTCAACACTTTCGCAACTTCCAAAATTTAATACATCGCCTCCGTTTTGCAACCAACCAATGCGCACGTGGGTAAGTTAACGTCAGCGATGGGAAAATTTCTCTGGCACGGCCTCCCCGCAAGAATACCAATGGTACAACTGGCACGCAACCGAAGGCAAGGTGGACTGAATCTACAATTACCAGCCTTTAAATGCAAGGCACTGTTCGTTAACCGACATCTTCGGGAATTGGAGTCCATGCAATTTTATAAATCCTTTCTGGAAGCAAATACAATTCGAACACACCTGCCAGTTAACTGCCCGTGTATAAAACAATTACAACAGCAAATCGCCTTACTACCAACGCACATCTTAGTGAACCCATCCGCCGATAACATCCATCGCTATCTAGTGGACAGTACAGAAAAACCAAAGGTAGAGCGTGAGAACCCCACAGCAAACTGGTGTCAAATATGGTCAAACGTACTGCGGAACCAGCGGCTGTCGTCAGATCAAAAAACGGTGCTCTATCTGTTCGTAAATGGTAAAACAGAGCATCGCCGCTTAATGTACATCACTCAGCGTGTTGATAGTGAACAGTGCTTGTATTGTCACGCAGCAGTAGAAACGTTGGAGCATAAACTGGTCGAGTGCCCGCGAGCAGCCGATGCATGGAAACTGCTGCAGCAGATGATCGCAGCGTGCCTTCCCGGACTACGAAGAATGGAGTATGTAGACATTAATCAACCAGTACTCAATAGAATATCGAGAATAAGCAAAACCAAAATACTAAACCTAGTTTCAAAGTACATATGTTTTCTTAATGACTGCAATAATGTAATAGACACAAACTCGCTAAAAGCTATTCTTGAATTGTAAATATTAATTTAAATAAACATGACAAAAAAAAAAAAAAAAAAAATTGGTCCGCTGGTGTGCACTGAACCTTCCAATCACCGGTTTGTATTCCTCCTCCTGGCCGACCTGAGCATTGAAATCCCCGATGACGATCTTGATATCATGTTTTGGGCAGCGGTCGTATTCACTCTCCAACTGTGCGTAGAATTCATCCTTGTCGTCATCGGTACTTCTGAGATGAGGGATGTGCACGTTGATAATGCTTATATTGAAGAATCGGCCCTTGATTCTCAACCTGCACATTCGAGGATTGATTGGCCACCACCCAATCACCCGTTTCCGCATCTCGCCCATCACTATGAAAGCTGTAGCCAGCTCATGTGTGTTGCCGCAGCTCTGGTAGATGGTATGTCCATCTCTGAACGTACGTACCGTTGAGCTCTTCCAGTACACCTCATGCGGCCGGTTAAGGCCCTAACTCAGCGAGGTTAAGGCGCCGAACAAAGTCGCATTCGACGCAGTACACCTCATGCAGCGCTACGACGTTGAATTTGCGGCTCTTCAATACGTCTGAGAGCACTCGAGTGCTCCCTTGGAAGTTGAGAGATCGGCAGTTCCACGTCCCGAGTTTCCAATCCATAGTCCTTTTTCGTCGCATGGGTCTATTCCGATTGTTCCAGTAAGAATTTCCTTGTTCTTCGTTCCGTGCTTTAGTATTTTTTGTGGTGACGGCTTGCAAAACCTGCTACACCCACCACCTGTTTCGCCGGAGGGTCAACGAAGCTCGAAAGAGCCCTCCTTTTCTGTCAGCATACGACCTTGGCTTCCACCGGGGTTGGTTACCCGATCTCGACCAAAGTTGCTCGTATCCCGGCTGGTACCACGAGGAGGTAGGAATAAGAGATGCTGAATAAGAGGCTATGCACCACTGTATTGGTCTATTTTATGCCTACACATGCACAAGGCACCGACGGTACGCATTCAGCCGTTTACGAAGCTAACGCGCATGTATTTGTGTAGGACGGCATGACAAATGTTATTTTGCAAAAGTTGTGCAGGTCAGACAAGTTTTCCTGGCTGTAGAATAACGACAATGCCTTGCGTGAGTTATTTTGATTTATGAATGACGGAAATTAAAACGATTAGTCGGCATTTTCTTCTTCGTCGCACGAAAAAACGTAGGAAATTTGGCTAGTAGAACTTCTTAAATGATAAAAAGCATTTAAATAGAACTAAGCTCACTTTGATTGATCGCGTATGATAGACAAGAAACCAAAATATTGGGGAATAACTAGTTTTGCATTGTATGTCATAAAAATGCTGATATTTTTAATAATTTGTGTTGGATACGACGGGAATAGGCAATTACGACGAAGCAGCAACATACCCTACTCCGTTTATTTCAGTTGTGCTAATTTGTATTTGCTTATTTTTAGATTATGGGTTATGATATGATATCACAAATTTTAGAAGTAGTAAAAATGCATCTTTTTCTCGAAGCATTTGCAGCTCTAACATTTTCAATTTTCAGGTTATTATTACAAATTTTGTCAACTTTTCAAACAGCTTTTATGGGGGTTCATTTTATAAGTGCGCAGGCATGCATAGCAAATCTCGCTAGTTATAAGTACTGCGATAAATTATGTTTAATTTCATGTATAAGTCCCGATTATTTCAAAGCATGCGATCTAAATATGCAACGAAAAATACATCTCATTTTGAGACCCTTTGGCCAATCACCACAATGCAATGACGCAAAATGTACATATTATGGATTAAATATCCAGATTGATGGAGGCGTTAGATCTAAATAAAAGCTTCATCTAAGATTAGACTGATTTATTATACGCAGTACGGACATATTGGATCGGATACTATCAAAATTTTGTAAAATACAAATTAACGAAGCCATTGCATTACTGTGATAGGCTGCACTTGCTTGAAAATGATTGAAAGATTGCTACAGAACTGCGAATCGTGCAAACGAGAACGGTCGAGAAGGAAAAACTTTTCAAAGTAATCTCATGAGAAGCAGGTTTCGAATGTCTCCTCAGATCGTTCGTAATATCTGCGTGTATGGATGCGATCGAAGCTGTATGGGGTGGATACACCCGCCGCCAGTTTGATGCGGTTGATGCTAGTAGTATCGACTTTCCCGTCTTCCTTTCATCTCGTCACCAACGCGCGCGCCGCGGCGTTGCTCCAGCTGTTGGGGCCTTTTGCGAAGGACCCCTCAGACCGGACTGCTGTCACTGCTGCCGTTGGTGTCGATGCCGGTCGCAAGCAACGATCGAGAAAGTGGCGTACACAAGCTGAGTTAGGTTACATGACACTTAATTTTATAATTTGCATCTGTACAGCTGTGCACGGACCTCGCGTCTTCTGCATGCAGCCGGAATCTTTGTCGCTTACTCTTTCCTAGGCCCGTATCTCAGTATTGTAGGATTTCTGATAAACCGAGGAATGTCGAATGGAATTGCGCAGCACAGGTTCTGCAGATGCGATGCGAACAGGCTTTCCGCAGTCCCGCTGTGTTTTATAGCGCTCTGTCGAAGACCTGCAGTCACCACACGAAAAATCTCAGGTTCCCAGTTATGACGATGTCACCTCGCACGGTGCAAATGACGGTGATGGAAGAAAATGCGCTGTTTCTTCTCGCAGGTCTCCCATTTGCGCTGTGGCTTTTCAGTTTTCATCCAAAGGAATCGCACGAAGATTCCAATGCAAAACTTCGATTCGAGCACCCAGACCGGGCCGAGCCTAGTCGGGGACGGATTGCGCGTTTTAAAACGTTAACTCGGAAACTGGTTTTTTCACCTTATTTTTATTCGAATTTTGCCGATACACGGCGATTGTCAAGCGCGGTAGCACTCGGGGTAGGTTAAGTAGTTTAACTAAATGTGAGGTAAATGTAAAATTTGAATTGGGGTAGGTACGTTTGACATAATGATGTTTTAAGCAACGTGCTCTGTCAGGGTGGATAATTACAGTGCTTCGAGTGTTAGTTATTTTTCTTTAATCAGTCCTGTCCTGACCACCAAAGCAACAAAGCTTACGTAGTATTATAGATGGCGGCAGAGAGTGAGTGGAGCTGCGTTGGAATGATGTCACACCATCAACGGTATAGACAGCTGCAGCTCGAGGATTTGCGTTTGACTGCTTCGAGCCTTACGACGCGTGTTGTCGTGGCAAACACGCGGAAAATTTCCATGTTCGTTGAATCGAAATAAAAAAAACCACCGACAACAAATCAACATGTTTATTATCAAGGATGAATAGTTGTAAACAGATTTAGCGCGCGTCAGGCAGAGCATTGAGCTGGGCATTAATATCAAATGCACTTGGTGAGACATACGTTGCTTAAAGACGTTTGATGAAGTAAGCGATTTCATCATTACAGAATATTACGCAGCCACAGAATTTACGATTGGTAATCTGGAAAAGATGACAGATTATATTGCAACTGTAATAAAAAGCAAAACTAGCAATAAAATTTGCAATACTATCACAGTTCTTCTATTTGTATTACATATTTACCGGCTGTGCACATTGCCGTTGATCACAAAGCTGATAATATTCTAATAAAATTTATTCTGGTTTTATTTTCAGAATAGCATTTTAATCACTGAACCAAATGTACACTAAATACAATAACACAGGTCTGTATAAAAAACTGCACAGGATATTTTTTTACTAATTCTCATAAATTGCCGTGTGTTGAATTCAGCAAAACAAATAGAAAAAGTGTCACCTCTCGTTTTCTTGTAAAAGCCCATTTGTCGGGTTAAATATAGTTAAAATTCGATAGCCTCAATACAATAAATAAATTTTATCACGGATATGGTTATAAGAAATTTACTTTTCATCAGAATTGTGTTTATTTATGCAAATCTAACCATGTTTTGCAAGAGAACAATATGTGACGAAAAAGTTGGAGACCATTTTCAAATTAATTTAATTTATTAGTGGTTAGAATTTACTGAATACATTGCATTAACGGGAAACTAGCAGTCATTAACATTCAAACATACTGTGAATTTCGTAGTAGTATATTTTGTTTTGGCCAAATAGAAAACGAGTCAAATGGAGATGCGTGGAAAAATATTGGTCGCTTATAAGGGAAATCCGAAGCTATATCTCATCGTGTATCGGGAAAAGGCGAAGATCTGTAACTCAACTACCTGAAGAGTGTTGAAAAGTTTTAAAAATCGATTGACATTGGATCACGGGAACTGGAAGGAAACCAGGAACAGCTTGCTGGAAGGCGAAGGGAAAGATAAAATCTAATTTCACCCGAAATTCCAATAATTTAAGAAGTGATGTTGCTAAGAAGGTCGACGTTTCACAAAGCTCCGTCTATGCAGTCACGGCATAAGCTGGATTGCATGCATATAAAGCTCAAAGCTTCCTAAACTACGTTACAGCTGACTTTCAATAAATCCCAAGACACGAGTTTTACACCGGAAAAGATAGGTTCAAAGTGTATGATCATTTCACAATGAAAAATGACGAAATTCGCATCGAAATATTTGGTAGATTATCTGTGGTGAACAAAGTGGAATTTTTCGTCATAAAAGGTACCACTGAAAAAATTGACAGCCCTGCATGAAGGCGAATATAAAACACCTTCAGTGTATACCGTTTTACTCCTGATAGTATTCTCTTATTTGTCAACTCCTGGACATAGTTACTGAATTGCTGACAGCGTTTAACTTTCTCAGTTTGCTACTCTTCAAAACAATTCATAAATTGTAGTGCTGAATGATCGCTCGACTATCCTGTCAATCAATTTTCTTGCTCTTGACTGATATTTTAGATCTCAAAGTTTAGTTTTTAAAACTGCTTGCTTTTTAAAATCAATGGTAAATGGTTGAATAATACGCTCCAGAACTACCACGAAGTTCCACAGCCTCTTATTTAGCAACTCCTATCTCTACCTCCTCGTGGTACCATCCGGGATACGCTCCTTAGTGGAAATCGGACAACCGGTGGAAACTAGGGTCGTATGCGGACAGAGAAGGGGGCACTCATGCGAAGGCTGAGTGTAAACTCTCCGCCTGCAAATGACGGATCTCGGTAGAAGCATGTTCGATGAACCTAAAAATACCGAGAACCTGAGCAGAGGGTCCAAAGCCCCCAAAGGAGGACGGTTTTAATAGCTATTATCCATGGCTAAAAGTAAAAACATGAATGGATAAACCCCTAATCCAAGGTGTCATGCGACCCGTGCCGAGGGATGAATGGTGGGGGAGGGGGTTCTATAAATACCCAGCCTCAAACGGAGCCTGTGGAGTACCAGAGCGCCCTCCACAGTAATCAGCCCTTACCGCATCATGAGGGGCTCTGATGTGGCGGACTTTTCTTTCCCCTCAACTCGTGGGATTCTTATGGAAAACAAAATCAAAAATACAACAAGTGTAGATACGGTGGAAAACCCGTTCGCTAGAGGAGGCATCCAGCGTTCTCCACCAAGAAGGATGCAACTAGGAGCGCTAGTGTGGGTGGCAAAGGCAGCGGTATGCCTACCACGCCGGATACAGCGATGAACAGCCCAGCGCTTATCAGGGCGATGGAGAAAAATAGAGACGCTGTACCTAAAGTGGTAGCAGCGTCACAGCAGCTCGATGTAATAATCGAGTTTACGTCAGGTCGCGGCAATTTCTCCAAGGACCTGAAGCAGAGCTTGCTCATGCTTCGGAGAACCTTGAATGCAGCGACCAAAACGCACAACGACCTCGTGGCGCGTGCAGGAGAGACTAAGAAGGTGACCGGGGATAGCACCCCTGGCGGACCGAAAAAACGCCTGATCGGTAAAAGCCCTCAGGCTAGCGGGTTGGCAGAGCTAACCGATGAACCAGCGGGAAGCTCCAAGACAGGTGGCCCGTGGACCGAGGTTAGGGCCAAGAGAAAAGGCGGAGGAGGCTCCAGTAAAAAAACTGCTCCACCTAAACCGGCGAGAAAGCGAGCGAAGAAGGGCGACGCTCTTATCCTGAAAACCGACGGGTCGAAATACTCGGAGGTTCTGAAGGCCATGAGAGGAGACGCCCTACTCAAGGATCTGGGCGCGGACGTACGGAGCATCCGCCGCTCACGCACGGGCGATATGATCCTCGAGTTAAAGAAGGACGCCACAAAGAAGAGTTCCGCATATAAGTCCATAGCGGAAGGAGTGCTCGGGGACGGAGTGCAGGTACGTGCTCTCACACCAGAAGTGACTCTCCAGCTTAAGAACCTGGACGAGATTACCGAAGTGCGTGAGGTCGTACAAGCTCTCAAAGAGCAAAGAGGAGTGGTGGTGGCAACCGAGGCGGTTCGCCTACGCAAGGGTCCGGCCGGGACCCAGGTAGCCACCATACGACTTCCGCTGACTGACGGAAACAAAGCCCTGAAAGCTGCTAGGCTAAAAGCGGGGTGGTCGGTATGCCCACTGAGCGTGTCCAAGCAGTCGGAAGCTTGCTTCCGGTGTTTCGAGCACGGACATAAAGCCTGGAACTGCAAGGGGCCAGATAGGAGCCAGTTGTGCAGGAGATGTGGCAGTGCTGGCCATAAAGCAAAGGACTGCGCGGAGCCTCCCAAGTGCCTGATCTGTACCGGTAAACGGGACGCAAAGCACGTAACGGGAGGTCCAAGGTGCCCGGCCGGTGTGCCGGCGACTAAGCCACGTTCATAGTGCAAGTGACACAACTCAACCTGAACCACTGCAGCACGGCTCAGCAGCTGTTACACCAAGCAGTTTCTGAGTCAGCAATGGACATTGCCATAGTCTCGGATCCATATCGCGTCCCTGCCGGAAACGGCAACTGGGTCTCGGATAGGTCTGCGACGGCGGCTATATGGACAACAAGCAGGTTCCCGGTTCAGGAGGTTGTGTCAACTGCAGACGAGGGATTTACGGTTGCCAAAGTGGGTGGAGTGTTCTATTGCAGTTGTTATGCTCCGCCGAGTTGGTCTATCGAGCAGTTTACGCGGATGGTAGATCGAGTATCAGTTGTGCTGACTGGTTTAAGGCCGGTGGTTGTGGCGGGCGACTTTAACGCTTGGGCGGTAGAGTGGGGAAGTCGTCGCACGAACCATAGGGGTCGGATTCTGCTTGAAGCTCTGGCAAAGCTTAACATAGATCTGGCCAACGTCGGCAACACAAGTACCTTCAGTAGGAACGGTGCGGAGTCTATCATCGACGTGACATTCGGCAGTCCTGGTCTGATAGGAAACTGGAGGGTAGACAATGGCTACACTCACAGTGACCATCAGGCGGTCCGCTATGGTGCCGGTCAGATAACGAGGCGGCAGGCGGCGAGTAGGGCCAACACTCCAACCACCCGTGGATGGAAGACATCATACTTCGATCCCGAAGTATTTGTGGAAGCGATCCGAAGAGAGTGCGGTGATCGCGGTATGTCCGATCCGAACGCTGATCATTTGGTTGAGGTACTGTCGCGATCGTGTGACGCTACCATGCCTAGGAAAAGTCGACCTAGGTATGGTAGGTCACCGGCTTACTGGTGGACAGATGAAATTGCGGAACTCCGCGGAGCGTGCTTTCGTGCGAGGAGAATTATGCAAAGAGCTCGTTCGGATGAAGGCAGGGCTGAATGTCGAGTAGCACTTGTTGCTGCACGCGCAGCGCTTAAGAGCGGGATAAAAGCTAGTAAACGAGACTGCTTTGAAAGGTTATGTGCTAGTGCCAATGCGAACCCGTGGGGTGATGCCTACAGAGTCGTAATGGCAAAGACCAAGGGTGTGATGGCGCCCGCTGAGCAATCGCCAGAGATGCTGGAGCGGATCATCGAGGGCCTCTTTCCGCGCCACGAGCCAAGGCCCTGGCCCCAGGCCGCTGAGTCGTCCCACGGCCAACGTTCCAGTATCTCAGACCATAGCGTAAGATGGTCGGCCTCCCAGCCGAACATCCAAAGTAACGTGGGCGACGGCGTTTTGGAGGTCGGGGAGGAAGTGACGGTTACGAACGAGGAACTCATTGATATCGCTAAATCCCTAAAGGTGAGCAAGGCACCGGGGCCAGACGGTATCCCGAATATGGCCATTAAAGCGGCTATTTTAGAGGCTCCCGAATTATTCGGGGCAGTAATGAATAGATGCCTGGAAGCTGGTCACTTCCCGGGCAGATGGAAGCGACAGAACCTGGTCCTATTGCCGAAGCCGGGAAAACCTCCGGGTGTCCCCTCGTCATATAGGCCGATCTGTCTACTCGATACTGCCGGCAAGGTGCTGGAGAGGGTTATCCTTAACAGACTCGTACAGTACACGGAGGGTACAAACGGTCTGTCAAGGAACCAATTCGGCTTCCGAAAAGGCAAATCTACGGTGGATGCCATCTTGTCTGTCACTAAGACAGCCGAGGTGGCAATCCAGCCCAAGAGGACAGGTATTCGTTATTGCGCAGTTGTCACGCTCGACGTGAGAAATGCGTTTAATAGCGCTAGCTGGGACTCCATAGCCAGCTCACTTCGGAACGTCCAAGTGCCGGTGTCGCTGTACAGAATTCTGGAAAATTATTTCCAGAATCGTGTGCTATGCTACAACACGGAGGAGGGTCAGAAATGCGTTCCAATCACCTCAGGGGATCCGCAACGTTCCATACTGGGCCCGGTGTTGTGGAACGTCATGTATGACGAGGTGTTAAAGCTAAAGTTCCCGGTAGGGGTGGTGATTGTCGGCTTTGCGGACGATATCACCTTGGAAGTCTACGGTGAATCTATCAGAGAGGTTGAGTTGACGGCTGCCCACTCTATAAGCATTGTTGAAGATTGGATGCGATCCAGGAAACTGGACCTAGCGCATCATAAAACGAAGGTTATCGTGGTGAACAACCGCAAGTCGGTGCAGCAAGCAAATATCAGCGTCGGGGACTGCACTATTTCGTCAACGCGGTCCTTAAAACTCCTTGGAGTCATGGTCGACGACAAGCTCAAGTTCGGGAGCCACGTCGACTATGCCTGCAAGAAGGCTTCCACAGCTATTTCGGCATTGTCTCGTATGATGTCTAATAGCTCTGCGGTATATGGCAGCAAGCGAAGGCTTTTAGCCAACGTGGTCCAGTCCATACCCAGGTATGGCGGGCCGGTGTGGTCATCGGCGTTAGGTACCAAAAGCTATCTAGCCAAGCTGGAAAGCACCTATCGTCTCATGTGCTTAAGAATGGTGAGTGCGTACCGCACAGTTTCACATGACGCAATCTGCGTCTTAGCGGGTATGATGCCTATTGGTATCATCATCAGCGAGGACGTAGAGTGCTTCAACCAACGTGGAACCAGAGGTATACGGAGTACCACAAGATCGGCCTCAATGATCACATGGCAGCGGGCATGGTCTGATTCCACAAAAGGCCGGTGGACACATAGACTTATCCCGGAACTATCCGGATGGGTCAACAGGCGCCATGGCGAAGTCAACTTCCACCTGACACAGATTCTGTCAGGGCATGGTTGTTTTAGACAGTATCTGCACAAATTTAAGCATGCGGAGTCCCCCGAGTGTCCCGAATGCGCGGACGTTGAGGAAACTGCAGAACATGCTTTCTTCATATGCCCTCGTTTCGCGGGCGTGAGAAGCAACATGATGGCAGTTAGCGGACAGGACACTACTCCGGATAACTTAGTCCAAAGGATGTGTTCTAGCTCGGACGTCTGGGGTGCGGTCAATGCGGCTGCTACCCAGATCGTACTTGAGCTACAAAACCGCTGGAAAGCCGATCAACGGCGAATAAACAGCCTAACTACCATAGTCCAGTAGTTATCTAAGAGCATGCGTTAAGCACAATAGCCCCTCCCTGAAGTAATACCGATAAGGTGGTTCCAGGGGGGATTGAGGCTGGAGACTCGAGTAGGGTTTTAGTGGGTCTGGATCCTCACGCCCCAGTAGGGGGGTCGGGATACCAAACCCCACTCCCTGAGTTGTCTTCTCAGGTGTCTGATAGCAGATTTCCCTACTCGTTAAAAAAAAAGGTCAGCAAGAAAAAATTCTAATTTTGGTGCCTTTAATTGTGGTGTTTTTAATGAAACGTTTTTGTCAAATCCTCCTATTTTATTTTGCTTATATCTTTGGAAATACTAGGTTTAGAAAGACTATTTTATCATATTTCCAAAGGAAATTGTCCAAGGAATCCGAAAAAATTAGTTTTTAGCGGCAGTGCTGCCAAATATTTTTAAAATCGATTTAAAAACTAAATTTGCATTTTTCTCTCAATGAATACAATTTGATTTCAAAAATTCCAATTCCATCGTATTCCTCAGATTGTTTTTACATAAGAATCGCTTAAAACTACGAGGTGTTCTTTGCCGGTTGAAGCGGCTTCAAGAAAAATGTATGAGAATGGTGTTCGTGCCGGGGATGTGATTATTGTTTGTGATGTTGATTACAATAATCTCCTTATTTTTCATACCCCTGGAATTATCTTGCACAAAAAATATTGCGCAAGTAGATGCGAATTGTCGATAATTTTACTTAAATATTAATGCACCCATTATTACTGTTATATCTTTTATCGAAACAGCTGTCGATTACTGTCAAAACTCGAAAGCGAACCAAACAAGTGCGACGTGATTTTCCACCCCATCAGCCATGTTTGGCAACCATGTTTTTGCCGCCAACATCTTGTGCATGCGAAAATGGAATAGCTCTTCACCGCTACGTTTCACTTGACTAACCAGTAGTTTGATTTCGGCTCACTGTTAAATTTTGAGCCCATGCCATGCTGTTGCTGTCATTCACTACAGGTCGGTATAAAGATGTCAGCAGGGTGGATTTTCCCAACAAATATAACCTGTAAAAATCCAGTGATGCCAACGTCCATACTTGTCTAGTAGTTATGAGGTCCCATATTTGCCCAATTTTTTACCCATGCACTCAAGTCTCTTTTTACATGTTTTTTTTACGATTTTCGATTTAACACGGTCCTTTAATGACGATTCTTGAATCACCGCGATTTTTTGGCGTAGAAAATAGAAGAGTAACGTTTGAATGAAAAGAATTCAAATGGTAATAACTACTAAAGTACTGATCGAAACTGAACAATTTATATGTCGTTGGATAGATAACATGACCAGCAATTTTATGGAGGGGGTAAGAAAGCAACTTTATGCAGGGCGTAAGAGGGGGAGCTCATATACAAATGAAACACAAATTTCCTTATAACTCGCAAACTAATTAAACAAATGGAACCAAATTTGGCATGTAGGGGTTTTTGGAGGCATGAATTTATTTTATGATGGTAGGAGGATAGGAGATAGGAGAAGGACTCTCATACAAATAACACAAAAAAATTGCGTATGTGCTAGAGATGGTTGGGTATGAAATACCCGAACCCGACCCGTACCCGATTGAGAAAAAAATGTAAATCCCATATCCGACCCGAACCCGCAAGTTAATTTTTTTTGATACCCGAACCCGATCGGAACCCGTCGGGTACGGGTACGGGCCCGGGTACCCGACCATTTTTAGTGTTAAATGTGATCAATAGAGATACCTGACCCGACCCGTACCTAATTTCAACAACAAAAATTAAGAACCCGTACCCGACCCGAACTCTTAGATGATTTTTTTTTCAATACCCGAACCCGACCCGAACCCGGCGGGTACGGGTACGGGTTTCGGGTAAGTTTTCCGCTACCCGACCATCTCTAGTATGTACCTACCATATTTTCTGCTATGTAACAAGCGGTAAGCTGTGAAAGTAAAGTAAAGTTGAAGTAAGATTATTGAAACATGTCAAGCTACGCATAATCATATTTAATACAATAATCTGTGGGCTGGTCATTCATTACTATTTCAACCTTTATGATGCACACAAGTGGTTTTTAAAAGAAATCTCTATGTCTCAATGGTTACAGGTGTTGACTTATGAACCCCGGTTGTGGGATACAACAAACCTCTCTAATAAAATAACAACATTATTTCATGTTCAGCCGTACGCTCAGAAACAGACGCTGTTTGAGCCGCTCCTAACCTGAGAAACAAACACTCTAGTTCGCATCTCCTTGCTTTGTTGTCCCAATATGTACATGAAGCATTTCGAGGCAGGGGCGGACTGGGCGCTGAAGGGAACGGCGATCAATATTGTCAGTGCAGTTAAAACCCGTTAGCGAAACGAAGCAAAAAGTTATAGGGTATTTATAGAAAACATGTTTTCGTGGGTATGAAATGGGGAAGGCAAATGAGGAAGCGTCCAACATAGCTCCAGCCATCCCAAGCCCCTACCTAGCACCTCCACGTGGCCTTACCCGGTAATGCTCTGTTGAGTAGCCAAGCTAGGAGGTGCGATAATGGGTGGTTCTTGGCTGTCTGATCTCAAAACTGCGGGTTTGCAAGACCGCTGAGCCACACGACCTTGTTAGTAGGAAAGCTTAACATAAGTTATTTTAATTACTTGTTTCGTTTTAGCTCATGGGGCAAGCACCTCCTACCGTACAGTGAAAACTCGGGTCGAAGAAAGTTTAAATAATGCTCATGGATACCAGAAGAAAAATAAAATTAATAATGAAAGCACTCATGTAAACTTAAATGACGCAACTCTATTCCATTCGAAGGACTGCTGGTGAGATTGTTCTATTTTTGTCCATATACACTCAAGTCTTTTTTTACACGGTTTGTTTTTTTCGATTACTCGAAAGCGGTGCAGCTAAGGAACTATTTACAATCTACGTGAGGAATGTCGAGCTACTCCCAAATGTATTGAGAAATAAATTAATGGTCTCTAAGTTACCCCGTTCTTAATACTCAAAAAACTAAACCGTGTAAAAAATGTACTTGAGTGTATCTTCATATAATGTATATTCATATAACACATATTTTATTACATTGCCATATACCATCATTATCGTACAGGGGAAGGAGCATCAGAGTATCGAATGAATCGAAGACTGGATGAGGGATGTGGTAACCAGTCATATAAGGTCGGAAAGATTTTGACGCGCCCTTCTAGCACACAAATCATCACGCAAGATAAGTTTGCACGGCCAAGTTATGTATCTAGAAACCGGAAGCATAGCATAGATGCTGGAAGGAGAGTCTTATATTCCCGTGGAATTATATAAGCGACATTGCTTATAAATCCACCCAAACCCCTTTTGGTCCTTCACGAACAGCATTGACATGAAAGTTGCTAGGTAGATAAATTCGATTCTGCAGTAATTCTACTTGCATACAATGGGAAACCCTTGAGGTGATGGTGGCTAACCCCATACATACATAAATACATTTATAGAAAACATATTTTCGTTATTATTTACGTTTTCTTATCAGATAAAACGGACAAATTGGCACAGCAGTCAAACCAAACATAAATTTAACTAGCAGAATTACTTTTTTGGTTTTAAAATGTGTGTTAGCTTAGAAACGAAGGGTATGCATTTTGCCTCGACGGTGCTTATTACGCCAGGTACCCGTACAACTGAGGGACCATTTACAAACTACCGTCAAACGGGGTAACTTGCAACAGCGGGGTAACATGAAACAACACTAGATCGATCCAATTTACTGTACTTTTTGATCTGTTACTTCAATTTTTAATCTATATCAGTCACTGAATCTTGTTGTTAACAGTTCAAAAAAGCCATAGATACTGTTATGTTGATTTTCTGCTGTTTTGGTGATTTTTAAAAAATTCCACAAGATGGTGTCAAATTCATCGTCAATTTTTCGTCAGTAAAACGTTTGTGTCGCCCACAGGCACTTCAAATAAAAGAAGCCTAATATACATTTTTTTATAGCAAAATGAACAATAAGGAAACAAAATAATCGATTTATGATGACTAGTTTTGTTTATCTTACTTGTTACCACATTATTTGTAAAACAAGTACTTAAACGGGGTAACTTGCAACAGCTGGTAGATATAAAAAGCTGTGTTCCGTTAACTTCAAGAGGCAAGTTATCATTTAATTTTGCATCAAACAATACTAAAGCACACCTGAAGAGTGTAAGATACTTTCGGTAAGTCGGAAATATGCCAGTTTTTCTCTGGAAATACTGAAAATGGCCATAGAAGATCCCAAAAAGAAAATAACCTCACTGAGAGAAATCAACCAGCAATATGACTGTGTCTAATTACGATCACTCGTTACGTAATGAACATTTATATATTACGTAACCAAGATATCGATGATTTTTAACTCTCCCGCTCCACTTCATGACGTGATTTTGCATAGTGGATATACGACGTGTAATGCGTTACTACACAGCTCCCGCTTCCCTAAGTGCATTACGTAATATGTGAATGGTCCTTAAAGAAGGCAGCTCTAAAGGATCCAGACAAGGAATATCAACTGCATGAAGAATATAAAAAGTTATTCCTGTAATTTCCGTTACGGGGCTCATGAAGTTTTTTCACCAGCGTGGCTTAGGACATTTATGCGTATATTCATAGCAAAAGCATTAAAAATCGCAAGTCGGATTATCATTTGCATATTCAAGTCAAAAGAATTTCATACAAATCTTTAAATTCCTTCAATTTCCAAAAAATATTGTTTGTTGCAAGTTACCCCGTTGAAGGGGTTACCAGTAACAAATTAGTTGAAAAATTCTACAACAGCCAATATTGATCGCATATTTTTTCTCAATATGTGAAATTGTTCTATACTTGACCTAATAACTTTGTGTTAATTAAATGTCCTCAAATGTACTACAGATAAGTTTTCACTTGCACTCATAGTTGAGAACTGTTGCAAGTTACCCCGTTTGACGGTACGTGACGAATGTCGAGCCTCTCCCAAATGTATTGAGATATAAATAAATGGTCCATAAGTTGCCCTGTTCTTAATAATCGAAAAAACAAGCCGTGTAAAAAAAGTACTTGAGTGTAATAAGATCTATATAACACATAATATTGATTCATTTTTTAATAAACAGTTTAAAATAAAAATCTACTGCAAATTAAAGTTATTGTATAACAACTGACGAACTGACATGGCACATAGATGAAAATCCTTTAAAAACCATCGTCCTGCACATTTTGCTTGCACACTAGCACCCTCTGTTATGCATGTTGCGAAGTAGCTTGCATTTGCTGGGTTTTATACAGCAGGATTTTTACATTTGTATGATTTTCTACTGAAAACTCGAAGCAACACTCTAACGCTGCGGTGTGGCCATGTTGCGAAACATGTTTTTTTTTGAAAAATTAGTCGTTTTTAATGGACGATCGAATTAACGTGAGTGTTTGTCTGTGGTATAATTGATCAATTCTGCTCAGTGTAAATGTTGGTACATCCTCTTTCCTGTACCTCCCGGTTGGCCTAGAGGTATTATGCTGTTAGGCTGTGCGAGACCTTGCGAAATTTCGTCTTTACCGAAATCAAACGAAACCTTACGAAATTTACCATAAATTCAACTGTAGTTTAATGGTGATGTACCATAACATGAGAGGTAGATTTCGTACGATTTCGTTAAATTTCGGTAAACACGATATTTCGCGAAATATCGCACAACCTTACTATACTGGTCTCACAAGCCAGTCGTCGCATGTTCGAATCCTGACTAGGAGAGCCTGCTGTAAGAGTCAATAGGATCGTAACGCTAGCCCGGTAATTGTCTTGTACTCTAATGGTGGGTAGCCTCCCCGCAGATATTACCTCTCTGTCTAGTTTTATTCATTTCACTAGGTTTATCGACTACGGATTAGTTTTCCTTAGTCCTCGCGTGGATTAGTCTCTGCTAAACAACTGGTTGTCTGCTGCTGCTTCTTGTTAGCAAGCACTAAATAGCAAAACAAAAGCAAAATGGTTAAAACACTAAATTGGCTGACTACAGAGTGCGGCAAGGAAAAATGTGAAAATATTTAAACTTTAGGTTAATTTGTGTAACTAATGACTTATTTCTGTTGACAGTATATTTGTTTGCATTTTCTTTTAGGTGCTACTTCAAAATACACATCATCGAAAATGGTGTATTGCAATTGGAAATGTATGCCAAAGAAATGATCACGACTTTGCTACTGGCCCAGAAGATATTGAAGGAGATTGCCAAGGTGGTATATGATGTCATTTGGCCAGGACCCAGTCTTGAGGAAGTCATGAAAAATACATCGAGTAAATTTGTTTGTAAAAACCTAATATAAAGATAACTTGCTCTATACTAATTTTTTGAGAGATGGTAGGGCACGTGCCCCAGCTTGTCCCAATCTGAGCACTCAAGTGACCTTGACTACATTCCTTCTACTGAAATTTACGGTTTATAACATTCGGCTCAATTTGAGGCGTTACGAAGTTTGCCAAGTTAGCTAGCTGTTAATAAAATTTTCATAGATAATCACCCCTATTCTGTATTTCGATCGGATTGGTTTTTCGAACGAAACTGGATGATATTCTTCATTCCGCCAGCAAGAGCGAATAGGCAAAACAATCGTTCGAAACAAATCGAACGAAATAAAGGTCCGTTCGAAATAAATAACTCGGATGGTGAACACGTAAAAAAGACACACCGTTCTGTATTTTAAGTTTTAAGAAGCAATAAATGGTGATAAATGCTGAACAATCAACAGTTCATTATTCTAAATATGCAGTTGAGTAACGCTCCATAAATAACTCAGATGAAAAATCTTTTCGGTGCTAGATGAAATAAATAAACTTTCCCAGTCATAAAACAAAATTTCTATAATGACAAAAGTAAACAGCTTATTGTTGGGTTGTAATTCCGTGAATGCTAGATTCATATTATGCAACAAAAGCGCCCACTTTAGTACCTAGTAATTGAAAATTTATGTGTGCCTATCTACACAATATCTACACATTTGAATCTAATGAGACTCGTCCTCTAAGATTTCATCGAACCCAAGGTTCTCACTGTTTTAATATTAATAAAATTTATAGTGCATTTTCTTGCTATTAACGATATCATGGGAGCATATAAAATATCTTTCTATCAATAAAAGCCCCTATAATTACTGATACGTAAGAGGTTGATTGTCGATGGATTAGCAACACTTTGTTCATTTTCTCAATTTATAGCTTCAGAATATTGTAAAGCAACCAAGCTATTCCCGAAAGCGTTAGCAAACCAGCTAAGTTCAAGCTCGGTTTGCGCGTTGTCGTAGCTGGCAGGTTGGTTGGCTGGTTGGTCGGCTGACTGGTTGGCACTCGGTAGAAAGGGTAGAGGCAGATTGGCAAGCAATCACACCGCAACAGTAGTCAAGTGGTAGGCAGTCGATATATGTATGTAGTTTCAGCCCCAGCTTCAGCGCCTCTTGCAGATCAACTCGATACCCGTTTGGGACCCGATAGGGGCCATTGCTGTTGTGGGGAATGGGGGACCGCAGCTGGGGTGCCGTTGCGAGGAGGAGAATTTTAAAATAATCGGAGATAGATTTAACCAGTAGAGAGTAGAGCGTCGTAGACATAACAGCATCTCATCTCCGAACAGGTCCACCAACATCAGACCCAAGGCTCTAACGAAACCGCACAAGCCAGTAGCGAGAGCCTTCCCGCAACCAGTCGCTAGGCCGTCATCGTTGTCGTGGTCCCCCGATGTGTAGTTGTGGTTTAGCTGTCGAGCAGCTTTTAATTCACCCATGGAGACCTGCGAGACTCGCTTCGCACTTGGACTCGGACATTCTCCATGTGGATTTCGGATCGATAATTAGCAACGAGCAAATTCTTCGGTTGTTTAATTTGTGAGTGTTTTTTTTAGCCATTTAAACTGATACAGTAACTATCATACGTTGGCAAAGATTTGAATCTTACATACAAGCGATTGAACAGTTAATATCAAGCAAATGTTGTAAACGAACCCGTAACTGGGGTACAAATCCGCGTTCAAGTTTTACAAGTTTCGTTTTTTTTGCGCTTTTCTGTAACCTGTATTGAAACTGTGTGTTCAAAGAGCCAATCGAAGAAACAAAACTCCGGAAACGGTACAAGTTTTTTCATCTCCTATCTGGACTTGCAGCCTCCGATTCTTTGCACACGCCTCGCCACCCGACCAGTGAAACGAGATCCAAAGGAAACCGTGCGCCTTGTACAAAAGAAAAGATATGTTATCATCAAAAGTCGAATTGAAATCGCGATAAGCGACGTTTAAAAGAAGAGTGACAGATAATCAATAAAGTGGCCAACAGAAATAGCGTGGAAGGAGGAAGAAAAAAAGCATAGAAAGAAAAACAAACGAAACCAGGGAAAGGAAAATTGTTACAAATTCACTTCGCGCAGCAGTTCGTTTCGTGTGCACTTAAGTCGGCTTATTTTCGTGTGTGTGTGTATGAGCGCGCTTACGACCATGCGTGTGTGGAGAAAGATGCAACAATCAATTGTGGCAATCTTGTGGTCCTACTAGGGGTCTAGGAAAATGTGTTTTGGGTCCCAACTAACGGGGTACGCACTCGGCAAAGGGGGTTTAAAGATTCAACGTTAATCGATGAGAAAAAGAATAAGTGAAAAAAGAAAAGTGATTGGTGCAGTGCGTTTCATGTTTTTTATGCTACGAGATCCACAGCAGACTTTACGACAGCCGAGCTCTGTAAAGAAATGGTTGATAAACTAAAATATAGGCAGGAAAATTAAATACCACTGCTGGGAAGCAGTAGGCAACAAAGCAGCAAAAATAAATTTTAATTGAGTTAAGAAAAGAGCTTTAAATTTTTTACAAAGTCAACCAGTGGAAGCAAAACAACAATTAAACTGCTGTAAGCATTCGAAATAAAAACAACAATTAATAGGTAATGAGAAAGAAACGAAGTTGCTAAGAGCTATCAGTTACACACTTTGACGGTAGAGTGCAGTTGTATTCTTTGAAGAGGACTGGTTTCGCGTCAGTTCACGGTTAACGAAGTTAACACAAAGTAGATATATTTTTTCCGATTCTCATATTTTTGGTGATGATAACTTGCAAGCTTTATCGTGTTTGGAGCAGTGTCACCTCCCTAATCGCACTGATTATAATCTTAAGAAGGCAATGCTGTGGTCTTTGTGGGTGTGTTTGTGGAATCGAAGTTGACTGCAATTTCTGCACTGGTGTTGGTTCGATGCATAAAGTATCGAGGCCATTTCGGTGGTCGGTTGCAGCTGTTGTTGTATAACGTGCGAGACCAACCGAAAGCGGTACGTGGGCGTTTTCCTGAAGTCTCTATACTGTATCACTAAGTGTACGGTCTAAGCTACAAGTCGTCCAAGGCCGTTTGGATGCGATCAAGTGTCGGAAAGTGTTTTGTGAGCCGTAAATTATCGCGACACAAGACAGGCAAGAGCAAAGTTGCACTACACGGGACACTGTCCTTATCGAACCAGTAACGCTTTGCGTGATTTCACTGTGTGCCAAGAAAATGTAAGTATTGATCTGCTTTAATGTCAAAAATAGTTTTTGTTTTTGCAGTCAGCGGCGAAGTTTTGTTTTAATTTATTTTTATACAATATGCAGACATTTACAATTATATACGCTACTGAATTCTGCGTATGGAGAACGTGATAGATGTGCTTGTTTATCCTGATTATAATAGATTTTGAATAGCGAATATTTGGGATCAATATGCCAATTTATTGTTAAATCGATGGAGCAGATTAAGTACATATTTACGAAGCCAATTAACCCATTATGTCCTAGCGTATGATATATCATACCCCGTCTTCAAAACCTGTTTACTGTTTAATTTCAATAGTTAGCATTGTCAATATATCACAAGAAAGATAAGACATCAATCTGATGCGTGAATGAGATAATCTGTCAGTTTTTGTTATTTCATTTAAATTTTCAACAGTGCAAAGTTATGATAAATGGGGGAAAAAAGTTGATAAAATGGCGAAAAAATCTTGTCGCAAAAACGCATGAAAAAGTCTACATTTTGTAACGAAATATTACCTGAAATGTAAAACGGTATTTATATGTAAAGTTTATCACAAAATTAGAAATATGTAAACCACTTTGTAATTTGTTTGTTTGAAACTGAGCGTATGAAATATAAATCCTTCGGCCTTGAATCCATTCCAAATGACGATTTTGAGTTTCCCGAAACATTCGAGCCATATTATATTGGATTTCACAGTTTCACTTCATTTGGTCCAAATTTAGGTATACCCGGGTCATAATGGGTTAAGAACCATAAATACAGTGTGGGTTCATGTATAACACCAACGTCAACATAATAAATCATCTTTGCATATGTATGATACTAGCTGACTCGACAAACTTCGTATTGCTTCAAACTAAACTGTGTTGTACATAAATCCTGAATCTCGGATGACCTTTATCACAATATCGAGTTTTGCAAGTTTCTGAGGAGTTCATGGGTGTTTTAATATACAAATTTTCCTCACAGTAAAGTAGAAAACAACTCCCCCCATTGCTTAGCCTGATAAAATAAAGCGGATAGCATTTAAATATTCGCCATCATTACAAACCATTTCGCCGAATACCATTTTGCGGAACACCAATTCTCGGTTGACCATGACGCGGAATATAGAGTTTCGCAGAATACCATTTCGCGAAAAACCTTACACGGGATGTACCATTTCATGGAAAATCTTTTCGTAGAAAGTATCATTTCGCAGGGGTGACCCAACTGAAGGAAAGTAATAGAGATTAGTAGATCTAGGAAAATAAATAAACCTAGATAGAGGTGATCTCTACGGGGGGCTGCCCCCGCAGTGGCCGGCGCTTCCGACGGCAGGTCGCCGGCAACACTCGCGGCCTGTGGCCGTCTCGCGCTGAATTATCTAATGTTACTATTGATAGTTTTTGGTGGTCTTGTTATTGATTAATGTTTTATGAAAGAGTTTAAAATTTCTCGAGTTCGATTAGCTTTTGAGTTACGCAATTTCTGTTTTATTTGTATGAGAGTCCTTATCCCCCTACCACAGTGGTGAGGTGTCTCAAACCATTATTTAAAAAATTTCTGCCTCCAAACCCTCCACATGCCGAATTTGGTTCCATTTACTAGATTAGTTCTCGAGTTATGAGGAAATTTGAATGTCATTTGTATGGAAGTCCCCCTCCTAAAAAGGGAGAGGGGTCCTAATTCATCATAGAAAAAATTCATGCCTCCAAAAACCATTTCCATTTCATTAGTTCTCCAGTTATGAGGCAATTTGTATTTCATTTGTGTAGGAGCCCTTCTAAAGTGGGGAGAGGTTTCAATTCACCATAGAAAAAAATCTTGTCTCCAGAAACAACCACATGTCAAATTTTATTCCCTTTGCTTGATTTGTTCTCGAGTTATGAGGAAATTTGCACTTCATTTGTATGGAAGCCCCCCACCCTCTTAAAAGGGAGAGGGGTCATTATTCCCCTCCTAAATTGGGGAGGGGTCTCAATTCACCATAGAAAAAAAATACCTACAAAAACACCCACATGCTAAATTTGCAAATGCAAATGTAAATGCTTGATTAGTTCTCGAGTTATGCAGAAATTTGTGCTTCATTTGTATGGAAGCCCCCCTCTTAATGAGGGGAGGGGTCTCTAACCATCATAAGAACCTTCCCTGGCCCAAAAACCCCTATATGCATATTTTCACGCCGATCGGTTCAGTAGTTTTTGATTCTATAAGGAACATACGGACAGAAAGAAATCCATTTTTATAGGTATAGTAGAATGGTGTGACTCTTGACATGACAGTTGACTATTAGGCCATTGCAAATATTTTTTAAAGTTTTTGTCACCTCCGCTTTGAAATTGGCTAGAAAAATTGAGGGGCAAAATATAATTTGTGCAATATAAATTAAATTTTTCTTATAAAATCAAATGTCTGTGAGCTTTACCGCCTTTATCGCCTTTACCGAATAGTTCAATGAGTACGAATAATCCCCGAATAATGCTCGTTAATCATTCATAATCGTTCGATTAATCGAATTATTCAAAGAAATATTTGAATATTTTTAATCGAACACCACTAGCCCGAATAGTTGAATTAATCGACTAGTGCAGCAAACGCTCACCAATTAATCGTTAATCGAATAATTGAAAATTTCGGACATCACTACGAGCGAAGTTAACGCTTCTAGCAAAGTACATAAATGGAAATTCGAACAATGGAATTTCCGAAAATCGGGAAAAAATTTTGCCTTAATTTTTATTGTTCTTTTAGTAGGCTTTTGCATGGAAAACAATAAACGCGATATATTCGCACAAAAGCAAGAATAGATTTGGTTTTCACATTTAAACTTTAAATAAATATGCTTACAACGCATTTTTTTTGCTCGGTTTAAAAATCTCCTCCCCCCCCCTTTAGTTGATCAACACCGGAAGGACAAAAACTTTTTAAAATATTTGCAATGGCCTTACTTTCGTTTGAAAGATGATTCTACCCAGAATATCATTATTGAATTGTTTTGCGATTCGACGTTTCTTTTAAAGGCAAAAATGTGAAAATAACAAGACACCATTTTCTCCGGAACCGTTCAACCGATTTCAATAATATTAGTATCAAATGAAAGATCTTGCTACCGTAAGTTTTGGAAGAGTCTTATGGCCAAGACAGCGTGCACTGTGTTATACAAGAACAAGTATGTATATTATATTTATCATTAGCCTTTCAGTATTGTGTGTGTTGGGTTGCCATTTTTGACTGACTCGAAAAAGCATATCATAAGGGATCAAACCACCTCACCAATCAGAATAAAACATTTTTTTCAATAATGGTTAATACATGTTGGATCGTTGTTTTCGACAAGTGTTTCTAATGGATTATAAATGCGATTCAAAATAAAACGGTCTCGCGTGATTTCATCAAGGTGCGTTTAGACTGGGCAATTTTTGGCAGCATGTGAAATGCAACATTTGGAATGCGGCATGTTGCAAGTTGTTGCTCAATGTAGCTTCTGTCGCCACCAGAACATTTGTGTTACTCTGCCATAGTTTCACGGAAACATCGGGCAACACATTGGAACAAATTCACGCAACGTGTTGCTAATTTAAACGCACCTTTAAGGTGGCCAAACGCCCTTATAGGAGTCTACGTGCCGTGAACGCAGGAAATTTCGGTTAGTTCCTAATTCCGACCACTCATTCAAAGCAACCGATTCAAATATTTTAAAATTCATAGTTCAGGGGATCGGAGCTTCATTTTGATTGTTCAAACTTCTAAAAATTGACTACTTTAGTTGGGTCATCGAAATTAATAGCTGATCGGAACCTGACTGTGTAGAAGTATGGTATCATCGGCAAAGTTGTTCAGTAAATCAAAGCATTTCGGATACAATACAGTAACACTTAATAATTTACTCATAACGTGCCCTAGCGCATATGCAATATTCTTATATATGCTATATCTTGTGGACAGTTCTTCAGGACAGTTGTTCAGATAACCGAAGCCTTCTGGATAGTATGGGTATTAGTTCTAGATTATCTTATAATGCGACTATGCCCTATGCACTTCTTGCATACGCCATATTTAGTTAAGGTGGTCTGCTAGCTAGTTGCTGTCTACAAGACGAATGTTCAAGCAACTGCAACCTATCAGATAGTGTGGTTGTTGGCTCAGGAATTCATCACTACGTGGCTAGAGTACATGTGTATTTTTGTATATGCTGTATTTCGTGATGTCGGCAATTTCAAAATTTGACAAGCTGAGCAAAACGGCTCACTTGTGCAAGCGGTTGTTAACCGTTCATTTTTTTGCTGCGAACCGATTCAAATGAGCAGCTCATGGTTCACGGTTTACTTGTTCGCCAAGTTTACAGTTCGGTAAATTAAGATTGCCGACCAAAATTTCGTGTTAACATCTGAAACGTTCAAATTCGAAGAACCGTCCCAAATAAAAATGCTGTTTTATCACGTACTTATAACGGTTCTAGTGCTGGTGGTCATAAAAACCGCAATAAGAGGGCAAGAAAACTCAAATTGTTACTTGGACATGGTTCTTTTTCAAGAGCTATTCGTTCGAATGCACTTGTCTTGTGAACCGGTTTATTTGACTGTTCGTCCATCACTTGACCTTTCGGTAGCGGCTATTAGCGTACAAAATAGTTGCCAGACTAAGGCAACAGTACTAACTAATTAGCAGGACCGTCCAGCCGATATTTTAACATACAACGACTGGTTTGATAGACCAAAATCGTACCTCGAAGCTAATTTTCGTTTCTTATAATAATGACTAAATAATTGCTGTTTTTCTAAAAGCCGTCATGTTACTGAAACCTATGATATAGAAACTTTTTAGCAACAATCAGGAACTGTTACCAAACGCCCCCCCCCCCCCCCCCCCCGCATTCCATGCCCCCGACCCCAAATATATAACTGAATAATCGACCTGAAGAAAATATTTCTATATAGTTGGCTTAACAAGATATGACATATGCAAGAATATTACGTATAAACTAGCGCAACGAGATGAATCTGAACTACACGGATCAGGATCAATGAACGAATGCTGGTTTTCTGTTTTTTCAGCAAAGACGGTAAGCAAGTAGCATGGTTTAAACTTGCAGATGTCTCGTTTCTGGAGCATTTCCTGCTGCGATTATGTGCGTCTAATTTTCTTTTCGAAATAAACGGCACTCTAAAGCTTTTCTGCTGTACAAATATACGAAAAGTGGTTCCTTATTTGCACTTTTCAGCTCTTCGACAGTGCTGCCGAATTTTTCATGCTATCGTGGAGTGAAGTTTTTCATACACATTTTTAATTGCTTTTGCAGCGATTTGATTTCACAATAATGTATGAAAAATAGGATGTACCGTAGAAATGTTTTCGACAAAACGGCAAATGGTTATGTAAATAAGCAAATGCGTTAGAGCTGTTAAAAGCGCCATTGCGCGCGTAGTTAGCTCGACGGTGATCTAGAGTGAAGGGCTTTGGTCTCCTCAGAACTACTGTACTCTGGTTAGCAGTTATTCTGGATTTCAAATAATCGCTGTCGTATCGTCCTCTCTGCAAATTGAGAAAAAAGCTAACGTCCACAATCTGGCACCTATTTTCCAGAGTATCCATATCCAGCCAGACAACACAAGTCTTTATATCGAATGTTTGGATCACCGTTCAATTATATGTTTGGGTTTGGTTGATTTTTTTCGGTGAGGAATGAAACAGTTTTAGATTTTCTAAAACTGTTTCATTCCTCACCGAAAAAAATCAACCAAACCCAAACACAAGTCTTTATATTCCGGAAGATTTCCTCTCCATCACGGCGAATTTAACGAATTTTTTCTGTACCGTTTCCAATTTGTTCATGTATGTTGCACACATTGGCCTCCACACCACGATTGCAAATTCTAGTTTTGATCGTACCAGGCTCACATATATAGATTTGATTGTATACGGGTCATCCAGTTCTGTTGCGAAGCGTCTTACAGCAAATAGTGCAAGCCACTCGGAAACCAGCGTATTCACGTGATCGTTGAAAGTCAACCCTGCATCTAGATTGACTCCTAAGTCCTTAACCCTGCTCACTCGTTCAGTGCTTTTTTCATCCAAGCTGTAGTCGAATATTAACGGATTTGAGCAGCGTGTAAACGTTATGGCAGCACATTTTTCGTTATTGATTTGCAACTTGCATGCTGAACAGAAACGCCCAAAATTTTGCACATCTCTTTGAAGCTTTAAGGGGGGACCCTACTCTGGAAGGTCGAAAAATAATGGACTTTCGTGAATTTTTCTCGCATGTTGGAATTATAGTTAAGTGTTGGGTATTTTGGTTATAGGTTAAGCTATATTCGAACATGTATTTTCAGTTTTTTGAATGCCAAAATAGTGAATATTATGCTGGTGGCAGCTGGGCGCGTGGATGCTCTCTAGAAAATAGTTCCTTACTGGCGGTACGTACCGGGAACCAACGGAGTATCGGAAAACGGATTTCAAGGATGATTTTGAAGCTTTAGATCAATACCTAAATTGTTACGGATTAGCCAACGAATCACAGCAGGTCTTTAATAGCTTGTTTGGAATTTCTTCCGGCCCAGGTGCTTTAGTTGCATCAAGTGCATACAAGCCACGCGCGATTTCATCTTCGGAGAACATTATAGATTCCATCGTCGGATTTTCCTGGTGGGGACAAATCTCATTATTACTCTTTGCCGAGTATATTGACCTGAAAAAGTTGGCAAAAGTTTGTGCTGCACTGTGTGGGCTTGATGAAGTTGTCCCTGCATGGCTGATTCGAGTCGGTTTACTCCTACTCTTTCTTTTACCGTTGACAAATTTCCGAAAGCTCTTCGGATCGCTTTTTATATTATTTTGAACCTTTGATACGTACGCAGTATATAATCGGCGGTGTTCTTGTTTAAAAATCGCGTGTAGTCGCTTATATTCGTTTTAAGCGACCAAAAGATGGTCTCTTTTGAAACGATTATACGCTTTTTACTACTTGTTAGTCAAAGAACGTCAAAACCACCTGTTCTTCCACTAGAACTAGGCCATAGGCCGAAAAACTAGATGCCATCGCTTGATGGGCCGAAAATACCCTACCGTGCCCTATTTGTTAATAAATTGGGAATAATAATCTTTATATCGCTTCAAACCCACAGAATCTTATCTATTAACTTTTGTTCTGTTCGACATCTATTTAGAAGCTGCCGTATTCGGACTAGTGGCGATGGAAACTACTTAGTGATCGACATCGGACCGGGTAAAGTCCGGAAAGTCCGGTCCGATGTCCGGTCCGAAGTCCGATCGGAACGAAATTTTAGAGTCCGATTTTTTATCGGACCGGAACCGGAACGAAGCGTTCCGGAACCGGACCGGACCAGGTCTTCCGTTGAAAGTCCGGAAAAGTCCGGAGCACTTTTGATCGTAAAACTGACCGCAGTGGAAACGATTACTAGGACTTACTTTATATGTTTAAAATTAATTTCCTTTAACTTCCTCAGTATTGAGGAAAGACAATAATTTCGCTAGCAGTAATACACTTTCTGTTTAAGGCTCCAAAACAAGCCCAACTAATCGATTTATTTTTTAAAAATTAGCAAATATCTGTGGGTCTTAAAACCGAACGTTTCGCAGCATCGGCTCGTGCGCTCGTGCCTTATGATCCCTCAAAATTTAATTTCAAAGAACTAACTTTAAAAGTTATGTAATTGTGGCACTTCATCTTCTCGGTAATGCCATAGGTAACCGATATTATGGTCCGACGCTTATGGTTCAATATGAAAGATAACTCAAAAGTTTCATCAGATTTTTCAAAATTATCGTATAGGTTTGGGTCGAAGAGGCTCAGATTTTCATGAAATTTTGCTTACGAGTATAGGATGTTAACTTTTTAATGAAAACAATATGTTATCCTATTTTCCCAGAAAACTCCACTAGAAATTTTTCGATTTTTTCGAACATCGCTTATTTCGAAAGTTTATAGTTTTAAAATCAAGCATTGCAGAACAATTTTTTTATGAAAATGTAATAAAATTTTCTCAGCAATCCAGGAAAAATATTAGTTGGAACAAGTTTTCCACATGATTTTCTATGACGGTGCAAAATTTTAAGGAAATGTTGGAAAACCCATGATCTAAGTCATAAGAAATTTTGAAATACAGTGGACTTTCGGAAAAGTTAATGAATGGGTCGGCTAGCTTTTTCGAAATATTACCTTTTCTGAGTAGTCCTAAGAGTCATTGAAAATGATAAACACAAAATCGAAAAATATATTCTCGGATGCAGGATACTTATTTTTAGGTATCTGGAAGTTGTAACGCAAAGAAATATGTAGCAAGATCTTCATGAAATAATGCTTCCCCACGATAAAACTGAACCTTGTTGTGGTGTAGGGCTTTTTAACTAATCAGTAAATGAGCAGCGGTCACGTTTACTTCTGAATGTGGGTATATGTCAAAATACTTTTGTAATTTCAAGTGGGACTCGGGGTAAAAATTTACCAAATGTGTCCAGTATGGGAATCTCTGATAATAAATAGATGAATGTTTCTGGGATTCATCTCTATTTATCACAGCTGTCACAAATATCTCCGCAAAATGTTGGATTGATTGGGTCGATCGGGGACTTAGGGTTAGTAAGGGGATGTAAGCGGGTTACCAGATCCGGTTGAATGCCGAAGGAAAACTCTACAATGATTACTGGTATAATAATAGAAGTACTTAGGTAGCAGATGGGAAAATTAGGTCAATTCGTGTCGTGTGTTCGAGTCTCGGCTGGGTGATGCTGCTGGATTTTCGCACTGGTCTCGTGGCTGTCCTGTGCTCTGTGGCCGGCCGCGGGGTCTGTCGATGGGGAAGGGTTGAGTCTTAGAGAGACGTTTAAGCCCACAGCTTTACTGCGTTAGCTCTTTGTTCTCGAGGGTTGGAAGACGAGTGCGTCTCTATAAAGCTTTATAAGCTCCAACTCCTCTCGACTACCGCAAACGTCCGGGTTGTGCTGCGCTCAATTTACTTTGTATCTTAGGACAGTGCATAAATGCTGGGGGAATGAAAGATTCAATTTGCCCTGATAAGTTGATAACCGCTAATGCTCCGAAATTTGTCTTTCCTATTAGATCATTTGTGGTTGTTTGAGTTAGAAAATTGAAAGCGGGCGCGCGGTTGAGAATCGGTGTCAGACGGGGCTGACGAATCCTCCACTTCACTACACTACATTTTACAACTCAAGTATGACCGCATTTCAAGGTCAAGACTAAAAACATGAGATTAGTCTAACTCAAGTAGTACAAAAAGTCCAAAGCACATTAACAAATTCGATCTATCATTTTTCTTCTCATCATCATCATCATCATCATCATCATCATCATCATCATCATCATCATCATTATATTTAAAGTATGGCATTCCGGCCTTTGGCAGAGAGAACTTAGAGTCAGTTCGTGGAGTCCGCGCAGGGCCGGAACGCCTCCGCCTGCGGGCATAGGCGTGACGACTATGCTTGGGGTTCTACCTGTGTTTTAGTGGGCGACATTGCCTGTCTCGTCAAGTAGAACTGATGTTTGAGGTCTCCCTGACACTTCGTTAACATTACAAATGGACCCAGCGCAGAGTTTTAAACGCTACTAGCTGACCCGGCAAACTTCGTATTGCCACAAATTAAAATGTGTTGTACATAAATCGTGAATCTGTCACAATCTCGAGTTTAGCAAGTTTCTGAGGAGCTCAACCTAATATAACTCATTTTGGCACTAACGTCACTATTTACATTTACATTTAATTTACAAATTTTCAATTTTTCCTCACAATAAAGTAGTAAACAATCCCCCTGTTACTTAGCCAGATAAAATAAAGCGGATAGCACTTAAATATTCGCCGTGATTGTATAACATTTTGCCGAATACCATTTCGTGAAAAACCTTACGCGGAATGTACCATTTCACGGGAAACCTTTTCATGAAAAGTACCATTTCGATCCTCGGGGTGATCCTCTCCTTACTCGTTGTCGCTCGTACGGACCCAACTGAAGGAAAGTAATAGAGGTCAGTAGACCTAGGAAAACAAATAAACCTGGGCATAGCTGATTTCTGCGGGCGGCTGCAGAAAGTTTTTGGTGGTCTTGTTATTGTCTGTTTTGTTTTAAGGAAGAGTCTAAAATTTCTCGAGTTCGATTAGCTGAGTTTGTATGAGAGTTCTTATTCCCCTACCACAGGGGCGAGGGGTCTCAAACCATCATAAAAAAATCCTGCCTGCAAAATCCCCCACATGCCAAATTTGGTTCCATTTGCTTGATTAGTTCTTGAGTTATGAGGAAATTTGTATTTCCTTTGTATGGGAGCCCCCCTCCTAAAGGGGGGAGGGGTCATAATTCCCCTCCTAAAGGAAGGAAGGGTTTCAATGCACCATAAAAAAACTCTTATCTCCAAAAATACCCATATGCCAAAGTTTGTTTCATTTGCCTGATCAGTTCTCGAGTTATGAGGAAATATGTATTACATTTGTATAGGAGCCTACTCCTAAAGTGGGAAGGGGTCCTAATTCATCATATAAAAAAATTCTTGCCTCCAAAAACCTTCACATGCCAACTTTGGTTCCATTTGCTTAATTAGTTCTCGAGTTAAAAGGAAATTTGTATTTCATTTGTGTAGGAGAAGTGGGGAGGGGCCCTAATTCCCCTCCTAAAGTGGGGAGGAGTCCTAATTCACCATAGAAAAAAATCTTGCCTCCCAAAACCTTCACATGCCGTTACGCGGATTATTTTACCAGTGGCCGGAAGCCATGGGTTTCGTTTCTATTTGCTGTTTGAAGTACTTTTAATAAATCACCTGATCGCATCACTTACCACAGTGAATCCAGTTCTGATCATACTCATACTAACACAATCCTTCTTCCCGTGACATTCGTGGAGATGCAGAGGTAAACTCGGACTCATAACAGCGAATGTTGAACTAACAATCCTTTCCTTTCCTAACGATCACAAGGACGTGGCCGGCGCCGTTATTGATCTATATACAACTTTATACTACTGCTACTGCTACTGAATTGTTACACATTGACGATAGTCAACTTTCCCGAAATGCTATCTGTGTGGTTCCCTGTTCAACTTCATTAGCTCAGATCAATCACGGAAGTGCAACTACGATGTGTGTGGTCGTTCATGCTCATGCTCATGCTCCCAAAACCTTCACATGCCGAATTTGGTTCCGTTTGCTTGATTAGTTCTCGAGTTATGCAGAAATTTGTGTTTCATTTGTATGGGAGCCCTCCCTCTTAGTGAGGGGAAGGGTCTCTAACCATCATAAGAACCTTCCTCGGCCCCAAAAACCCCTACATGTAAATTTTCAAGCCGAACGGTTCAGTAGTTTTCGATTCTGTAAGGAACATACCGACAGACAGAAATCCATTTTTATAGGTATAGAGATTAAGCGACCAGTTCGATAATCCGAAAAAAAGAAAACAAAACGAAAAAAACATCTTTATAAAATAATACTTAGTTCCTTTCAGTAAATTTAAAATAGTCGGTTTCGTCCCTGCTATTGCTTCTTTTGCATTTAAAATTCAATCTAAGTTTGCGCTTTTCCAAAAATCCTAAGATAAGTATGTGCCCGTATTGAACTGTTGCTATAACTGTCCGCTACAAGAGTTTAATTTAATCCCAGTTATGATGAGACTCTGTATTAAACTGTGAAAATGCGTTAGGAATTCAAAAATGAGAAATAAAGATTGAAGGAAAACACAGGTGTGTGAATGAACGCTTTGGATAACCAAAAAATTTAAACTCTCAGAAAAGTTAAGGCAAACATTAACTTTTTAGAGTGTTGCATGGGAGCTAATATTCGCTTAACTTTTCTGAACAATTAACTTTTCAGAGAGTTAACTTTTCCAAAAGTCCACTGTATTTTTTTCTTAGTGTTAGTGTCAAAAATTTCACTGCAGTGATTTTATTTTTCTACAGGAGTTTTCCACCACCGTGGAAAATTTTGAGAAATATGCTGATATGCTTTGCTAAATGGCTGAGATTTTGTTCGCCGTTTCATAAAACAAATTGTTCAAGAGCTATAAACTTTTGAAGCAAGTGATATCCGAGAAAACTGGAAAATTTGAGTTAAAATTTCCGGGGAAAATAAAAAATCGCGAATTTAAATTAATTTTCATTAAAAAGAGCAAAAACTGACGGTTGAAAGACAATTTTTTAATTAAAATCTGACTTTTATGTCTGATAGTGCACCATTCCATGATGGGTAAGCTACCAAGCACCAGTTAATGGTGCCGCATTTTTCAATTTTTTTAAATGATCCATTTCAGGCCGGTTAGCGTTTAGAAGTTACAGAAGGTTTTACACATTCAAAGCTTTACCTTTGACATTTACCTATTTTTTAAAAATTGGTAAATTTTGCATCCGGACAATTTCGGACTTCCGGACCGGAATCGGACCGGAACCGGAACAGAGCTAAATCGGACCGGAACGAAATCGGACCTAAAAATTTCGTTCCGATTTTTTACCGGACCGGACCGGACCGGAACCCGGACTTCAATTTTCGTTCCGATGTCGAACACTAAAACTACTACGTATACGATCAGGGATGACCGAATTTTAATGTATATCACCAAGGATATTTCGTATGCTTTCAAAACTACCGTAAGCACGTCTAATTCTGCGCATGGTTTCTGTCAAATTGAAATATTCTTAAATAACTATACATGCACACATATTTGATAGATGCGTAAATTAAAATAATAATTTGCAGAAATAGGGAACTTTTTACTGAAATAAACTCTGCGGAGAATTATGCGCCCATACGGTAAGTGGTCACAAAGCAACGATTACACAGCTTCCGATTTTACCAGAAATATTCACGTCCGTTTGCCGGCAATGTTGATCCGTAACATCACATTTGACTTACACTTGTCGAGTACCATATGCCCCGTCTGAATGATATGATAATTTATTAATTGTTTGATCAAATACATTTCAGTCAGGCTAAATAACCAATAAATTTTCCCTGATTACAGATTAATTTCACTTAACAACTTTCCCTTTCGGAACCGGCGATGCTAGCCGTGGCACGTATGTAGGTTTTAGAGCGTACTGCATCTATGGCAGTCTGGTTTCAGTGATCTCCGATCGATCACCGTGTGATGTTCAGATGAAATCCCAACGCTCAGGATGGAGAAAATCCGCGCGGTGCATGTGCTGCTCTGCCTGCTGCTGTCCGGGTGGAAATGTACCGACTTCCATTAGCACCGGGTGTAATAAATAATTCGGAAGTGAAGAAGACATGAATTGCTGCTGTGCTGCGGCTGTCTTCGTTCGTCGCCATCATCATCGTCACCGTCAACTGCGGGTCTGCATGGTAGAAGCATGCTGCAAGAAGTGTTAATTTCAACGGGCCTGTCTAGCTCTACCAGCGAAACTCAATTGCTTCGAATGCTTTTCACATCGTTGCGCATTATCAAGTGCATGTGACACTTGACTAATTATCTGTATGGCGACGCACATGGCAGTCACAGATTGTCCATTAAGATTTTTAACCTACTTTCTTGATGATTCATTCGTTACATCCCGACTCTAATGGTCTCTAATTATTCGTTTTCGGACTAAAGACTCCGTCAAACGACAACTAATCGATCGTAGCCATAGGAACCTGTTCAGACGTTCATCTTAGCACAAAATTCTTGGAATTCCATGCCACTCTGAATTGCCCAGCTTCTCAGCGATCGAATTGATAGATATTCTCCGTTCATTTATACTGCCAGCGAAGCAATGTGCAAAGCCTGCACATCACGTTGTTTTCTTCAAATATTTGTTTTCCCCATTAAAAGCCTCTTCACGCCTCATCTCAACAGCTCAAGAAGGATTCCCGGCGCGTTACAGCAAATCATCCATCAGCCTACATCAAGTAGGGCGATCACAAAAGAGCAATCATCGAATCGGTTCATGGCAGCCTCCCCTGAATCGAACTCTCGACACATGATCGCACAGTAGGTAGGTATGTACATATGGCAGCCAACAATCAACCGACAATGTGTTCCTAGAAAATGATCTTTCCCTGCAAGCAACAATGCAAACGTTGTTGATTCTTGGGAAGACACAGAAAAGCTTTTGCCATCTTCAATGCAGCTCAAACCAACACTTAGTCGAAACAAAAATTCTTATATCTTGATGGATCTCAAATTACGTTCGATTCTTAGAGAAAACTTTGCAAGGATAATTTTAATGTAGAATACACCTAAAATTCTATACATCTGTGGAAGAAAACAACAATGAAAAGTGCATCTTTCAACACTGGACAGCCAGCCTTCAAAAACATCGATGGCTAGCTGGATGGAGTCAAGCTGTCTGGCAAAATTTTTAACCTCTGACTGGGATCGCTTGAAGTCCGCTCAACATAATCGTCCGCGCTCCTTTCGTCCTTCGTTACCCTAGTGCTGCCTCACCGAGCGGCTTCAGTTTTCCCTTATTAGGTTGCCCATTGTTATCACACAGCATCTCTGCGCTATGGGTATTTAACACCCGATCAGCTTACAGCTCGATCTTCTCGGGCGATCTTGTCTTAACAATCCTCTTTGGAACGGTGCTCAAAAAGCGGTATTTTATGGAAAAAATTCATGCAATAAACCAACCATAATTTTGTAAAAGCAATCATATGGAAACAATTCGCATAGAACAAAGAAGGAGTAATTTCTTATGTAACCTGATCACAGTTTTGAGTTTAGTTTACACATCTTTTGTGGCAAACCTCCTCTTCTGCCCCCTCCGAGGGAATTGTTCGGATTATAATCAACTGGAAACTATTGTAGACACTCGCTGGTTTCATCACAAACCAGCCAAAATGTAGGTCCGATGAGTGGCAAAGAGGACAAACGCAGCTGAGCCTTTTCTTTTCTTTTGTATGCCGTCCATTATAATAATACAACACACATCAGAAAGGCAGCAGCACTAATAAGCTCATAATTTATCTGCATTCAACGAGTCATCCAACATGTGGCGGCAGCAAGGAACCTTTCATATACCTACCGCTGAAACTGGATGCCGACGCATGCGAAAGTTTATGTTTTATGTATTGTTCTCATTGTTAACGAACTGTCAGGCAGGAGGGCCTAACCCAGCAGTCAGTGGCTTATGGCGAGAGATTCCTCGTCTATGCTAGACAGTATGTCTGCTTGTTTAGCATGTAGCTTCCCCTTAGAATCGACTAGTTTTTTTTCGGCGGTCCACTCGGATAAAGAAGTTGTGGATTGCAAAGCTGTTCAAGTGGTTTCGTTTGATGCTCGATGTCATCTTATCATGTGTTGGTTTTCTTTATCGTACCGCTGTTCTTTATTTGTTAGCGACTCAGCGATGCGACAATATAATTATTACTTAGCTGAATGAATTCAATTGTATTTCGGAAATTTTTATACCGTCATCTTCTTTTGGGGGGACGTTGGAAAAGAACTACTCAACTATAATTACTAGTTGATAAAAGCGATTCTGTGTGCTTCGTTAATAGGTGCTAAGAGTGCAAAATATCGAACTGACAGCATGAAATAACGTTTTATTTCGGCTTCACTGAGGTATGTGCTAAATAAACAATAACAAAATTCTCTCTCCTAAAGTAAAACACGTAAAATTATTGTTACAATCTCATCCCAAACAGTGGAAACTGATTCAAAAATCTTTGTAGAGTTTACCACGTGATACCTTTATTAGAGATTTTCAAGATTACAATCGGGGTTGTCGCAAATGATGATAGTCTTTACTGTTTTTAGTTAACAACTAGTTGAGCCCGAATTTGACGATCTGGAAAATATAAATGTCTGTCCCGATTTTGTCACTCCCCGATTTTGTCACTCCCCGATTTTGTCACCCCCGATTTTGTCACGTTTTTTACCCGATTTTGTCACGCTTTTGATTTATCAAAAGCTTAGTTTGAAAATCATTTTCAAACATGTCAAATGTGTTAAAACACTGTGAAAAGAACTGTGTTGATTATCATGGAGTTTCCACAAAAGTTGTTTCATATCTCCACAACTATAATAGCTAGAAGGTCATTTTTTTTGGCAAAGTTCTTTATAATAATCTTCTCAACAATTTTGTAGAACATTGTTTTGCTCTATCTCTTACTACTTGGAAAATAAATTTTGTATCTTACTTTTAGGGGAGTTAATCAAAGAATCGTTCATACCATAAGAAAGAGCTTTTTACGCTGTGAAATTTCTCAGAACGTAGTTAACCAGTATAATCAACCATTTCGGCGCAATTAAAAAACGCGTGTTTTCATACCTGTGTGCTGTGCTGTGAACAGGTGACAAATGTCCACAGAGAGGTAGAAGGAAGTGCGAAATGTCCTAAAAGTGATCAGAATGAAATATATGTAGTTCGTTCTAAGTTATCTGCAAAAAAAATTAAAATTGAAAATATACCCGATTTTGTCACTGTCCCGTTTTAGTCACCCCTAAATTCATCATGGGGGTGACAAAATCGGGTCATTACTGTAGTACAGCTCTATAATGTTGTACCTAAAAGAGTTATAGCTTGAAAATGAAACGATTTGTATGCTCTGGGTCGAACAGAGTCGAGCAGTCAAATCGTTCAGTTTAGTCAAGCAGTCTAGTCGAACAGTCGGTTCAAGTGATGAAATCGACCAGTCTAGTCGGGCAGTCGATTCAAGCTGTTTAGTCAAGCAGTTCAGTCGAGCAGTTGAGTCGAGCATCCGGGTCGAATGGTTAAGTTGAACAGTTAATTCGAGCATTTAAGTTGAGCAGTGGAATCTGCTGGTATAGTCGAGCAGTTGAGTCGAATAGTCCAGTTGAGCAGTTGAATCGAATAGTCTAGTTGAGCAGTTGAATTAAATAGTTTAGTGCATCAGTCTAGTCGAGCAGCCAGGTTGAGTAATTAAGTCGAGCAGTAAAACCGAACAGTCCAGTCGAACAGTTCAGTTGAGCAGTCCAGTTGAGCGGTCCAGTCGAGCAATTAAATCGAGCAGTCTAGTCGACCAGTCCAATCGAGCAGCCAAGTCGACCAGTTGAGCAATCGGGCAGTCCAGCAGACGACCAGTGAGGTGATTGAGAATAGAACCTATTGCTACAAAAGCACGACGTCCTGCCAGAGGTCTGTTTTTATTTACCAATAAGGATCTTATGACGTGCTGTCAGAGACCTGGTTTTGGTTACAGATAAGCCTCTTATATAGTCACAATTACTTTTACAATCCGCTTATCGAATCTAGGTCGAATTTAGAAGTTGTCTACATTCTTGTCGATCTTGGGCTGCCACTCTCCAATCGCCCCTAACATCCACTGTTCTAGCATTCTCTTCAACAGCAGTCATCCAACAGGGATGGGGCCTGCCTCGCAGTGGGCAGGCGCTGTCGAGTTCTCTGCTGAATATTGTTTTCGCTGGTCTCTGATCCAGCGTCCTTGCAACGTCGCCATCCCACTGGACCCCACCGTATTTTATTCGCTTCACAATATCCGCAACTGGGTAAATTTCACGATTCGTGCACCTGCATCACACTCCTTTTTCAAAAACACCAAGAGCTCGGCGGTCATTCCCTATCAACGTCCACGCTTCGTGGCAGTAGTGAACCACCGAGAACTTCTTAAAAAACACGAGTTACGTACCGAGTTGCATGGCGTATCGAGGCTACAGAACGTCAGCTGGCTACGTAACCCGTAAAAGGTCCTGTTGCCAGCCGCTATCCGCATTATTACTTCATGGCTCACATCGTTGTCAACTGTCATTAACGTACCAAGGTAAACAATTTTGTCAGCCACTTCAAAAGTATTTTCGTGATAGATGATTATAATGTTTGTAGGGCGCCGCAGTTCCAACACGCGAAGTGCTACCACGCTCTCAGCCGGCCACTATATACAGGCTTATCCTCGCAGCTTCCGATGATATCGATATCGTCCGCAAACCCTAGGAGCATATGAAATTTCCTAATGATGATACTGCTTCTCTGCACGCCTGCCCTTCAAATAACACCTTCCAACGCAATGTTGAACAATAAATTCAATAGTCCGTCACTTTGCTTCAAACCATCTAACGTGACAAACGAGACCAATGTTTAACCCGCTATCCTGATGCTTGATTTTGAACCGTCAAGGGTAGCACGAACCACCCCAATCAGTTTTGTTGTGAAGCCATGTTCAAGCATAATCTGCCATAACTCATTTCGCTTAACTGAATCGTACGCCGCCTCGAAATCTATAAATAAATGGTGAGTCCGCAAGTTGAATTCCCGGAATTTAACGAGGATCTGTCGCAAGGTGAACAATTCGTCCGTTGTGGAGCGTCCCTCTCGAAAACCGCACCTGATGTATAACCTGGTGGATTGCACAATACAGTCGTTCGCACCCGACAGTCACAAGTTCGGCAGGAATGCCGTCCTTTCTAGCTGCTTTGCCGTTTTTTTCTCGCTGCTTTCCTAACCTCGTCCAAAGTTAGTGGATCCACTAACCTTGTCCATTATCAATCGTCATCCTGCTTTTGTTGGCCGCTCCATCTTGTCCACCATTCATGTAAGGAAAGGTCCTAGTGATTTGCAATCTTCTGCAAAAACATGTGTTTTGAGTCTTTTAATAATCGCCTAGAACCATATACTCTTGTAAAATGCAACCAACATACGCTAAATATGGAAAACTTATTTTTAATGAATTTCCAAAGAAAATGCTCTACAGCTCTGCAAAAGATAGAGATAGAAATGTCATTTCTTTAGCCAAATTGTTTATCTTTATATTTTCTATAACTTTTCTATAACTACAAACTCAAAAAAAAAAACTGAACGTGTATCGAGCATTTCGCGAACGTGAAACACATAAAACGTATGCTTGCCGTACTCTCATTTGGGTGGCCGGGGACAAGTGAAACCCATACAAGTTTATAGTACTCGACTTAAGCTTTAAGATGAAGTGCTGATTTCATAAATCCACTTGCCCCATTTTACCCCACGGGCTCGTGAAGCTATGGAAATTTAAAGCTTGAATATGCGATAACGCATCAAGTAAAGGTCCAACTGATTAGCGGTCTTATGCAAAAACGTGTATTTTATGAGCTTCATTAATTGCTTAGAACACAGGGTGTCGATTTCCTGGAAAAACCTGGAAAATCAGGGAATATCAGGGAATTCATTTTTGGATCAGGGAAATCAGGGAATATCAGGGAATTTCGAAATTCAATCAGGGAAATTTTGTTTACCCGGCAATATTGTTGATCAACTTTGGAATCAAATCAATTTTCGTGTAAAATATACGCAGATTGATCGGTTGAATTAAAACTTGTTACATGTCTAATGGCGATTCGATTATCTTTCAGTTTGCCGTAAATTTTTTATTTGTTTTGCGCCGTAACATTGTCAGACTTTACTCGCTGTAGTGCTCGAAATCGACAGGCCTCACGCACTTCACGGTGCAGAAATCAAGAGCACAAAGCGGGATACAGACTGTTATTTACACGCGATCTACAGCGTTTTCACCAATTGCAGAATTTTACACTCAGAAGCCCCAAGCATTGATCATCTTCCTTCAGTGTTCATGATGCATGCCTAGGTGACACGGTTGTCACTTAGGTGACAGCACTCAATTCGACTCGCCGTGGCGAATCACGGCGAGTGATAATTGTCGTATTGAGTCACGTGACTCGCAGAATAACGGTGTTTGTCTTCCCCACGTCGTGCCTATCACTTCCCTCGTAGTTGTTGGCGCCATGGCGGATCCTCCATAGCCTACTTACGTCTTATTCCTTTTCGTCATACTGTTCTCCGATTCGTTGATCAAGCTTTCTGGTCTACTCCACTGCAACGTCATATGCCGTAAACCGCTAGATGTTGAAATGCAACATCCTCTCAGTGCGAGCCTTCGCCGATTTCGATAACCTTGCGTGGATTTTACGACGAGATAGTGGTCAAAGTCGCTAAGAAAAGACTGTATATTGTGACTTCCAAAAAGTATTGACCGTTAAACAGGATCAATCTGGGAGCTAGAGTCTTGAATTTTCAAGTCGTGCGCACCCCATAAATCCTTTCGAACCTGTCATAGAATTCGTCCCTAGCAAAGCAAAGCAAAGTCTTGAGCATTAACCGTCACTAGACATTATCCTTCTTTATCGATAGACTTCGCAGCCGGCTGTTAGAGTACAGGAAAATTACGGGGTCAGTGCAACCATCCTACTGATTCTATCTAACAAAAACCGGCTAGCCGAGATTCGAACACAACTGGCTTGTTAGATCAGTATCGTACCTCGAAGCTAACTGGGCGGTTCAATTCGTCCCTAGTATCATCGAATTTATGATTTGTTGGTGATTATACGTTGATTAAGCTGAAGTTGAAGAATTTGCCTTAATTCTCAACACCCATATACGGTCATCGGACCGAACGGCCGGCCACCGAACTACCTTCGAGTCAATGTTGCTCTCAAGTCTCGATAGTTGCAATCCGAAATCATGACACACAGCTTTAGTCTTAACTTCGCATACTGTCCACCATTGAGGGTTAAAGTATGTGTCATTTGGACATTTTCTAACAATATATCTAGCTAAAGTTTTGCCATACCTCGAAGCCAGTAAAACGCACATTTTTGTACCAATCTTTGAGGAATCATCTCTTTAACCCCATACTTTTTGCAGCAAAGATAACAAGCTGAAACTTCCAGGAAAGTTTTGTTTTAGTTTAACTGAAAACCCGCAGACATGTGTCCACCTTCCAGCGGCAAAGTTACTAGTTTGAGCTGACTGAAAATTAGCAAGATTTGTTATGTTTACACGGCTATAATTTTGTTGTATGTTGTTGATTCTCAATCTTTGTTTCTTTGGATTCAAGTTGATACCTCAAACATAACTGTCCCTAGACTCGATAGAAAAGGGCGTTTTCGAAACGCTGGTAAGAAATAGGTTAAGAATCTCTGATACATGTTCTTAAATCATGAAAAAATCTAGCTTTAGTTAGTAGTTTCAGCAGCTCGCATAAGCCATGCTAAAGGGTTAAAAACTTAAGCCAAAAATCGCCCAAATAAGCTTGATATTCGAGTTTTGAGGGTCAGGGAAAAATATTTGAAACATCAGGAAAAATCAGGGAAAGTCAGGGAATTTTATTTTTGGATTTGAGTCGACACCCTGGTTTTCTTGTAAAATGCAACTAACAAAAGTCAAGCATGAAAAACCAATTTTTAAAGAAGTTTTGAAGAATATGCCTTATAGTTCAGCACTTGATAAAGATAGAAATTTCATTTCTTCAGTAAAATTGCTTGTTTTTACAATATTTACAACTTTGCCAAAGAAACTATGTCTATATTTCCTAACACAAAAAAGTTATTTTTGTATTTTCATTATAGTAAGTGATGACTAACGTTTGACAGTTTTAGATTAAGGGGGATATTCATACGAACAAAAGTCCTGAAGACCAAAAATGATAAAATAAAAACAAAAGGAAAAACTAGGAAAAAAGTTCCACTTTTCGCCCTTTTGGACTACTGTGCATTAGTCTTTGGCATAACATAACGTAACATAACATTTTTGGCATACCGCCATCCGGAATGAGATTGTGCCACGGGGGTGAGATTGTGCCAAAAAGCAAAATTGTTTATTTGTGAAAATTTATTATATCTATAGAAACTGGTGACCTAAATTCAAAATGATGATGAGCATAACATATTTATTCATAACTTAGAATGGAACACAGATAATATTAGCAAACTATTTAGCTTAAACAGGGTTTCAAAGTTCGCGATCAAAAATATGCGGAAGTAACGCTTGTAAAAAATGTCCCGCATAAACTAACCAAAACAAGAAATCGCATCAACTTGCTATCTTGAAGGTATATAAACTAATCATTCACAATGTATTGAAAGGTTATTATGCGTTGGCAAAGGTTTTGATTAGGTACGAAAATAATATTTTTCGAAACTTTGTACTTTTAGAGCTTCACGGGGGTGAGATTGTGCCAAGCTATAATAATCGATTCAATTTGTGGATTTCACGTACACAACAAAAATACGTCAGTATACACCAGCACAGTCACATTCTTTACTATTGAGCACAATATTTTGACAGATTAGATTGCATCATCCATTTTGGAGCAAACAGCATCATGGGTCTGCTAAATAATTTAAACTAATTTTTACTTTTTCTCTGGAAATTTCAGATGCTTTGAATAAACACTCTAATATAAGAGGATTTTTTTACCGTGTATAAACTGCCAGTTTTAAGGAGGGGGGAGGGGTGGGATAGGCCACATGTTCTGCGGCCGCGACTTCTCGAAAGAAGTAATGGTTACTTTTGTTAAATGATCAAATAGGTGTGCCTCCTTAGGATACACCCCTTCATATATCTCTCCCTTGATATATCTCCCCCTAGAAACGCTATTGGCTATATAAAGGCTGTCCATTGATTACGAACTCATTTTTAGCTATTTCAGATCTCTCCGGGTTATTTTCGTTCATACTTTTTGTATAATGCGTTGTTTTTGGCCGACCCCCTGGCAGGGTTGCCACATGCACAGATTATTCTGTGTTTAACAGATATTTGAAAGAAATCGCCTGTACAGAATCTGTATGCATAGAATACAGATTTTCGCCAAATTACACAGATTAAACAGATTTTTGAGCTTTTACATGAGAGTGAAAGAGACGGAAATAGTCAGCAAAATGACTCTCTATCTCTTTCCCTCTCATTGTTTTGCATTGGATAGATTTTTGCACAGATATTTTTTTCTCGCCGTACAGATTGTCAGATTTTTCCAACAAACAACACAGAATTATATGTGGCATCCCTGCCCCTCTGCCCCTAATAGTCCACTTAGTTCATGGACGACTCTATGTGAACTACTTTATACTGATATTTATGTGTATTGTTTATAAACATGCTAATGTTCACTGTTTAGGTTTTTAGCCTAACTTTATGTTTTTGGCACAATGCCACCCCCTTGAAGGGGTGAGATTGTGCCAAAGTTCATGCACTTCCAGTAAAATTAGGTTTCATTGTAACTAAACCATTTCAACGGTAGTTGTTAATTGAACAATTTAGTATATATTGACAGGTTTGAAATCAACTTAGTTCCTAAATTGTGTGTATACTGAGCTAAAGAACAAAAATATATACTTTTTTGGCACAATCTCGCCCCGGATGACGGTAATTGATAATTTAGCCCAATTTTGTTGTTTGGTGCTTGCTTACCGGAGGCAGCAATTGACAATTGACAGTTAATCTTAAAAAACGAATCAATACGAGAAGCACGGCCATATGCCTGTACCGAAAACCAGGTCTCTGACAGGACGTCATAAGAGGCTTATCGGTAACTAAAAACAAGTCCCTGACAGGACATCATGCTTTCGTAGTGATGGGTTGTATCCTCAGTCACCTCACTGGCCGACTGCTGGACTGCTCGATTGCTCAACTGGTTGACTAGACTGCTCGACTGGACTGGTCGATTAGACTGCTCGATTTGATTGCTCGACTGGACTGCTTAACTGAACTATTCCATACGACTGCTCGACTCAACTGCTTGATTGGACAGATCGACTTGACTGCTTGACTGAACAGCTCGATTTAACTGCTCGAGTGGACTACTCGTCTCAACTACTCGATTCGACTGCTTGACACATTTGCTTGACTTACTACTCGACCCGACTGCTCGACTTAACTGCATGATTGAACTGCTCGATTGGACTGTTCGATTCGACTGCACGACTGGACAGCATGATTTTTCTGCTCGACTCAACTTTTCGATTCGACGCTCGACTCAACTGGTCGGCTTGATTGCTCGAATGAACTGCTTGACTCATCTACTCGATTGGACTATTCGAATCGGCTCACGCTATGTCAGAAGGCACACATTATTTAACTTCGATGCACCTCAGATTTTTCTTCACAGGCTGTTCGTATTGATTAAAACAATGAATTTAAAGAAGATCTTGAAACATTCTATCTTGGGTTTTTTTGAAAAATTCAATTTTTATGATTATGTACTGGTCATTTCCTCTCAAGTGATATCACCCGTTGTAATCGACCACCTCCGATTTCAACCATATTTTGCAAAATGACTTATTCCAACCTCACATTGAATTTCCCAAAGTTTTGTACGGATTGATAAATCCCCCTTGCAGTGACATGCAGTGAAAAATCAGTTTTTTCGAAAATCTGAGAAAAATAGAGAAGCGGCACTGCAAGGCGGATTGATCAATCCGTACAAAACTTTGAGAAATTTAATTTCACCTGAGGGGAAATAACCCCGTTATAAACTTAAAAATTGAATTTTTCAAAAAAACCCAAGATAGAATATTTTAAGACTTTTTTTGAATTAATCGTTTCGACCAATACTAACATCCTGTGAAGAAAAATCTGAGGTGCATGAAAGTTAAATAATAAGTGCCCTCGGACATAGCGTGCGGCTGCTCGACTCAACTGCTCACCCGATTGCTCGATTCAACTGCTCGACTAGACTACTCGATTTGATTGTTCGACTCAACTGACAGCTTGATTCAACAGCTCGACTTAACTGCTCGATTCAACTGCTCGACTGGACTACTCGACTCGACTGCTCGAATTAGCTGCTCAACTGGACTACTCGACTCAACTGCTCGAATAAACCGTTCAACTCGACTGCTCGAATGAACTGCTCGACTTTATTGCTCGAATTGACTGCTCGAATGAACTGCTCGAATTTACTGCTCGAATTGACTGCTCGACTCGACCACTCGATTCAACTGCTCGAGTATACTGCTCGACTCAACTGCTCGACCGGACTGCTTGACTAAACAGCTTGATTTTACTGCTCGACTAGACTGCTCGATTTGACTGCTCGACTTAACTGTTCGACTCGACTGCTCGATCCAACTGCTTGACTCGATTGCTTGATTAGACTGCTCGACTCGTCTGCTCAACTCGACTGCTTGTCGCGATATATAAAGCAAAGCAAAGCCTAGGTGCAACGTTCCGTTTTCGAAATTTGACCTGTTTTTCGACAAACTTCGCAGCCAGCTGTCAGAGTACAGGACAATTGCAGGGCCAGTTGCTACGATTCTATTGACTCTAACCAGTCGAAATTCGAACATACGACGACTGGCTTATTAGGCCAGCATCATACCTCGAGGCCAACTGGGAGGCTTTGTCGCGATATATGGTCGGTGTTAAATCAGACCGGACCAAGCGGCAAAATTTTAAAAAATGAGTTAATAATGGCAAACGATCAAGAATCTTCTAAGTAACATTTTACTCTAACCAGACTACATAAATGTTGCAAACAGCCAGATGTTTTTATTCAGTTAAATAAAATCCAATACGACCATAAAAACTATTTGTTTTAGTTTCCGGCTATGACTCTTTTATGTATAACATCTTAGAGCTATATTATTAAAGAGCAAATTAAAGAACTAATACAAAGATCGAACATCTTCGCAAACACTGGCCAATGGAATGTAACCGCAGTTTTCGGAATTCTGAACAGACATTTATATCTTCCGGATCGTAAGATTCGGGTTCAACTAGTAAAATATAAAACTAAACTGAAATGAAACTATGCCGACATTGGGAGCAAATGAGACAAAGCGACTAAATCGATTAACAAAACAAAAAGATAATAATTAAGAAATTAAACTAAATTACGAACAGACCTTATGTTAATGATTTATCTATCTTTCTTTTATTGTCTTTAGTTACATTGTAGGCTTTTTCTGAACGCTTCATTTCAGACTTGATTCAAATATTTTAGTGTAGCGTTTTCAACATATGCTTTTACTGTTATATCGACTGAGTAAAAGCACTAAAACTGTGACTGTTGACTTTTCGCTTCGCGTGTGTGAATATTTGCCACGGGGTTCAGTACTAAAAGCGGCTTAGTGGCAAAAACTACATGCACCTACCTACTAGACAAACAACATACTAGCGTACGGCACCCCCTGTACGCACCCATATATGTCTGCGGCGGTGATGTTTTGGCTACCCGCGACTGAGTGAGAGCTGTTATACGTGTCGATCAAGCCGCGCGGTGGACCAGACAGCAGGGCGCATCTGGTGGGCAAGCGTTTTGAGTCAAAATACGCGTGCGTTGCCGGGGCGTCGCGCCGCACTTGTTGCGGCGGCAATTTTTCTAATTTCCGCAATCGGCTCAGGAGGTGGTGATGATGGTTGTTAGATGGGTTTGCTTTGTATCTGTATACCTAGACGAAAAATAACTTTGATTTCGAGCGTTTGTTTACTTTGCCACGTTTCAGCTAGCCTTGGTCGAAGATTAGCGCTTTGAGGAAAACGATAGCTTCCTAATTCAGCAGAGCATTATTAGTTTACTCCGCTACTCAGGTATGGCAATCTCGTCGGTTGCTCTTTCAAATTAACGGTTAAAATGTTTCTCAATCGAAGAAAATGTTCTGGGAAGCTTCCGGGTAGCATTTTATTTGACACTTTTGCCATGTGTGCTTGTTCTGACTACTGCTATGGGTTGCAGTTTCATTATTACTAAATTAAACCGTTGCAAAACCTAAATACGGAAGCTCATTTAAACCGAGCTTAAATATGTATAGGCACACAGTAGGTGGCGGAAACACCGAATAGATTAGATGGTGCAGTATGGGGTATGGCAAATGCATGGGTAATTAGTGTGCAGGAAAATAAATCTTGCCATTTCTCGAAAGACATCACCAGGTCAACAATGATGGGGAAATCCAACGTTTATCTTCAATCTCAAAACATCAATGGCAATTGAAGGGAAGGACAATTTCTGAAAGAGTTACTCATTAAGTGTTGTTACAGAAGTCAGGCAGTGAGGTGTGATTTGCCTAATGAAACGGTCATAAATAGAATAATAACATCCTGTTTGCAGTAAAGCATTTCAGTTCATTCAAAAAGGTTTGTTGATGTTTATCAGCACGTTCTTCCTGAGAGCAAATGGTTTTCAGTGGAAAGTTTGAAACACGCTTGAGCCCCGAATAATCCCTTAGATAAGCTTAGAATCGATTTCAAACTGGTCGAACATACCGAACGTGTTGTAAAAATACCACTTTAAAATGTGCAATGACAATTGAATGGACATCTCCAGTCACAGGACCAGTTTCTATGACAGGTTAAACGCATCGCAGCACATGGCACATTCGCACTTCAAGTCGCTACTGTTCTGCGGCAGCTTCCATCTGGGACCTAACACACGCAGCAGTTGACGGTGGTTAATTATAATTCTGCGCAGATCCCGCAAGTGGTTCCAACGGAGCAATGACAAGACGGTTCCAGTCGTATCACCTTCCACTCAGTGGCCGCTCAAGAGCGTGCTGCTGCAGAGCCTTCCGAGGAGGCTGGCTGGCGTGTGCAAGCCACTTTTGATGACCGGTTTTATGTTTTATTTATTCGAAACTTACAAACATTCCTCTTAATTGGAATGGAGTCATCTCCTTATATAGTGAAATTTGATTTTAATTGATTCTCTTTTTTTCCTGCTGGTAATTTCAAACGGTTAATCTGCAGCATGTGCTCGACGGCAAATCATGTTTTGATTGTTCAGATTGAGTAGCATGAACGAAGATATGGTTTTAGCCAAAAAAAAAACTAATTGTATTTAGCCTTATCACATAAATGAGGTCACAAATTTATAAAGCGAACTAATTTCATTTAGGAACCAACAAACATTTTTGTTGAATAGTAGTTTATGTACAGCTAAATACCGGGTAATAAGCGCTTGATAAGCTGTTATTCAACAAAAACGTTTGTAGGGTATATGTCGATACGTTTGATTGACCCTATCTTAGTAAAATAAGTTGAAACAACGCCATCTCCAAACCATGCCTTGCCGCAACATGCCAGAACATTTTCATCGCTCGCAAGCTGTAAAGCTACGCAGCCGCAGCCGTTACAAACTTGCCGTCAGGTTTTATGCTGCTGCTGCTGCTGCTGCTGCTGCTACTGTTGGATTCTTTCACGAAATCGGCACATGATCAGTACATCCTGTTTGGGCGGAAAGCATGCGCGCGTGACGCGTGTGCAAAAAGCTTTTAGCCATTTAGTAAAAAAGCCGGCCACATGTCCACTTGCAGCAGCGGGCGCAGCATGAATAAATGAAGACAAACAGCATCCAGGTCCATCACATCAGTAAACATAACGTTGTGCGTGCTGATGTTCATTGATAAATTTCTATGCTGGCTGGCCGATGACATCGGCTGGCATCGAGGTGGGGATCCGCTGTGTTAGTCTGTAGCGCCAAATGGTAAATAAACAGGTTGACAGCTTCAGAGTCGGCCATCGGTTCTCTGTGGCTGCTCTAACCGAGGCGGTTTGTGTTTTTTTCCTTCTTTCGAACGGTGTCATCTTGCTGTCATTTAGCGATTCATGTCAGGACTTTTGTATTTGTTAATGAAACGCAACTTGATGCTGCACATCATGCTACCTACCTCTGCTGGCTGGTGCCTGCTAGCCTGCCTTCAGCGGCGCATTTCTGCACAACTTGTTTCGTTTTTTCTTCGCGATTCTAGAGGACAAGTTTTGTGCAAACTTGCTCCGACTGTGATGTAGCTGCACGTTTGAGGTTCGATTCTTGAACGTTCGCTGAATCAATGGGATTGACGGAATGGTTTTTATAATTACACATTGAATTTAGAATGGCAACGATGTCTTATTGAGGTTTAGGGTCAAATACACTATTAACTATTTGTGAAATTATATTTTATCTCAGAAAAGGTATTTTTTCAATCAAAGCAAGTGATATTCAAACGAAAAATATTTTATTTTGAAAAGAAAACAACTTGCACATCTAAGTGTAAGTAGTATACGACTTGTTTCCTGTACAAGGGATTGAAATTAATCGGTGGCGTTATCGTCCCCCACTACTTTATGCCATATTTCTCACAAAGCACGTCAAGGAATCTCTATGGCTTTGGATTTGATTAATAAACCAACCCAATTTTGGATTCTTTCGTAGTCGTAGTTTGTTGAGTTGCTGCTTCGATAAATCTTGTCATAATAAGATGGTACGGTCAATACGGCGAGTGTTATAGAACTTCCCGTTTTAGCGGCTGCGAAAAAGTTCTGCAGCTACCGAATATAATCACTAGCTTCAGCACAACATTGGCTAGGCTATTGGTATTGATTAATTTCATGCTGTAAAAAGCAAAGCAAAGCCTAGGTGCTACATTCCGTTTTCGAAACTTGACCTTCTGTTTTTACACAACATACTTCGCAGCCAGCTGTTAGAGTACAGGACAATTGCATGGCCAGTTGCTCGATCCTATTGACTCTAACAGCCTCTCTCAGCCGAGATTCGAACATACGACGACTGGCTTATTAGACCAGACCTCGAGGCCAACTGGGAGGGTTTAGAATAGTGGAATTTCGTGCTGTACTCAAAACAATATTCTGTAGCAGAAGTTAGGATTTATTTCTTATTCCCGTCGTAGTAAGTAAAGCCATTCTAATTTTCATCATTTGTTGGATGGATTCAATGAATACTCCAAAAGTTCTTGTGCTGATTTGACTAAAAAACACTTACCTTCGGAACCGTGAACTTTGAAATCACTGAAAAGCATATTATTGAAATTACGCAACTGACTTTATTTCTTAAATTCGTCGTACCGTTTTAAAATCCATCCATCAAAATTTTTCACCGTCCGAACTAAAAATTACAACAATCTTTACGAAGCTAACGCGCATGTTTTTGTGTAGGGCAGCATGACAAATGTTATTTTGCAAAATTTCTGCAGGTCAGGCAAGTTTTCCTGGCTGTAGAATAACGACAATGCCTTGCGTGAGTTATTTTTCGGATATTAGAACGATTAGTCGACATTTCCATCTTCGTCGCACAAAAAACGTAGGAAATTTGAATGGTAGGACTTCTTTATGATTAAAAGCATTAGATTAGATATGATTAAAAGAAATAGATCTCAGCTTTCTCTGATTGATCGCGTATGATAGACAACAAACTAAAATATTAGGGAATAACTAGTTTTGCATTGCGTGTCATAAGCAATTACAACGAAGCAGCAACATAACCTACTTGGATTGCAGTCAACGCTGTTCTACTTTTTGTGTTTTGATTTTACTTATTTGGCCGTACCACGTCAGCCAAACTAAATTTGAATAATTCATGTATGGAGCAGCACTTCTATCCAGCTTTCCACGAGCGATAATGGCGGATATTCAGCACAAGTGGGTACAATCTTTTGACATGCATTGGAGGAGCGTCGAGTTCGCCCTGACGGAGTTACTATGGATACATTCATGATTGTTTGTTGTTCGAATGTAAAAATGTAAACATTGTTCAATTTTGCAGATCAGCTAAAGAGGAACATAATTGAACGGATAAGAAGTTTTATGGATTGTGGCTTCGCAGTTTTCGGACATTTCAGGAAGAATGGCCAAATACGCAACGGAAAGTTTCTTGTCAAAACGAGACGCTGTTCGATAGTTCGATAGCAAACTTGGCAACGACTCGACCAATATGAAGTTAATGTTTGCCTTTTAAGTGCACTAGAATGTTAATTCGCACGATTGTAAAAAGTATCCTGAGCCGGTGCTTTCAGGAAATTATGGCCGCAAACCACCACAAAAGCTTGAATCCGTCCAGTTATGTTCTACTTCAGCTGATCTGCAAAATGAAACAATGTTTATATTTTTACACTCGAACAATAAACAATCATGGATGTTTCCATAGTAACTCCATCAGGGCGAACTCGACGCTCCTCCAATGAATGTCAAAAGATTGTGCCCACTTGTGCTCAATAACCGCCATTATCGCTCGTGGAAAGCTGGATAGCTTTTTATTGTTGAGTTCAGTGTCGCTCTGTCTTTTGCTTTTACGGTGTACACCCGATTTACACTGAGCGTGACACAAACGACGCTCTTTGTGCACCAACTGATATGAACCGGGAGTGCGCCATAAGGATCTAAGATAGAATAATACTTGGATTTACAATTTTATAGATAAAAATTAACTCTTTAAATGCCACCTATAATAAATTAAAATGAAATATTAGTAGTATGTCATGTCCTTTTACTGAACCTAGAACTAGAACTATCCTAGTGAAAAATAATTAAGCCACCCTAGTGAAGTATTACGTATTAGAGACTTCCCTACTAATACGGTTGTTACAAAGTAGTTATGGTAACCGAATTATGACTAATTTCAGCCGTAATCCGGTTGCTTCAACAAAATGGACCTAAAACGTATTACTTGGGTTGTAATACATTAGAATGGCATACGAGTAATTTGGGGAAAAATCGGACAGTTTCAGTGGTCTTTTCAAAAAAGTTCCCTATGAATCATGTGGACGGGGTTCTGCCAGAACGAACCAAGCTCCAAGTTTCCAAAAATTAAGTTATTTACACCATTACACAGTGGGCAGAATCGACCGAAAAAACGGAACTTTTTGTTGCCGCTGTTTTCAAGGGGTAAAATGTGACTTTTTTTATGTAAAAAATCACGAAAAATTGATTGATGATGGTCTCAACGCGCGGAAATGATGGGAAGTAGCCCATTTTGTCCCATTCACCCCTGTTTTTCAACAGTTTTAAAAGAATTATACACAAATTTTCTCTAATTTGAGATTCTATGGTTAAAAAGAAGAAGAATGTTAGGAAAAAGGTAAATGAACAATCTTATTTTAATGCAAGATAATCTAGTAGTCTGTTTTACCCTATTTCACTCAAGGTTTTTGTACTACAGGCAAAATGTCAATTCGATACTTTTACCAAAGATTTTCAAGAAGGCATGCTTGTTGGGAAGATTGAAAAAGTCAGAAGATCAAACTATGATCAAACTTTTCACAAAACGTTATGTAAGCGAATGTTTTGCCTTTCTTTACCCTACAACTTTTACAGAAATCTAAAAATGTATTGATAGGAAAAGGAGCAAATGTGAAAGTGCTCCGATTTCGTTCAAATTTGGTGTGTTTGTTCCTAATTGAAAAATTTTAAACCCATATTTTTACCTTTGTTATACTATAACAAAGGTTTAAAAATTGGTCGAAAAACACGAAATTGATCCGAGGCCCGGAGGGCCAAGTCACATATACCAATCGATAGGGTTCGTCGATTTGAGCAATGTCTGTGTGTGTGTGTGTGTGTGTGTGTATGTATGTAATGATTTTTTCTATCGCCTGTTTCTCAGAGATGGCTGAACCGAATCGTTCGCTATTACTTTTGTTTGAAAGGTATTATAGTCTAGTAGATCACTATTGAGTTGCTTCGTGACACGACGTTTCGTTTAAAAGTTATAAGCAAAAATGTGAAAAATACGTGACACGGGTTTCTCTAGAACAACATGACCGATTTCAGCGAACTTAGTATCAAATGAAAGCTCTTATTAAAGCTAAATTATTCAGTAATTTTTAATTGAAAACAAACTGGTAGTTTAAAAGTTATGCTTAAAAAACCTGTTTTGACAAGGTAATAATTATCGCTTGTTTCTTAGAGATGGCCAAACCGATTTATGCGCTATTAGTCTCATTTGAAAGATAATATATCCTAATAGATCACTATTGAATGATTTTTTGATTGGACGTTTAATTTGAAAGTAATGAGCAACCGTATACACCACACCAAAATTAACGAAAATTTATAATGATTTTAACCAAGATAATTTACCTAATTTCAATTATTTTAATATCAAACGAGAGGTTTTGACACTACAAATATATATGCAAAATTTCATAAGAATTGGTTGTAGCGGTCAAAAGATATTAACCCTCGAACAGTCGCGCCAACTTTTGTAACACAGTTACTCGCGCGCACAATAGCCTCAAACCAAAGAAAACGTGCCGTTTTGACTGGGAAAACTTGGTTTTACGTTTATCGAACCTTTAGAATAGTTTCTTAAAATTAAAAGCTCTATCGTCTGGTGGAATCTAAATTTTGATTAATCCCCCTAAAAGTGAATAAAAAAAATTATTTTTCTTCAGTGTCAATATAGCACATTGATGTGTTCTGCAAAGTTATAGAGCATATTATTACAAAAAATTTTGCTAAAGACATTAACCTTCCATCTCTGCAGCTAAGATAGAAAAATCTTATTTATTGTATATGAATTTGTAAAATCAGGTTTTATATTTTGGCTCTTTTTGTAATTGTAGTATGACTTTTTCATGTATTACAAAGTTGTACAAATGATAAAAATACACAACTTTGCTGAATATAGTATACCTCTATATTTGCTTGTTTGGGAACTGTAGAACTTTGATTATAAAAAAATACCCTAATTTTGACTACGAATTACTCGACTACCAGCAGACGGATACATTTTAAACATTTTACATTGGGTAGTTTTGCTGCATACAGACACCATTTTTCCATATGGAGAAACGAGAGAAAATTCCACTTGGGGTCAATTGCAGTACACCTCGCTTGCTGATTGCTTCGTTTCTGTGATGGCGGTTTATGCTGATCTATTTTCCCAACAATTTAAATTATTAATGCATTGAATAATTATGACATTTTGCTCAGAATAAGTTTATTGAAGAATATACGTTAGTTAAACAACGATTTGTAACTTTATAACAATATGGCGTTGAAAAACCTACACGTGTTGTACAAAATACAACAGCGTGAGTAACCGAAGGTTAATAAAAATTGATAAAAATTATTTTAGAAAACTCTATTGGTGTGAATCAAATAGAATGGTATTACAGGAAATTATGCATAGTTCAAAAACCTATAAACTAGACCTTTACTAGGCAATGTATATGTTAAAGAATAAGATTTCCTCTTACTACTTACTTTTATTTGCACTTACTCAAATTAATAACAACTTACTCAGCAATTTCATGAAAAAAGGATCTATCAAAATATAAAAGTGTTCCTATTTTGTTCAATATTTGTAAACTTATTCAATTTTTAAAAATTTTATGTAAACCAACGCATTACGCAACGTTGACCAATAGATGAATTATGTTCCGAAAACGTGTCGATTTCTATCTCAAATAGCAAGTAAGACCGTATAACAAAGGTTCCTTTCACCACTAGGTGGATTAAATCGGGTTTTTACTGAAAACTTAGGGCGCCTTTTTCTGAGTTAGGGTGGCTTCAAAAACATCATGTTTGCCATTCTTTCTTTCTTCAAAGTTTCAAAGTTTTTGTGGTTTGGCATGCTTTGAGCTGCAGTCGAATATATTTTCTGAAAAGTTGATTGAAATATCTTTTATTTAGAATCAAAATCATTAAAATCGGTTCAGTGGTTCAAAAGTTATGAAGCTTTGAATGAAATAAAATCCGTAAACGTGACGATTTTTGTGGCCACCCTTACACAGAAAGGGGCACCCTAGGCGTCCAATAAAAACATATGGGTCTAAAATTTTTCAACTAGGAACAAACACACCAAATTTAAACGAAATCGGAGCACTTTCTTATTTGCTTCTTTTCCTATCAATACATTCTAAGATTTCTGTAGAAGTTGTAGGGTATATCAAGGCAAAATATTCCTTTACATGACATTTTTTGTGAAAAACTTGATTGTCGTTCGATCTTCTAACTTTTTCAACCTGCCTAACAGCAGGAATGGTTCGATCACTTTGACCCAATTTTGATTCATTTAACAGTACCGTCTCAGCCGAGCCAAATATGACAATGTTATGCATGGGACATGTGTAGAACTAGTTCTAATCTACAAATTTTCTGAGCAAAGTGTTGCTGTATCGTTTTTAGTTACGGTGCTACAACGCTAGTAACTCATCAGTGACTAAATGAACGTTCATTTAGTTACTAATAAGATACTAGCATTGTAACGCCGTAACTACGAAAAATACAGCAAAACTTTATTGAGCAAAATTATAGATAATAACCTTTTCTACAATTGTCCCATATATAACTTTGTCATATTTGGCCCCGTTAAGATGGTACTGTCAAATGAATCAAAATAGAGTCAAAGTGATCGAACCATCCCTGCCCAATAGGCATGCATTTTTGAAAATCTTTGGTAAAAGTACCGAATTGTCGTTTTACCTGTAGTACAGAAACCTTGCGTAAAATGGGGCAAACCACACTTGCAGATTATTTTACATTGTAACAAAATTGTTCATATACCTTGTTCACAACCTTCTTCTTCTTTTCTAACCACACAATCTCAAATTAGAGAGAGTTTGTAGATGATTCTTTCAAAACTGTTGAAAAATAAGGGTGAATGGAGTAAAATGGGCTACTTCCCATCATTTCCGCGCGTTGAGACCATCATCAATCGATTTTTTACATAAGAAAAGTCACTTTTAAAAACAGCGGCACAAAAAGTTCCGTTTTTTCGATCGATTCTGCCCACTGTGCATTGGATGCAAAATCTGATAAACTATTGGCCATAAAATAATCGTGCTGTTCGAACAGGTAAAAACAGTTCTAGAGCGTAAATTCTGTGTAGCAGGCTGTAGAGGAAACGAAATTGCATCCAACCAGAGCGAACTTAAACCCGATCATAGCAATGGAAGATAGTGATAGTTTTGTCCTGCAAATCGGAAAAGAGATGTATCCGAATCTTTACCAGTTTTGTTTGTTTCGGTCAGCTCCTGAAACTACTGTTTCGTGGGAATATAAAAAGTAATACGGTTCTACGGCTGCCCTGAAGTACTCAAGTACAATTTATTTCAGCTTATTTTTATTATAATTTATTAAGCTGCAAAAACACCAAAAGTGAGTCAATATATATAAAATTTATGAAATTGATCAAAAGCCGTTACGAAATACCAATGCGTTGTATAACGATGTTAATAATTAGCATTTACATACTTGTTACGCCCTGCTTAAGCAGAGAATCAAGTTTTGCGTGGCTAAGCAGAAAATGCTTGCAGGATTTCATTCACTTCAGGATTTATAATCCAAAATTATTGACAATATATGCACTCAGTATGAAAGGCAGTATTCGGCTATCGAGAATGACTTCGTTATGGAGGACAGAAATTCAAGAAATAGGAATAGTTCACATACGAAATACTTATATTTAAGTATAACCATGACACAGATACTCCCTACTTTGAGCCGGATTTAAGAAAGATATTGAGGGTCTTCACCAATCTATAGTCAAACCGAAATGGAATTTTTGCAAGCATCATAAGTTGTTCTCAACCTTGTAAGAATGGTATAGAGTAAAAATACATCCAGCCAGATTGAACTAAAAACCATATTCTTTCACTTTCATTCAACCAAAGTGAACTCAGTACATTTATACCAAAACTAAAAATTATTTCGGTAGTGGTATAGTATTTTACTGGTGCTCATAATCTAAAGACATTAAAGACATCCTGTTTGTGTTATGTGAGTATTAAATTATTTATTAGGTTAGCTGCAAGCATTTAGTGGGACGATTAAGTTTAAATTACTCAAAATAATGAGTTTGGCGCTTGGCTCGTTCTGGCTGAACTCCGGTCATGTGTTCTACCTCGTACACTCAAGTACTTTTTTTTACAGGGACCACTCATTTATTTCTCAATACATTTGGGAGAGGCCCGACATTTGTCACATATTTTGTAAATGGTCCCCAAATTACACCGTTATTGAGTAATCGAAAAAAAACAAAGCGCGTAAAAAAGACTTTAGTGTATTTCGAAAAAACCCAGAAAAGTTCCAGAAAGTCCAGTTTAGCCGAATTTTTTTTCGAGATCTCAACGTTTCATGCATTCCTAAATCATTTGGCATCAAAAATAACCCCGATTTGACTACTATTACTGACTTTAGTGACTTTTCAACTTGCATACAACTTTGACGGCATTGCGGCAGCAGTAAATCAAGTCCGATTGAGTAAAAAATCTGCACTTTTTTCCTGGTAAAGAACTTTTTGCAGGTTGTTTTGTTTAAAAATTCATAGGTCACTTTTTCTCATACATTCCATTGGCACTTAATTAACTACGTGACAGAAGAATGAGCTTGACGGTCTTTTACAAGGAGGGAGGAAGTTTTAAATAAGTAAAGGGGTGCGTTTTCCTTGCATTTGGAACGATAGCAGTTGTACAAGTTGTTGGATTTCTGAAATGGGGAATAAGAGGGAGGTTCAAAAACGTAGATGAGGCTTTATGACGATTTATAGGGATTATCGAGAAGACGACAGATTTACAAGTGGCTGGGGGACAACAGGAGGGGAACTGACAGTTTTTATCTCGATATAAGACAAATCCCTTTGACATAACTGGTAACGATACCAGAGTTAATTTTTCGTTCCAAGATCGGCGCCATGAAGATGTTCATTATTTCAAAATAAAAATTGTAAAAAACTTATAGCTCAAACAATAATAAACAGTTAAAAAACGTAAACACACAACACATAGCAAAATTGACGACGGCTTGGCATTTTTTTAAATCATATTTTGTTATAAACAACTTTTTGAAATTATATATTGTCTTATATCGGGGTATCCTTATATTTTAATTTTCCCAAAAAGGAAATTTTTTTTTACTTCATTTGATACCTTGTCATTTTCTTAATACACTGAACCCTCACAGATATGAGAAACATTTCGTTCAGATTAGGCGAGTTCATTTTTAAACTGAATTTTCGGTAACTCTATTCATTTTCACATACGCGCAAGACCTGCACCCTATGAACTTGTTGATTTGTTTTGACGACAACAAACGATTTGATAATATTACGAACTAGCTGACAGCCAATTCTTCTCGGAACCCCTTTGTCGCTCAGTTACTCGTATATCTGTTATTGCAACGAAAATATTTTTTAGTGTTAGGTACCCCGGGACAAGTGAGGCATAGTTAAGGTTAATTCGACTGTGTACTCTACACCTATGATTATTTTAAAATTCTTGCGGCACCGAAACTCTTCAGTGGTGTCACTTCGAAGGCTCAATTACAAGAAAGGAGTATTGATTTACATGAAGAATTTTCAAAACTAGGGCGATAGAATTCCTATATTCAAGATTGATTAAAAACCATAAAATAATAGAAATAAATTGTGTACATTAATTTATTTTCCGTGTGTGGTTTCATCACTGCAACCCGCATCCGCACTGCATTTCTTTTTGCTACAATCGCGAGCAAATACGCCGTAATGCAATAAAGTAACGCAATGTAGTCGAATACGTAGCTTTATTCCGAGATAATATTGATAACAAGTGTTTTGAGACTCACAACCATTCACTTGTCAAAGCAGGCTCGGTAACGGGTGACAACTAAAATTTTGGAATTTTTTCGTGACCCTTATGCTCAACAACAAACGAGCTCAGAGAGAAATGAGAGTATATGTGTGTTAGCTCTCTCTCTCTCTCTCTCTCTCTCTCTCTCTCTCTCTCTCTCTCTCTCTCTCTCTCTCTCTCTCTCTCTCCTCTTTTTGTTAATATTTTTTGTTTTGTTTATGCTTGCCCAGTTTTGCTAAAAATGGCGTTGAAACAAGAAGCATTTCGGGAGCGCGATGTACACTTCAACGAACTGCAACAGAAATCTCGGCAAAAAGTATACGGTACAACATTTAAAAAGCAAATATGTTGCGGCTTGGACTATTTATCATATCTTAAGATGGCCAACAACTAATCGAAATTGGAAGACCAGCCAAAATTATGGACGCAGAAGTACATCGTTCTCTTTCTCGTTTCGTCAAAAACAAGCCCTCTGGTTTGCCTATCAATTAAGATGCACCAGACGAATGTCCCCGAAGAAAATTTTGATCCCGTTTCTACAAAAACATGCAGATGTAGAATACGTGTTTTGGCCGGATAGAGAATCATCGCATTACGCCAAAAAAACACAATCGTTCCTGAATACCCATTCGATCCCATTTGTACCCAAAAACCTCGACCTGAAAAATCTGTCTCAGTGCGCCCAATCGAAGATTTCTTCGGGCTTGTGAGTTCCTTGGTGTATAAAAATAACTGGAGAGCCACGAATTGCAAACAGTTGATTCGGTAAAATCAAGAGATGCATTCGCAAAGTTGACATGCCGGTCGTACAACGCTCCTGTTTCAACGTCAAACGAAAGCTTCGCCGAACAGCCGATTACGGACCGTTTTCAAATGTACAGTAATTTTTTTTTCAACAATGGATAATGTATCTTTAATTTCGGTTAATCAGATCTTCTTCATGAACCTTTGTTTTTTTGACAGGTTGAGAAAAAAAATCCAAAATTTTAATTGTCACCCGTTAACCTTGCGGCTACAGAGCCCTCATGTGATAAACCATTCCTTAGTTGCTGGAAACTACAATTATGATTTGTTTGTCATTCTTTACTGAAGATTTTGGAGCGTCTTAGTAGAATACGAAATCTGGAATTCAATAAAAAGAAAACTTATACAATTTGATTTTACTATATATATTTCTTCGTGAATCATGACAGATGCGTATTTTCCTACGACTTGAAGGCTTCATCAGTGTTTGTTTTCGAACTCTGTTCACGAAGAAATATACACGGTAGAAATAAATTGGATAAGTTTTCTTTTTGTTATACTTTACCCAATATGATAGAACTACTAGTGAAACTACTATAAGCAATAGTTACGCTATAACAACCATACACTTTTTTGTTTCACTTCCAATTGAAGATTAGCTTAATTATATCAACTTTGCTTTCCCAAATACAATTAACATCATTTAAATGTCCCCAGAACGTGACCAAACTGTTTGCTCTTTCATAAACCATGTTAATGGACTTCTTTTTTTAGGTCCTTTTCAGTTATATTTTAAAGCATTACCGCAAATTAACAATAACGCTCAAATTTAAAGTTCACTTTTGGTGTTTGGAATTCCAAATATAATATGCGTTGGAGTTGTATTTTTCATTTCTAGAACTGTTCAGTTGGAGAAAATGAGGATGAAGGGCATTTGATTTTGAGTCGATTTTTTAGTTGTTTAGTGAGCAATATTTATCGTAACAATAAAGAACAATAATTGGTTATTCTGCACGAAATCTACACAGTAATGAAGTTCTTTTTCAAACTTTGCATTAATTCCATGCAAATAATGCCAAAAATGTGTCGTAACAGTATTCATCAAACTCTTATCATCATTTTTAACCTGCAACCATCCAGCTTGTCTGTTATTTCATCCAGATTCCGGAAACTCCAATCTGCTAGCTAGCATCTCGACTCGGTGTTCTCATTCACAAACTGCTAAAGCTAATCTCGAGTCGCCAAACACTCGGCATCGCTCTTCTTCGTACATAAAACTCGAAATAGAGCCACTTGCCAGCTGCTCAAGCATCCTTTAAGGCAAAACAAACGCTTGGAATCGAGGGTTTCAGAGCCTACATCAGCAGCTCGACTGTACTACTCTCCGAAGCGAAACAGTTTGGAGTCGACATGTCTAGAGCTGTACTTAGCGACCTTCGAGTCCGTCATAATATTTCAGAAGGTTATGAGCCCCAACCAGCTTGCTCGAAGCTTGCCTGTTGCCGATGGGTGCCATTCACATGCCAGCGCGAACAAACACACACACAGACAGGCACTGTATGGCGCAAGAGGGTACGGTACCGTAGACAGATCGCAAACTATCCATAGCATCCACAACGGCACAAAAAACGAGATCTTCAACAGCAGCAGCCGCATTACGGCCAATAAAACCAACCGTACTCCTCCTGAGGCAGTAGTGATCAATCTCGTTCGACCAAAGTCGTTGCTATACACTATTCCGTCAGTGTGTGATCCGAGAGCGGGCTTCCCTGTTGGATCCTCATGATCAATCTGTACACCTAATCGTGTGTAGGATAGTGACGGAAGAAACGGTATGATGCAGCGGTGGGCAGCATGTGGCAACTTGAAACTTGTTTGCAAGAGCCCTCGAGAGTGATGGAGATTGTTTTTCTGCTGTACCTGTTTTATCTTCATATCTTCAAGCGTTTATGAATTGTTGTGTTTCCCTGCAGTGCAGGTTCAGTTAAGAAATGCCTCATTGAGCCACTCGATTGAAAACATTTTGGCTATTTTCCCTATCTCTTGAATTCTGAAGAGCATTACAAATTAATGCAAATGTAGCAAATTGGGATGCTTGGACGAGCAGAGCGATGAATTTTCTGATGAATGATTTCTGTTGAAATTTGACTGAGCAGTGACGTAGCTAACCATGCGTAGGACCATCAAAGGGTGACTCTGCTGCAGTGACTTGGTGCAATGCAGTTGATTTGGATTCGAAACGTTTCCACAGACCTTAAAACCTGCAATTCAGATAACAGATTACGGCGTTCTATCTCCTATGTATTTCAAGTGGAACATATAATTTCAAACATATACCTACTTAGGACTACATAAATACAACGACTGTTTAGAAATATTATCTCATGACCAATCATTTGCAGATTGGCCACAAAATAGATTCATTCTTTCATTAATGAAACGTTTCGGGAATGATTTTTCAAATTTTATTATTTTGTTAAATCAGTAAAGCTGGAAAACCTGCGAAAATGAAATTTTGATTAATATGTGACCTAACTTTTTGAGTTTCTTGTAATTTTATATTCATTGTTTACCCATTTTGTAAACCCATTTTACTAAATTTTCGTTGAAAATAATTATACTTAAAGATCTCCTGTATTGAAAAAATAAAATACATATGAAATAGTCGATATTTGCAATAGAAACATAATTAAAATTTCCTAAAACATATGCAGTACTTGGTCCAATTGTCTATGGAGCTTGGTTATGGAATGCACTCAACAAGCATTCCATTCGAAATCGAGCAGAAGATCGTCCGAAACGAATTGAGCAGTATCGGAACAGTGCGAAGAAGACCGGCCGGGCCCGATGCTGTCAAGTATCCGCAATAGAGTAAGCAGGCCAAAAATCCCCAAATTGCGGATTACAACCATCCGGGCACTTCACTTTCCATTCTTTCCTGCCGCTTTTACAGCGAGAAGCACTTGAGATCCCACCAGGGGGTCGCATTGTGTGGGCTCCGTGCCATTTCAAGCTGCAGCTACTAGAGACCTAATGTATAAACACAAGAAGGACTGATAATAATTCTTTCCACAGCTTTTATTCTTCTGCTGCCTGCTGATGTCTACCTTTGCTTTCTACTCTTCGTCGATGCTCGGCCCAAGGGTCCCGGAAATGAGTGTGACTTTCGAAATGAGGATCAAATTAGCTCGTAAACGAAGCCAGAGCAAGCTGGCGAAAGTAGAAAACCATAAATACGGCATGGAGATTATATTGACCGGTTGGAATTATATTGACCGGAGAGGAGAACGAAATTCTTCGGAATCCTGCACGGTTGATTACACAATCACGCTTAGATAACGGAGATCTGCAATTGGTGTGACTCGATCTTGATATCCATCTGCTGGAACTTGAGCTGCCCAAGGAAGGAAATTAATAACACGTTTGTTAGGGAAACGATCGATGGCCACCATGAGTACAGCTTTACAACATTTCTGAAGCTACGACACGCCTCCAGCTCGTCCTTTTTTCGGCATCGCAGACCCACGAATTCGGTATCCGCTCGTAAAAGCCTAACGAGCAAATAGGCCCAGCACATATACACATACACTGAAGATGATCAAAGGTAGAAGGATAGGAAAGTTAAACAACGCACCATGTGTTGCTCGTGCTATAAATGCATTGTTCAGGAGCGATTAACAGCTCTGCTCTTGGAAGGTTCCTTCTTATTCTTACACGGACGGACTGCCTACATCATCAGGATCATCAGGTGCCCAGGTAGAATCTCGGGTGCCAAAAGCCGATTCACAAACCGACGCGGAAATTCCAGAAGTTTTTTTGAACGAAAGTTGATCGCTGGAATTCCCCGTGCTATGGTTAATAGTCACCTAACAGGAAGCCGAGCAACAACACAGATGTGGTTATTGCTGTTATTTCTATTTTAGACAGATTAATCCTTTGAGTTTCATGCAGTTGACGACGGAATGGAATTTTTCCGCAGGCTAAAAATATGTATTACACGAAGCAAAATCTTATTTTTTGTAAAAAATTGTGAATTAAATTCTTGTGTTGTGCTATATTTCAACTTACTTAATAAAGATTCAAAAAAATTAAATGAAATCCTACCCTTTCTCATTGATTGCTAATTGCCTTGATAATTCCTTATCAAAACGCAAAAACGGCAAAACGAGCGGTGCCGCAGTTATTTCAACTTCAATAATCACCACATTGAAAAATCGTCTGCCTGAACAAGTGATAGCAATTAAGATAGGTATAAAATAGAAACAGACTCAAGAACTAGTGCCTCAACCCTACAAGGTCGCTACTATCGCTATTCACTTACGAAATAGATCCAATCAATTCATTGACATAACTGAAATCTATTGAGGATTAAACGAATACAATGTTACTACTTTGATGAAATCACATACAACTCATGAGTATGGATACATGCTGCTATCGCTGCAAAGAGACTTACGTTGTCCTACGTCACCGTTGCGGTCGTGGCTTGTGCACAACCTCTCTGATTTTTTATACGACAGACTTCGCAGCGGCTGTTAGAGTACAGGACAATTGCAGGGCCAGTTGCTACGATCTAATTGCCTATATCGCCTTCAAAATAAGGTGGTACAGTAGGATTTCGAATTTAGCATTGTTTGATTTTGGCATGCCTCGATTTTGGCAACAAAAGTATCGGTTTTTGGCAGCACAAAATATTTCGCATACAAAAATATGCTTAAATATTAGTTAGTTTTCGCATACATGCTTTAAATGACGTAAAAATGATGCCCTCAATGTGTTCATGGAAAAAAGTTTGCTGTTATAGAATGTTTCGAACAATAATATTTTTGTTGCCGTAGGACTACGTCTTACCGCAAGTTGCCAAAAACTTACTTGCACCGGAATAGCTCTTGGCGGACTTTTCAAGCATAAAATGATTGCAATCGTTGATTAATAATATTTATTCAATTTCTAACGCATTTACATTCAGTTTTTTCATACCAAAAAATGGTCTCGATTTTGGCAACATAGGCGACACGCCTTTGTTGCCAAATTTGAAATCCAACTGTATATAAGCGTATAAGCTGATTTTGTATAAGATATCACATTGGCGATCTATTGCCAAATCGAACCTTTGGGGTATATTTAGAGGTAAAATATGTGGTGAGAAAAATGGAATTTATTTTGTAGCGCAACATATTGACCATTCGGGTGGAATTTTAAATACAAGTGCGGATTTGCTTCCGCTAGCATTCATTTTCTACAGTTGTTCACGCTATAAGTTTTTTGAAAAGGGCTTATTTGAACATTTAGAGGCAGCATTATTCCTGGGCAGAATAGTGTTGTATTCTTCGAGCTTCGAACGTTTTGCAAGGGGCAGATAATTGCATTTGCAGCGATAAACGAAACTGGCAGGGCTTCGTTTGGGGTTAGTGGAAAATATTATTACGTAGATTTGAACGTAGGAGGAAGTCCCTCAGCGCCGGACAGCTTCCAGTATCGGACACTTCTGACTTTCACAGTTCAAATGGTGCACCTTAGCCGCAAATATGATAAAATCAGTAAAAAGGACAAAAAATGTGTGTGATTTTCTAGGTCAGAGTCATTCATGAAAACAGAGATTGGTTTGTTTTTACCTACCGCCGATCGAATTGTTATGCTTCGACTCGTTTTCGGATCAGCATTACAGTATTATTCGGTCCCATAAAAAATTTCGTTTCTGGCTTTCTTAAATATGAAAAAAAGACAAGGAAACCAGTCGATGATCAATTTTTCGAAGAAAATAGAAGGGCTTCGACGTAGTGCGTAAAAATCTATTGATTTTTATGCAAAGCAATTATTCAAACATCTTTAGTCACCAAGTATGCAAGCAATATGAGATTTTAAACATTTTGACATGTTTTTTCAGAATATATGCCCTGAATTGGATTATTTTATGATTTCCTACTGGGTACTGGGAGACACAATTTTTAAGTAATGATTTTTAACGATTTCTCATTTGGCTTCTAAATAGTTCATTGGTGATGCAAGTAAGAGTAACCTATTTTTATTGGAAAATAGGTTTCTAAATTACTCTTCCAGTTAATAAAAACTGAAGTAATGCTAAGTGTTGATTTTATATATGTCCAAATCCTGAGGTGTCCGGTACTGGGGGACTTCCCCCTATATTAAGCTTGAACCGGAAAAAGCCCATGGCCAACTCGTATTACAGTTGAGCCGGCGAAAGGTCATGACCAACCCGAATAAAAATTTACATTAAATTTTGCAATGCAGTAAAAGCAATGCCTGTTCAATAATTTTTATTGAAATTTATGGTACAGTGAACTCTCGGAAAAGTTAATAGATTGGAGATTAGGTCGATTAACTTTCCGAAATAATAACTTTTCTGCCTAGTACTAAAAGCCATTGAAAATGTTAAATACAAAATTGAAATATAGATTCTCGGATACAGGATACACGTTTTAATGCATGTGGAAGTTGCAATGGAATGTAATATGTACATATATGAAATATGAAATATGTAGCAAAATCTTTATAAAATAATACTACCGTGAACGTACCATATTCTGCGCAGTTAAGACATTGTTATGATTCTTCCGCTATTCTAAGTATTCTAGATTTAAATTAACAACGTAGATAGCAGCAACGTGTAGTGCTACGATCTGTAATAACTGGTAAAAAATATAGGAATTATAAGTCGACTAACAATTGAGTATATTTTTCGTTTTGTAAACTTATCCACGGTGCCTAATTCTGCGCACTTTCTTGTCCATGTTCCTAATTCTGCGCATGTTTGCTCCCAATTCTGCGCACCCAAAAAGTGAAAATAAATACTCCTGCCATACTGTTTATGTCTTTATACGCTGAAATCACACCAAAAAATCCGGCATTAGCTATTACCATAAATAAATCCATGATCCGGCCTTCTTGTGCTGTCCGGGTAGCAAAGGAATATTGTTATCATTTTGATTGCCTCATTTTAAATATTTTATTCTCGATAATGTTAAGGGCGAATTGATTCGGGTTTTCTGCATAGTTAACATTACACTTTAGATTAATACTAAAAATTGTGTTTACATATAGAAACCACTTCTCCACTCTCTGACAGCCCCATGAGGTTGGACATTAAAAAAAATAGAAGACATAGTTGCATGAACTGGCGCTCGTAGGTTCGGACCCCGAGACACAGCACAGGATTCCAATCAATGCAAGTTAACCGTTATGTGTACGGGAAATTTAACACCCATAAGTGTTCGGATGGGTACCCGGGTACCCACCGAAATGAAATGCTTCTAACTTTATCAATTCTTGACCGATTTTGGATCTTGAACCGTCAAAAGATTGGAAAATTTGTCTATTTTTAGAGCATGAGACTTACCAAGCCTGGGACCACGTCTGGTTCCCGTAAATCCGGTTCTCCAGGACCATGTTCCGGATCCAAACCAAATGTGTACAATTGTCAATAAAACCACACAATATTGGTATCAAAATTCATGAAATCACTCCAGGAGTTGATGTTTATCCATTTTGAGTCCATTTAACGAGTTGTCTTCGGAATGGCCATTCCGGAGCAGATTCCTGTGGGGCCTTATGAGACCATTAACCTGTTTGGACTGAAACCCTAGCAATATGTATATCAAAATTCACGAAATCACTCTAGGAGTTGAGTTTTATCCATTCTGAGTCCATCTGATGATTTGTCCCCGGAATGGCCACTCCAGAGCTTCCTGTGGGGCTCTATGAGACCAGTAACATGTTTGGATGGAAACCCTAGCAATATGTATATCAAAATTCGTGAAATCACTCCAGGAATTGAAATTTATACTTTTTGAGTTCAGTTGATGACATGTCCTCGGAATGGCCATTCCGCAACAGGTTCCTGTGGAGCCTTATGAGACCAGTAACATGTTTGGTTAGAACCCCCAGCAATATGTATGTCAAAATTCATGAAATCACTCCAGGAGTTGATTTTTATTCACTTTGAGTCCATTTGATGAGTGGTTCCCGGAATGGCCACTTCGTAACAGATTCCCATGGGGCCCTGAGGCCACTAACATGTTTGGGTAGAAACCCTAGCAATATGTATGTCAAAATTCATGAAATCCCTCCAGGAATTGATTTTTGTCCATTTAAGTCGATTTGACGAGTTGTCCTCGGAATGGCCACTCCGGGGACAACTTGTCAGATGGACTCAAAATGGATAAAAATGAACTCCTGGCGTGATTTCATGAATTTTGACATACATATTGCTAGGGTTTCTATCCAAACATGCTAGTGGCCTCATAGGACCCCACGGGAATCTGCTCCGGAATGGCCATTCTGGAGACAACTCATCAAATGGACTCAAAGTGGATAAAAATCAACTCCTGGAGTGATTTCATGAAGCTTGACATACATATTGCTGGGGTTTTTATCCAAACATGTTAATGGTTTCAAAAGGCTCCACAGGAACCTGCCGCGGAATGGCCATTCCAAGGACATGTCATCAACTGAACCTAAAAAAGATAAATTTCAATTCCTGGAGTGATTTCACGAATTTTGATATACATATTGCTAGGGTTTCATTCAAACATGTTGCTGGTCTCATAGAGCCCCACAGGAACCTGCTCCGGAGTGGCCATTCCAGGGACAGCTTATCAAATGAACTTAAAATGGATAAAACTCAACTCCTGGAGTGATTTCGTGAATTTTGATATACATATTGCTAGGGTTTTCTATCCAAATATGTTAGCGGTCCCGTAAGGCCCCACAGGAATCTGCTCCGGAATGGCCATTCCGAAGACAACTCGTTAAATGGACTCAAAATGGATAAACATCAACTCCTGGAGTGATTTCATGAATTTTGATACCAATATTGTGTGGTTTTATTGACAATTGTACACATTTGTTTTGGATCCGGAACATGGTCTCGGAGATCCGGATTTACGGGAACCAGACGTGGTCCCAGGCTTGGTAAGTCTCATGCTCTAAAAATAGACAAATTTTCCAATCTTTTGACGGTTCAAGATCCAAAATCGGTCAAGAATTGATAAAGTTAGAAGCATTTCATTTCGGTGGGTACCCGGGTACCCATCCGAACACTTATGGGGTAAAAAAATTCGAAGGCCCCCCCTTCGACCCCCCCTGCTGCTACAGGCACACTGTTGATGACAAATGGTTTATTCCCACTAGTTAGGAGCATTCTACGAGTTTTAGCTGGCTGAGTTGTCGTAAACCTTGTTTTTCGAGGCTATAAAGTCTCAAAAGGTACCCGGGTACCCAGCCGAACACATAACGGTTAAAGATTCTACTTGAATTTTCATGCCTCTATACCTCAGCCATTTGGGTGCGGTTGCGTATTCTTTCGTAATTTCTTTGTAGGATACATTACTGCGCAGAATTTGGCACATGAATAAAAAATCTGTGCCTAAATCTGCGCATTATTGCATCGCATTTTCTAAGGAAAGCAATGCTTGCAATCACTCTTTTTGTCTAAAACATGACTAAAACTAATTATTTTTTCTAATTATGCTGGCTAATTTGATCATTGCAAAGAATTTCGATTATAAATTTGTTAATTTTCTAGAAGGATAATCTTAGCGTTGCTGCTATCGACGATGTTTTCTGCCATAAAAAATACTTTATGTTTCACGTTAAATTATTTCGCTCTCAAATATTATGGCTCGTTTGTGAATAATGGCGTAATATTCAACAGACATTTATAAAAAAATAACGCAATGATCATAGTTATGCACAATGCTAAAAAATACTTATATAAAGAAAAATGCGCATAATTAGGAGCTGCGCAGAATTAGGTGCGGTCACGATAGTTCCTTTCAGTAAGTTTAAAACAGTCTGTTATACTAGTTTATTTCTATTGTTGTTGTTGTTATTTTATTTGAGAGGTTTTACACTGTTTTGCATTCGCCTCTACTAGTGTGTTTCTGTTTTTTCGCAGTCTACGTTTTGATAATGTTTGCGCTTATTTTTTGTTCCCTGCTATTCCTTCTTTTGCACTTAAAATTCAATCTTAGTTTACCTTTTTTCAGCATGTTGTCAAAAATTTTGAAGTAACTATGTGCCCGTATCAAACTATAGTTGCAACTGTCCGGTGCAAGAATTTAATTTAATCACTGATATAATGCGACTCTGTGAGAAAGTGTGGAAAGGCAACAATAAACCGAAAAAATATAAAATAAGTATATAGTCAGTCCACAGTCATGGATCACACACAATTGTGGGTCATTTTAGTTTTATCTGCCGATTAATGAGTACTAATTGATCGATAAAATTGTTACTCATAGGTAGCACTAATAATTTGATGAATCATTAGGTGATATTTAAACGGAAATTAGCAGCTAAAGCTAAAATGACCCACAATTGTATGTGACCCATGATTATGGACTGATAAGTAAAATACACGTGTTTGAACGAGCACTAATAACGAATTTGTTCATTCAATTCGGGTTGGAACTGGATGAATTTTTAGTGTTCACTTGCTCCTATCTAACAGATAAAATTCATCCAGTTCCAACTCAAATTGAATAAACAAATTCGCTATTAGACAAGAAATAAATTCCTATAACTGGCCTAGAAAAGTTAAGGTAACAATTTACTTTTTAGAGTTACTATTCGCTTAACTTTTCTAAATAATTAACTTCTCAGAGAGTTAACTTTTCCGAGAGTCCACTGTATAATTATTGCAAAAGTGTCAACAGTGTCAGTTTTTTTTATTGTTAAGATACTAAACAACTCTTCATATGGTTTTTTCTGCCTGGAGAAAGGCGAGGGCGTCAAAAAAGAGCCTGATTCCGGCCGCAGCGCGCCCGTAAAGGACGGAAGCCGAAGAGGAAAATCGAGAGTAAAGAGGCCTCATCACTCCACGCCTTAGACCGGAAAGTAGAATCAACTGGCCAAATGGTAAGGATACTTCCTGACCAAAATGGTCATTTTTATGCCGAAGCGTCAGTCAAGACCAGCCTATCCGAGCAGCAAGTAGAGTAAAGTGGTGCAGACATCGCTTAACCAAAATATCATTTTGCAGAGCAACGGTGTATTTGTTCCACGTTTTTCAACCTCCAGAACTTTGGGATCTTTTTTACACTTACTCCAATTTCCTAACAAAAACCGGTATTTTTTGTTATTTTTGACGATTTTTAGCAAGATATTTTTCATTATGTGGGGCAAAACACCAAAACCCGTGTGCAAAACGCACCAAGTTTGCCCAGCCAGACGTTAAACGCAACCAGCAAATTTACATATAAGGCCATTGCAAATCATTTTAAAAGTTTTTGTCATCCCCCCCCCCCCCCCTTGGAAATTGGTTGAAAAAACGGGGGGCAAAAAAATAATTTGTAGGATATGAGTTGATTTTTTTTATAAAATCAATTGTCTGTGGGCTCTACAGCCTGAAAAACTTGAAAAATGAATGTACGAGTTGAGTTAACGCTTCTAGCATGAAATAGAAATGGAAATGGAAATTCAAACAGCGGAATTTCCGAAAATCGGCCAAAAAAATTATCTCTCGTTTTTGTCTTTTTTTCGTAGATTTTCGCATGGAAATTAACAACGTATACATTAAAAGCAAGAATAGATTTGGTTTTCACGTTTGAACTTAAAATAAAAATGCCTAAAATCCATATTTTTTTTAGACTAATCTCAAGATTTTAGTCTTGACCTTGGAATGAGGTCATACATATATTAATATTTTTTTGAAACGATGGTTCTACAATTGATGAAGGGACGGTAGGGAAAGAAATGAAAATTTTTGGTGAAGGAGGGGGAAGAAGAGCGGAAAGGAAGGGGGGGGGTATTGGTAGCTATGCTTGACAAGTAGTCATTTTGACTCCTACCTTTTGTCCAATGCTGGAAGGTGCATGAGTCGAACCAAGCTGTAATCTGAGATTATAACCGGATTCGAACCCACAACACCCTCCAGGTAACTCCAAACTTTGTAAAATATTTGTAATGGCCTAATCACGTGTTGTATAAACTCCTAAAACTAGGTTTCCAAAATGGCGGAAGCGTTTGTTATAGCGTTTGTCCATACGTTTATTTGCTGGGATATAATGCGTTCATATCTCAACATAATTGGCAATAAAATTTATTCATTTATTTTTCTCCAACGAATTTGTGATGAAATATTGTAAGTTAAACAGAGTACAATTAGGTTTAAGGCAAATTCTATACAATGTCCTATACAATACATAATATTGCTACATTTTTAATAAACAATCTGAAACAAAAGATGTACTGCAAATTAAAAACATATTATAACTGTTCGATCCCGCTGTGCATTCTACACCTGTTGTGTATTTTGAAGTTTTTTGCAATTTAGGTATGTAAAAATATGCCAATTTAATGCCGTTTTGTGATGAATCATCGAGTATGACAGTATATCATTTAGATAGACTGTATTTATTATGAAATTTTCATATCGACTAGTGGTAAAAGCTTAAGAGAAACCCGAATTAATCCACCTAGCGGTGTGACCTAGCCTTTCTACTGGCGCAATAATTATATTTTAATTTCTCAGGAACATCTATAATTAACTTGACTATATTTTTAAATATCCGTTCCTTATTTTTCAAGATCCATATCCAAAAAAGATAATATGTATCTGAATTTGAACAAATAACTGAGTAGAGCATTAGATATGAAAAATGAAAAAGAGAAATTGGACTTTTTCTTAGTTGGCGCTCTTTCAGTTAATTATTTTTGCAAGAAAATCACAACTTGAGCTTCTTTTGAATAAACTTTAATGAAAAAATAGTCATTAGCTTGATCGTATCGTTAATACGATATTGCCCGTTAGATGTTTTAGGAAACGATGAGATCAAAGAAACAAAATCAGCGCCATAAACATGCTTGAGGATGGAAAATATGATCGATAGAATTTTCGACGCTTGTTATTTTTGCTGGTATAAGTGGACCCATATTTATTCGTATTCGTAAATCGTACAGGATTATTATTAACCTTTCTTCCTCTTTTTATAAAATTTCTAAGCTCTAGCATCTATTGATTGGAAAAGCATCTATTGATGCGCAAAATTTGTTTGCAATTGGTATAAATTCATTTGGGAAAATCATCTCATTGGTATTTTTAATACTATACACCACTATACCTATATGATTAAATGAAATACCGTCATCCGGGGATACTTGCAACACTTTTGAACTTTGACTTAGTATAACTTTCGAAGTATACCGTTTAGGTCCAAATGTAAGTAGCCAAAACTTGTATAGTGGTGAGTACTTTTGATTTATGATTATGAGAAAAATATAAACTAAATGAATCTGCAGAATGAACCGAAAATAGGGATGTTGCAAGTTACCCAGTAAACGGGGTTACTTGCAACACTTTTCTGATTTTGCGTTTCTTATGATTTTATATCTGATTTCAAACCGCGAATTACTATTTGGAGATATTTTGAATGTATTTGTAGTAAAACAAAAGATACTGGAGGCGTTTTTTGTTTCCCAATTTCGTCTATCGCTTATTTAAAGATATTCGGTGAAAATGTAGCATGTCAGCGAACTCCAAATTGCCGTTTCAAGGTACGTGGAATTTTTCACAATTTTAATTTTTCTGGAGATGGTGGTAGACAAAATAACATCGTACAGATGTAAACTTACTTTGTACATACCGTCTATTAGCATAATTTTCATTTTTACAAGTGCTGCAAGCCGCGCCATATTGGAAGTAACAACACGAATTCATCGTTTCTACTCCAAGTTCAAAATATTAACAAAGCTCAAAGTTGCTATTTGTTAGCTTATATGATGCACTTATTATGTACAGGAACCAAACAATAAAAAATAATTCCATGTTAATGAACTGACGCAACTTTGCACATCCATTTTTCCTACTCTGAAAGTGAAATTACTTTCCAATCGTATAAAAACAAGCAAAACAATGATGTAATGGATTAAACTTAACTAAACAATAGGTAAACGTCCCTTCTTTAAAATGGCATTAGGTACAAATGGTTATGTTAACAAACAAATGCGTTAGACCTGTCAAAAGCGCCATGCGCCAAAGTGTTGCAAGTAACCCCGGTGTTGCAAGTATCCCCGGATGACGGTACTTTTCTTCGCTTTTTGTCTTGCTCGTCCGATTGCAAGTGAAGAAAATGACAATTAAAATGTTTCTCACTCTTCTTGTATTTCTATGCAAATTTTAAAATTGTAAATCGCATATACATACATACACACATACACGCATACATCTATACATACATACATACATAGACGCATGCATGCATACGTACACATACATAACACATACATTGAATACAATCGACCCTTGATTAATTTATTTCTATTTTATACATTTTAACGGTTTAATATACGGCACTTAAGTGTTAAAGTTTGAATAACTTTTGAATCAATCGTCCGATTTTCAGTAACTTGGTTTCGTTTTATAGATCTCAACAGTAACTTTCAAATGATAATAAATTGTAGGATGTTTCCTATTGAATTAATGCTTATATGCAACAAAAAGCAGTTTTAAATACATTTTTTTCACATTTCTTTATGTAACTTTCAAACCACAAGCCCAATCGTCATGAAATCTTGAAGTTACGGTTTTGAAAGACTTCCCTTTCATATGCAATCAATTTTGGTCAAATCGGTTAAGGGACCTATGAGATAATGAAATCCCATATTTTTCGTATTTTTATACATAACTTTTGAACTAAAAGTCCGATCAGTATGAAATTAAATAGCAAACAATGGGACACCCAGACCTTTCATTTGACACTAGGATCATTAAAATAGGTCCAGCCATCTCCGAGAAACGTTGGTTCAATCAAAAGCACACACACAAACACACACACACACACACACACACACACACACACACACACACGCACACACACACACACACACACACACACACACACACACACACACACACACACACACACACACACACACACACACACACACACACACACACACACACACACACACACACACACACACACACACACACACACACACACACACACACACACACACACACACACACACACACACACACACACACACACACACACACACACACACACACACACACACACACACACACACACACACACACACACACACACACACACACACACACACACACACACACACACACACACACACACACACACACACACACACACACACACACACACACACACACACACACACACACACACACACACACACACACACACACACACACACACACACACACACACACACACACACATACAGAAAATGCTCTGTTTTCGAGTCGAATGGTATATGACATTCGTCCCGCTAGGCTTTCTTTCGATTTTCGGTTTTTCGAGTGATTCTTATACCTTTATACTATATTTTCATATAGTAGAAAGGCAAAACCGTGATTTCTTACATGTGGAATGATATCGCGGATAATCGCTTTATTTTATTGGATGTGGCTATGTTTGATGCTTTCACATGCTACACAATTATGAATTACCTTGTTTTGCACCAAAATAAAATGCGCATTCATAATTTTACAAAATAATTTCCGCGTTTTTAAACAATTGGGCCATTCTACCCCGCCGGCAACTACGCTCGAAAATTTATTAATACTGCCAGCACCACCACGGAGCTCAGTGTGGGAGATATATTTTAGACCAAACCTCGTGTTTTTAGTCTTGACCTTGAAATGCGGTGCTGACCGAGTTGGTGCGAAATCCGTCATGTGGGTAAAACTTACTGAATGGATCTAACACAAAAATAAATAAAATCATTGTCATGCATACATGTTATTAATTGACAAGAGAAGTAGTTTTACATCTAGCGATTGATGTTCAGCGAAAGTTTCGTTTATTGATCATTTACCTAATACAGTTGGATTTCGATTTTGGTATGGTTCGATTTTGGCATGGTTCGATTTTGGCATGCCTCGATTTTGGCAACAAAGGTATTCGTTTTTGGCAACACAAGATATATTACTTCCAAAAATGTGCTTAAATATCAATCAGTTGCTGCATACATGCTTTAAATGACGAGGAAATGATGCCCTCAGTATGTTCGTAAGAAAAAGTTATGTGGTTTCGAATAATAATATTTTTATTGCCGTAGGACTACGTCTTACCGCAGGGAGTGAATAACTTATTTGCACCGGACGGGTAGCTCTTGGCGGACTTTTTAAACATAAAATGATTGCAATCGTTGATTAATGATATTTAGTCAATTTCTAAAGCATTTACATTAAGTTTTTTCATATCGAAAAAGCGTCTCGATTTTGGCACGGTGTCGATTTTGGCAACATAGGCGATACGCATTTGTTGTCAAATTCGAAATCCTACTGTATTCCAGTTAAAAGAAAATCAATTATCGGTAAAGCATTTTAATTGCTCGGCAACAATATATCCAAAATCGGCTCTGTATGAATCCTTACTAGTCCTTTTGTCTAACCGCATCAAAACCAGATCATTCTTTTTTCACACATCTCAATCAACACAATCAAACAATAGACAATAGACCGATCCGCCTGCACTGTGGGTTGTGGGATGGTCCGTCGGATTTTCTCGATTTCCCTCGTTAATTTCCCCCTCGCGCAGCCCAATCGAACTACCGCCTTTGGTGACGAATCAGGACATAAATTTCCCGCTACTTCGGCCGAACGAAAGAAGGAAAAGGGCACTCGAGTTGACCTCAATAGATCATAAATATTTACTTGTGCGCCCTCTCGCTCACACGTACGCCTGCTCGCTGGCGGTTCGACGGTCAACGATCTTCGCGAAGCAAGCATAAGCAACGCGCGCCCGTTGACCACCCCGGTGCCGCTGTACCCGACGGGGTTTCACATCAGTAGCCGGTAGCGGTACCGTTTTCATTGTATGTACACTCTATAACCTGCAATGTAGCCCATCGGCTGCGCTGTGCAATGTCCGATAGAGAGGGAGAGAGCGCACTTTTAAACCGAGCCGCGTCGGAGTCTCCTTGCGTGCATGTAGAACCAAAAAGATTCTGATTGGTTCTGGAGCACCCACAAGTCATCACCTGCCTCGTGGAACACTCACCCACCGCCGCCCGTTCCGAGCGCATAGGTCCAAGACCACCTAACCTGACCGCGAGAATGCGCAACGAAGACAGAAAAACGAAATCAGCGGGAGGGGTCAGGCTACACGATTTCTTTCTTTTCTGACGTCGTTCTGCCGTAGCTGAGCGCGAACAAAAGATTCTTTGCTCGAATGGTTGTTCTTAATCCGTCGATCGGCCACAGCCTGATCAAGCAGTGCTCACTAGTACGAGCGAACGAAGAAGAAAGCGCTGACAGCCACGCACAGAATGAATGAAAGCGGCATCACTGTCTCATTGGTATGAATGAGACAACTCTAGCATACAAAGATCACGGCACTCAACATAAACGAAGAAATAAAGAGAATGAGCGCGCACATAAAAGCTTATGTTGAGTTCCGAACTCTCACCTGAGCAATGCCCATGAAAGAGAGAAAACCACCCTTCAGCATCGCGAGGGCAGTAAAGTGACTCGTACGCATTGCGAACTGGGTGAAACTGGAAAGAGAGGTAAACTGATAGAGAGAAGGAACTCAACATGATCTTACCCCTAAGATCATGGAAACTCGCGCAGAGTCCTACTTGGCTGCCAGTTAAGTCTGATCCGCCAAGGTAGACACTTTTCAGTTGTTTGTCTGATTCTGCGGTGATCGTTCGTAAAATCAGTTTCGCTAGCTCGTTCCAACCATTGTGAATATTCAACAACCGTTCGCGTTGGTGCGAGAGTGGTCTTCTCCAGTGGAAGGTGTTAATTGTGGCTGCGAGCATTTTTGCGTTTCGCGAGCGAGCCAGGATTGCTCAATTCAAGTGTTGTTAAAACCTGGAAGTCGAAATCCGGTGAGCAGGGGTTTTCCCCGTCGAAGCAAAATAAAGGGATGAATGCTGTTTGCATAGTCGAATTAGGTCACTTCAGTGATCGAGGTGTGGTGAATCTCGGCAGAAGTGATTTGAGAATAAAATGAAACAAATCTGATTCAAGTGGTAATCGCAGCTGTGGGGCCAAACCGTGAATGTGAGAAGTTTAACAGTGGCAAATCGCATGAGCATGCAACAGTTCTGTGCAAATCGCGCAACTTTACATGGTCTCACTTTGAATCAACGGTTAGATGCGGAAGTTAACCCGAACCTCAAACAACCAGATCGTAGTGCAGAAGAGCAGAATCAAGAGAAGACAATTACAGTGTTATAAACTTGGAAACTTCAATCGGACTCATTTTCGGCGGAAACGAGCCTAGCCAGCAACGGCAGCAAGGTTTAGGGCGAAGGTTGTTGATTTTATAGCTTTCACCCGTCATTGTGGTCATTTCGGAATATCTACTGACGTTCATCGGGCAGCGCATTCTCGAAACAGGAAGCAATTATCGAACGGGCGGCGATTGAACGCAAAGGTGAGCTAAGAAATGATTGGTTTAACTTTTCCTTCCAGTGCACTCGCAGTGCACTGCGCCACTGGGAGTCCTGAACTCCTAGAACAACAGCGAACAACCTTTTTTTCGGTGTTTCTTTTAAATGTGAAACAAAAATGAAAAACATCATACGCATAAATCTACGTGGATGAGAACTCCGGGATGATCTTCTGCAGTGCGATTTTTTGCGTCGTAGTTTGCTTCTGGCGTCCAGGTCACTTCGTTTTGCCTGGAAAACCATTAAGAACCACTTATCTCAAGTTAAGATCTTTGTCGTCCTTCTTATACCCTGTTGTTTTTCCTCCTCGCTCGAGTGCTGTTCTTCTTGTTGATCCTTTGTCCACCTTAAGAGGTTCTCTTTACCACAGTCACAGTCTTTGTCTTAAGTGACCGCACAATTTCCAACACAATGTGCATGTGCATCCATGGCTCCGCTCTTGCGAAGCGCCATTTCCTGGGAATTTGAACGCGAACTCCCTTGCCGAAACAGTGTGCGGTAGATCCATTCCGCCTCATTCGGACGCAGATACGATCGTGAGAATTATGACGCACATCTTGAACTGCGGAGAGAGGGTGATCATGTTAAAATGACAACTGTTGACTGTTGACCTTTTTTGTCGGCGTAGTGATTACAATCGGTGGCGCTTTTTACGCGCGATTGCACGTGACTGATGTCGAAAGAGTCTGTGAGAACTATCGGATTTTTTTTTCCTTTTTGACCTGGCTGAATCCTACGGAATACTTGAGCAACAAATTGTTACGAATACTGACACTGCCAATCCGCTGCTGGCTGGCGTCACTCAGGTTGTCGCCAGAATCGTAAATCCTTTTCGGGCAATCCGAGCAAAACCTTGCTGGCAATAATAACATTCCTCAACAATCCTAGGTGAATTGATTCAATACCCACTCTCTGCTATGTATACCTGACGACAACCAAATCCCGATTCCCGCAACTACCTAGCACTTGTGCACTGCACTTTTCGTAGAAACTGAAACCTGAACCCTTGCCGTTTTCAACCTTCGCCTTGCATCGCATGCAAATGCACTTCTATTGCACCAATATCCAACAACAGAATCATAAATAAACAAATAATTATTATCAACCGTTCGTTACTCACGACGCTTTACGTAAGTCTGGCTGGTCTGAGGCAGTTCATTCTAGACCTGTGCGTGTGAGGCAGCACTCTCCTCCAATTCATCTACCAACCCTTCGCATTATTAGACACCTCCAGATCTCAACAAAATCGCCTTGGCGCCAATTTCCATACCCGTTTGTCCGGGCGGATCACATTCAGGCCAAGCTTCGGTTCTATTTATAGGGCACAGGTTTCACGGAAAAAAATGTCATCTAGTCTCATTTCAAATTCATTACAATATGTCGCTTTAGTTGGATGAATCGATCGATCGATCGATCGAAATCAATGCGTCCTTCCGCTCGTCGTCGTCTTGTATCAGCGGGAGTGACGGAATTCGTAGCGAACTTTGCGGCAGTACCACGGATCACACATTCAGGTATCAATTTCGTGCCGGCTTTTTGCTTTGCAGGCTGTGCACTGCAGTACGATTGCTGGCGAAGATGATTACCGTTAAACCAACACGTTCAGCCGAACACCGGTTGTCGCCTGTTCCGGTGGGATTTGTCGAGTTCGGTTCGGATTTATTGGACACCTTACGCACCACGAAACCGAAGTGTTATGATTGTGCATAAAGGCTCCTCGCAATGTTTACCATTGCATGTGGGCGGATATGTTCGGCAACCTGTCTGGCGACAGGTTTCAAGTGTCGCCACACTGACAGACGCCAAGAGAGCGACGGTGAGCGAGAGGGAAATGTCCTAACGATTAGTTTTACTGCTACCGTCGGATATTTCGGGTAGGAAGCATCGAGGAAGCATGAATGAGTTCATTGAGGATCGGGGTCGTTTTTTAAGCAACGAACAGGACAGGTACAAGAACGGTATTTACCTGCTAAAAATTAAAATACTGTAGAAGTGTTGCTAGAAAGGAGGTAACTGCCAATCCAAAGGAGTTGTTTTATTTCGTAAAAATATCCCTCGTTGGTCAAAAGTCGTAGCCAGAAGAACAGTTAGCACTAGCTATTCATATATTTTAACGTATCAACCAGAAGCGAAAATGATTTGTTTAAAGAAAGTGTACGATATCATTACCATGTAAAGCAAGTTGCTATGTCCTATGTTATCAATCCAGCATTCAATATACTCGTAAGAATTAACCAAAATTTAAAAGAACATAACGTACAAACTACATTTGAAATATTTAATTACTTTATTATTTTTGAATGTTTAATCATAAATCCTGGATCAATCTTAAGGATTCATAAAACATATCACAGGTCAACGAAATTGTAGCAAGGTTGTATAAACCTCAGTGGTTTAGAAAACGGTTGAATCAACTTCGATAAACATGCACAGACAAATAGACGACCGGCAAACAAATAATTTCAGCCACCAAATTACTAAATTATAATTAAACTGTTTAACCGCTTCAAACTAAAGTGATTTTTTTTTCCTAAAAATAAATGCGAGGTATGTGGAAATCGAGAAAGAATTGTTTGTGTAGTACATAAAAAACTAATCAGAACTTTTTGATATATTTTCATTTCGTTTCGAATTTGTGTGCGAAATTGCTGAATTTTCATAAGGCACTCCGCAAACAAAATCAAAGCTAGCTCCTGTCGAAAGCCACAAAAAACATGAAACTTGCCTTGAAAGTAAAGCCTGGGTAAAAGTTATTCTGGACGCAAAGAACATCCTATAATTCTAGATTGGAGTGGCGTAGAAACCCTGGACTGGATTGTAGTATTTTTTTGAGCTTTAGCACAGATACAGACGTTAAAGCTAGAAGACTTTGTATAAGAAAACTTGTGTAAATAGTATTGTTTAAAAATCATAGCTCACTACCGCCATCTATTGAACGTATTGCCACGTATTGCGTATTCATCAATAATTGTAATAATAACTTACTTCATATCGGTAATACAGTTATTTTTCTGCATGGACCGCCAGCGACTGTAATTAACACGCCTATAGGAACTCGTCTTTAATCTTTTGATTATAGACGTTTGTCGGTGATTGTCGTTATTTGCTGACAGTTGACGATAACTACCGATATCCTTTTTGATCGTCACCACGCTCAGTAGTTCCTGCTGTAGAGCAGTGATTGCGCCATCTACAATTGATTGCTTGATACTTGCAGCAAAATGGCGGGCGTTTACAGATGTAGCGCATGCACGTTTAAACGTCTGTATCTGAAGCTTTAGGTTCACAGTAATACATCATTGCATTTCTCTGGTTCTGATAAAATCTCGAACTTTGTTCATTAGCATTCATTATTCCTGTGCAGTTGAAGATGTGACTAGATCAGTAGGTTTCTTTCATTTTGAATGCATTTCTTTAGCACTGTTGGTGGTCCCCTCGCTTGGTCGAAGTTGTTGCTTAACAATTGCCCAAAATTTTTCAATACATCAAAATTTTAGACAATTTGGAAGGTTTATCTCTTTAGAGTACCACTTAAGCTAGCGAATGCTAACTAAATCAGGCCAGAATATAACTTTACCTTTATTTTTACGAATGAATGCCAAATCCGTTTCTTCAAGCATTCTCTAATGCATACATTCGTACCTGTCTGGTTTTTTTTTCATGTGTGGACTCATCACTGGGACCAGTATAGTTGATCTATTATGATATCGCCCGGGTTTTTTTCTGTATGACCTGCACTACATTTCTTTTTGCTATAATCGCTATTGAATGAGCGATATGCTCATTAAATTTTATACGTGCTTGTGTGTATTGGGGTTTACCCTTCCTTCAAAGCTTAAACTACTTTACCCACTTATTCCTCGCTGCCAGTACTATCCCATATATAACCGTCCCTGGCGAGGACACATTCGTACCTTTGACCAGTACACTTAACTATCAGAGGGACATTTGCACTGTCAAGAGGCTCCAGAGGGTAAATATAGAATTCAGCATGAAGGAAGGGTAAATGACCCAGCTAGCATTTTCATATGTATAAAAAAAGGTAAAAATCAGCATTACGTACAGATATACATGCTAAATAAATCGTATTTCATGCGCAAAATTGGCATATCCGTACTATTTTGGAGGCGATATACGTGATTATGAATAGTTTTGAGCGTTACGACTATATAAGTATTTATATACGATAATATTCGATTAAGCGCGAGTCGCTCCGTACTACTCTACGATTTTGTGGTGAAAATCGTATGTATGTCCGTCATTATCATTATATACGACAGAAAATCAACTTGATCCCACTTTATCCAGCTTGTGTTACGATTTCGAGTTTGTTAGGAGATATTTACGATAGTTTTCGTACATTGATATACGAGTTGGTGCTAGCTGGGGAAGGGCCTGAGAATGCACCCATGCTAAAGTCACTTGACAAGGAATGGCTTGATTCTACTAAGATTCGAACCCACGAACATTCACTTCTTAAAGCAGACTCGATAAACTTGCGCCTACGGTGGCCCCTTACTTGTACTTTCCCGGAAAAAAATAACCATAACACGAAGATAAAAATTATTGTGACAGTAGTATACAAAATACAGTAAAAACAATAAAATTTATCGTCAGAAATGAGAACCAAGCCATCAAACTTATTGTTGTCCACAATAACTTTCATGGTTTTCAGAGATTCTACCATAAAAATAACGGGTTGTTAAGTATCTTAACAATAAAAAAATCTAGTTTTTCGCGAACAAAAATTTTCATTCACAGTAAAAGTTAGCGTCCTTTTATGGTAATTTTTTAGGCGAAAAAAACAAAATATAATTAAAAAAGGCAGCAAATTTATGAAGAAATATGGCCTACTCTTTAATATGAAAGAAGAAACAAAAATTTGAATAAAATTTGAATTTGAGGCATTTTTCCAAAAAATTTACCATAAGTTTCAATGTTCACAATTTAATGTAAATTTTGTTTCGGGTTGCCACGCCTAGTTGGAATGTAAAATTTTTGTATTGCCAATTGCAGGGAAAATTGTCCAATCAATAAGTGCGCAATCTATACCTATAAAGAAGGATTTCTGTCTGTCTGTCCGTATGTTCCTTATAGAATCGAAAACTACTGAAAATATGCATGTAGAGGTTTTTTGGGGCCAGGAAAGGTTTTAGTAATGGTTAGAAACCCCTCCCCCCACTAAGAGGGGGGGCTCCCATACAAATGAAACACAAATTTCTGCATAACTCGACAACTAATCAAGCAAATAGAACAAAATTTGGCATGTGGGTGTTTTCGGTGACAAGAATTTATTCTATGGTAAATTGAGACCCCTCCCCTCTTTAAAAGGGGAATTATAACTCTTCTCCCCTTAAAGAGGGGGGGGGGGCTTCCATACAAATTTCCTCATAACTCGAGAACTAATCAAGCAAATGGAACCAAATTTGGCATGTGAAAGTTTTCGAGGGCAAGAATATTTTTATGGTGAATTAGGACCCCTCCCAACTTTAAGAGGAGGGGCTCCTATACAAACGAAATACAAATTTCCTCATAACTCGAGAACTAATCAAGCAAATGGAACCAAATTTGGCACGTGGCTGTTTTTGGAGACAAAATTTTTTTCTATGATGAATTGGGACCCCTTCCCACTTTAGGAGGGGGGCTCCTATACAAATGAAATTCAAATTTCCTCATAACTCGAGAACTAATCAAGCAAATAGAACCAAATTTGGCATGTGGAGGTTTCTGGAGGCAAAAATATTTTCTATGGTGAATTAGGACCCCTCCCAGCTTTAAGAGGGGGTGCTTCTATACAAATGAAATACAAATTTTCTCATAATTCGAGAACTAATCAAGCAAATGGAACCATATTTGGCATGTGGGTGTTTTTGGAGGCAACCATTTTTTTATGATGAATTAGGACCCCTTACCTTTTTAAGAGGGGGGGGCTCTCATACAAACGAAATACAAATTTCCTCATAACTCTAGAACTAATCAAGCAAATGGAACCAAATTTATCATGTGGGTGTTTTTGTAGGCAAGAATATTTTCTATGGATTTCTCAACTTTAAGAGGGGTGGGGGCTCCTATACAAATGAAAAACAAATTTCCTCATAACTCGAGAACTAATCAAGCAAATGGAACCAAATTTGACATGTAAGTGGTTTTGGACGCAAGATTTTTTTCTATGGTGAATTGAGACCCCTCTCTTCTTTAGAAAGCGAGTTATGGCCCATCTCACCTTTAAGAGGGTGGGCTTCCATACAAATGAAATGCAAATTTCCTCTTATCTCGAGAACTAATCAATCAAATGGAACCAAATTTGGCATGTGGGAGTTTTAGATGGCAGAAATTTTTTCTAAGGTGAATTACGACCCCTTCCCCTTTTAAGAGGGGAGCTCCCATACAAATGAAATTCAAATTTCCTTATAACTTGAGAACTAATCAAGCAAATGGAACCAAATTTGGCATGTGGGAGATTTTGGAGTCTTGAATTTATTTTACGATAGTTAGAGACCTCTCACCCCTGTGGTAGGGGGATATGGACTCTCATACAAATAAAACAGAAATTTTTGCGAAACTCAAAAACTAATCGAACTCGAGAAATTCGAGACTCTTCCATAAAACATTAGTCAATACAAGACCACAAAAACTATCTATAGTAACACTAGATCATTCAGGACGAGACGGTCGCGAGTGTTGCCGGTGACCCGCCGTCGGAAGGGCCGCCCACTGGGGGCTTGCAAAACTCGAGATTGTGACAAAGATCATCCGAGATTCATGATTTATGTACAACACAGGTTAATTTGTGGCAATACGAAGTTTGTCGGGTCAGCTAGTCGCTTATAAAAGTGCAATTTTAGCTTAAATCATTTCGGTCTCTTCGGCACACTTTTTGCTTGGAATGCACAGTGATCCAATACGTTTCAACCATTCGGTACCAATGCATTATGAGTGTGTTCTTTCGAAAAGACATCAATCGAAGGAATTGAACAAAATAGACTTAAGTTAGTAATTTGGAAGCTTTTCTCTTATTAATTGCGTCAAATAACTTTAAATTTACATTCATTTTCGAATCGGAAATAGGCGAAAGAATTGCTGGTAACTAAACTTGTTAGAAAGCGATTGTCAACGTAAATAAAATGGTGCATCCGAACTACATTTTAATTGTTCTGTACACATGACTGGGATGGATTCTTAAAACAAATATAATTTTTGAGGATACAAATAGATACAGACAATTGACACTTTTTAGTAGGGGTTGTTTGATCAGCCACCATTTGTCACCTTGAGAAAACTTACCCAACAAACATTTTGGTTGAATAACGGCTTATCAAGCGCTTGTTACCCGGTAATTAGCTATACAACGGTTGAATAAGCTACTAATAAAAAAATATTTGAGGGGTAAAGCTTAAAGAAGTACTATTTTTCACCAAAAAAGCTCAAAATTTCCGAAACTTTAGAAAATAATATATAATAATGTTCTACGAAAACGTTGATTTTAGCAAGATAAACAACTTTCTAGAACACTATGAACACGTAAAAGTTGACCAGAATAAGTCAGGGTTTAAAAACTGTTTTGAAGGGTTTGTCCATGAATAGATAATTTCCATGAAAAGATACAAGTATGATGTTGGCAAATTTGTTTGTATTGATATTTACTACAACTTTGCCGAAAGTACCAAACCTGCACTCGAATATACGAGAAAATAAATTTCGCATCTCACTTTTAAGGGAATTAATCACCCAAATATTTCTCTCACAAGGAGGGGATAGTTATACCAAGAAATGTTCTTAAAGATACTACATGCGAAAAACTTCACGTTTCGGCGCAATATCACACAATCACGTTTTTCGCTGTTTGGATCACTGTGGAATGTAACGAAAAAGTGCAACGAAGATACCGAGACGATGTTATGTAAAATAGCACTTTTATGAGCGATTGCGCATTTTGGATAATACAATTTTCCTTGCAATCAGTAATGTAATACGTCAACATCACACGCATACATTCTTTCCAATGGTCGCGATCACTAATACTTGTAATCAATAGTAACTCCCTTGGGATAAGAGATGGCGTTTGTAGTACCGTCCTTTGCTGTGATACATGCGAACCTTCTGCTATGCCCAGTCTTGAGTTCTGGTGTTTTCGACTTTAGCCAAATGGTTCCAGTACCTACCACAAGAGGCGATTCAACCGTACATAAAGTTTGAAAATCGTGTTTTTACAAGAGCGGTATTTTATTCCGTCAAGGTTGTTCCGCGCCACACTGCACTGTACAATGGAATACTTATGGTGTGTATGATCGTTTTTCATCCACTTCCTGTGAACGAATCATTACAAAATTAATATCAAAATTAGCAGAAAAGTCTGTAGAATCGTAATCTGAAATAAAAAGTGTGAATGTCTGTACCCTGGGACACGAACGAAGGACTCACGTAGCACTACGAATGCAGGTTCAATTCGACAAAACTTGACATTTTACAAATATTTGTTACGCAAATTTTTAATTTACTGTATTGTAATACAAGCTCGTAAATATTCGTATACATTTGATATAAGAAAACAAATTTAAATCATTCGGATCAGGGGTGGATCACCCTGGCTGTGGCATGAAGCGCAATACGGTTGCAAGAACGGACACCAAGATCATACGCTAAGTCAAGAAGAACCCGAAGGTAACGGTCCGCAAGATCCACGAAACGCTTCAGATATCAGTTTTCGTTCAAACTGATCGTCGCCGTCTCGTAGTACATGGGGTTAAATAACAAAGTTACCCAGAAACTCCCATTTATCAGCAAGCCAAGTAAAGCCAAATGGCTTAAATTTGCTTAGGAGCCTGCTGATAAGCCCCAAAAGTTCTGCAAAACGATTCTCTGGACGGACGAATCAAAATTCGAGCTGTTTAACCGAAAGCGGCGGGTTCGTGTGAAGAGCTTCAGAAGCACCACGTCCAAGGCACGTTGGAGCACAAAGGAGTGAAAGAGATGGTCTGCGGGTGTTTTTCGTGGGGTAAAGTGGGAAGTCGTGCGAAAACCGGTGGCATAATGATGGCAGATTGCTACATCAATATGCTACGAGAAAATCTGGAGGATTCGCTGATCTAGACGGGCCTTGCGAAGAAGTTCATATTTCAGCAAGACAACGACCCGCAGCATACTACCTGGAAAGCTAAGACTTTCTTTAGGTCTTGACGGAATATACTGCTGGCTGGAATGACCTCCGCAAAGCCCGGACCCTAACCTCATCGAGAACTTGTTGGCGATTGTCGATGCCAGGGCTGACAAAACTGGTGTCAATTTTGAATTGAAAAATAGAAAAAAACAACAGGAATACTTGAGTAAATTCAACTAATAAAGTAAAACGAAAAGTGAAAATCCTGACACACCAAGAATGCTGCCATTAATTTATTTTATGACTAATATTTGTTTGAAATTACACTGAATTGCGTCAAGAGTTACAGTAGGTATTTTGTTGTCACAAGAATCCATAGCTTTCTTTTCTACCCGTTCGAAATAGTAGAAATTGAGCCTTCGGCAACCCATGTGTAACTAATCAGTAGGCCATAAATACGGTTTGGATAATGGTTTTTATATATTTTGGTGTACAGAATGTGTGAAAATATTTCAAAATTCATAATCAATTTGCTGTTGCTCAATATGACTGCTTTTTCTTTTGACTATGGCCTTGAAACGGTCAAAAAACGAATCGCAAGCTGAACGAATGTGATTTGCCGGTATTTTGGCCTACTTATGGCTTATGGGTAATTGCTTTATTCAGCATCTTAAGCGCAAGGCTGGTGTATTTTTAGCTCGAACCTCGCTCATCAATATGGCCCAGAAAGAAAAATGCATCAGATTTACACGGTGATTATACGATGACGGTTTTTTTTCTCTAACAAGTTGACTTCTAAACCTAAAAATCCTACCAAATAAGTGGAATACAAAGGACACTGAAAAGCCTGTTTCAATATATCATGTTTCGTCTAACATGACATCGGTACATGGATCAGGAAGTGAAAATGCTTCAAAGGCTCTGTGGCTCCAACTGAGTGATTTATCAATTCTACAAACCCAGACGATGAGTGCAACATAGTTCAGCAACTCAATCAAGGTCCCATCCTGCTGTACGCCCACCAGAAACGCGCTTCCTGGTACGGTACGAATGCGTCATTGCCATCCGCCGTCAGTGACCGCCGAAAAAGAGACCTCTAAAAACGCGTACGTTTGCGCGCCGTGGTGTCTACGCGGTTTCGCTCAAGTGTGAGCACTTAACCGCTACAGAGCATGGCTGCCAGCCGTCGCGTAGTTTGTGCGCAACGTTCTTTTTTACCGCTGGCTGCCACCGCCGTCGTCGTCGTTGTTTTCAGCCAGCAAGCCAGCCAGCCAGCCAGTCAGTCAGTCAGTCAATCACCGGTCCGTAGTGCTCCGGTCAGACCCGGCGTCTTTTATTCGGTGTTGAATTATTTCCGTCATCCGATCGCCGCCAGCCGCCGTTCGTCCAAATAAATAATACCCGTGCGGCTCAGCGTGTGCTCTCATTAAAGTTCTAATTTATGTCCGTATGCGTCCGTGTTGGTGAGTGCGAACTCTAGCTCTGGGCTATGGGAATTCGAAGGTTAATTTCTATCGTAGATCGTGAATTTCCTTCGCCTGCGGACCGCCCTCCGCGCGATCGTGTGTCGTTAGAGAGGTCCCAAACCAATTCGGTGAACTCGGTCGGAAATGTCGGAAATTATAGGGTTCGTGATGGTTTTAAGCTCCGTCTGTTGTTTTCGCCCAGAATGGGAACCCATTTTCACTGCCTGTCGAACAGCAAAACCGTTACGGATTGAATAGTAGGACAGAAGAAAAAAAAGCATTTGCTTCTGTATCTAAAACGAATGACATGTGATACACGCGACTTGACTGTGTTTTTGACTTGGCTGGATTGAAGCTCTGAAATAGAAAATGGATCCGTTGTTGTGAGCAATGACAGTTACAGTAAAGTGGCTTTTTATGTTTGAAAACAAATAGCAGTAAACAACTTTCATAAGTCAGTTTCTGCGTAAAAATGCACTTATTGCAGTTTATTCACGAATAGGTGGATGGGAAATACATAACAAAATACCTAACGTGATATTCTATAATCCGGTATAATGCGCAATATTGACACGATCGCACTTCATACGCGAGAAACCGCAATGACTCACGGTGAATTGCAAGAGTGCGCGTAAAAAGATAAACATATCAGTGCAGCTTCTTCAATTAGTAGCTTCAACAGTGCAATAGCGTTCATTAGTTTATGAGTCTCCAGCCGCGGAGACAGATCGCAAAGTCAGTCCAGCCAGTTTGGCGGCCGCCATTTTGGCCACGCTTTTCCCGTCCAACCACCCTCGAACGAACGGAGACCGCGCGCTGCACTTGGCAACGCGGATCGTGCGCAAATCGGACGCGTGATTTTAATCCACAACACTCGCATACGTTGAATGCTGGATTCCGGGCTCGCTCGTGTGATCCAACACTGCGGTTCGCTTCTGCTGCCGCTGCTGCTGCTTGCTTGCTTGCTATACGATGTTGTTGTATATAATTAAATAATTTTAACTCGATTTCTTCCCTTCTGGTCGTTTCAGAGCAGCAAACACGAACATGCACGCGTGGCTTTTTGTCCTCGCGGTGCTGGCGATTCTACAGGGTGTAACGCAAGTCGCTAGCACCGACGGTCAATTCACCACTCCTGCCCTCTCAACCTCCATCAGCACATTCTTCACAACGACGGCCAGCAGTAGTAGTAGCAGGAGTAGTGGCAGCAACGGAAGCAGCAACAGTATCAGTGCCAGCAGTATCCCAGATGGTCATCAGCCACTGGCAGCAGCAACCGCCGAGAAGGCGCTCAGTGACAGTGGTATGGCGCAAAGTGAGCCAAAGGTGGACGAAGATAGTATAGAAAAACTACATCGAGAAGAGGACGAAGAAATAGAGAACACCGTGCACCAACCGGTCGCGAGTGAACTGCATCTACAGGTGCAAACCCACAGTAGTGATAGTGACAGCCTAGATCTTAGCAATAGTGATAGCAGTAGTAGTGATAGCAGTACTAGCCCTAGCCGTCGTAAACTCGATCCTGCAACACTAGTCCATTTCGCGAGTATGTTCGGTTTTTCCACACGAAGACCAAAAATCGATAGATCTAAGGTGGTGATACCGGAAGCGATGAAGAAGCTGTACGCCGAGATCATGGGCGTCGGTCAGGTCGATTCCGTCCACGTGCCAAAGAGGGGCCTCAGCACGCGCAACGCCAACACCGTGCGGAGTTTCACCCATGAAGGTAATTGTTTATCTCTTCCTCAAGAAAAAGTAGATTCCAGCCTTTAAGAAGGAGCCCAATGCTATCTAGGGTAATTTGCTAATTATTGCACACCACCCAATTATTGCACACTGCGTAGTATTTGCACCTTTTCACGACGTTTAATTATGTTAAATGTAATTTGACAACAACATCGGCTAGATAAATTCATTTTCCATCAGAATGTTGCTGTTTTCTTAGTTTTCTTTCAACGTGGTTTTTAAGCGTTATATCAAAATTTCTTACATGTGTCCCAATTTTGCTTTCATCAAACGATTTTCTTGTCAAAATTATTAAGAAAGTTGATTTACAAAATAAGCTTTCATTGAACGTTAGATGCAAACAAACATGTTCTATGAGTTTCGTAGCATTGATAGAAAGTTACTTTACTCAATAAATGAATAAATTGGATCTTTCTAACACAAATTGCCGATAAATTCGGAAGTGCAATAATTGGAACTATCATATGATTCTCTTTCCAATTTTGTTGCACACCTGTTTTGCTTGTAATAACCCCGGTGTTTCTGCAACGCCGATTTGACAGTTCACTTCTCGCGGTGTTGCTTTTTGTTTATCAACGCAAGCGGTGGGAGATGTAGTTTTCCGTATCGCGATTTTTTCCGTTTTCACCGTTTATTGCGAAGTTTCTAGGTCTTAATGGATGCTAAGGTCATCCTAAAGTATGTATATGTCTTTGTCTAGTAACTTTGTCCACAAATAAATCAAAACAAAAGCTGTGCAACAATTAAGCGTAAGATGTACAATAATACTATTTGAAGGTTATTTTGATGTGCAATAATTGGGTGTAGAGTTGCTACACAAAAAACTCGTTTTTCACGATTTTTGTGAGAAATTCAATACAGATGGCTATGGGAACCTATTTTATATTAGTTTACCGGCATACTAAGCGGTTTTGCCAAATAAAATTTGCTTTCATTTGTTCAAAACCAAATTGCTGTAGACAAGTGCTTAACTGTGCAAAAATTGTCAATTTACCCTACTATGCATTTTATTAAAGCCCGGTCTCGGGGTTTCGTGTGAGTGACTGCATTTTGTTTCGTCAGTATCGTGCTATTAATGAAAGAATGAAATGATATGAGGTTAACTAACAATTTCGCTATTTTGTGACGCACCATAACACAAGTATACACCAAAGATAGGGTGATTCACGGGGCGAATCACTTCAAATTTATTAAATATATTTAATATATTTATGCATATTTACATACTTTTACCCGGGTGCTAAATATATTTACCCGTACCGTGGACCCCCGTTCGTTTAACCGTTTTTAATCTGAACACTTTTTAACCCCGTTGGTTTGCACGACGTGCAAATTAAAAATGGTTCAAACGTGATTCTCAATATGACATCATTTGTTTATGCAGACAATGCACATGAACACGATTTGTTTGTGCTGATCTAGCTTATTTAATCTGTTTCACATTGCGTTTTCCCAACGATTATGGTAGAAATCCGATCGGAGAATGAAATATTCGCTGCTTGCAACTGCCAACTGAATCAAACCACCAAAACAATAACAATGAGCTGGGCAGCCAGTTCACACAAGTTCCAGCATATTTAGGGTTACCAGTTGTTCAAATTAAGTTAGTTTGCATGCGGAATCGTTCAAACAAACGGGGGTCCACTCTATTGATGTATATTTTACGAAAGTTTCAACCTTTTTCAATACGATCATGAGCTGTCATGTTCCATAACAGTATATGGCAAGAGTTGTTATGATGAGGTGTACACATTTAAATAGTAAATATATTTATCACATATTGAATATTTATGCAGGAAGTGATTTACCCCGTGAGGTGATTTATGTATTTTGGACAGGCGTTACGCGTAGGTACTCTATTTTGGTCATTTTCGGCAAAGCCAAATAGAAATGTCCAAAATAGCGCGCGCGTAACGCCTGTCCAAAATACATAAATCACCCTACTATCAGCATGCACATTAGCACAAAATTTTAGACTAATCTCAAGTTTTTAGTCTTGACCTTGGAATGAGGTCATACATATATTATTATTTTTTTTTGAAACGATGGTTCTACAATTGATGAAGGGACGGTAGGGGAAAGAAATGGAAAATTTTTTGGTGAAGGAGGAGGGGGAAGAGCGGAAAGGAAAGGGGGGGGGGTATTGGTAGCTATGCTTGACAAGTAGTCATTTTGACTCCTACCTTTTGTCCAATGCTGGAGCAGCGTTTTATTCCGTCGAGGTTTTCCGACGCCGCACTGGAATGCTTATGCGTATGATCGTTTTTCGGCCACTTCCTGTGGTCGGATCATTACAAAATTGGTATCAAAATAAGCGAAAAAGACTGCAGAAACAAAATCCGAAATAAAAAAAACAATGGCATTTTCAAAAGTTTTAGTCGTTCATGTCCCCTTAAAGAAGTCTTTAGCCCCCCACGGAAACCCCTTCTATTAAGGTGCATGCATTTTCCTACGTTTACTGACTTTACTGGGATTATCCTTTAGTTCAGTCCGAACGAGCGGTAATGACATGTAATGAGCATATACCGTGGACCCCCGTTCGTTTGACCGTTTTTAATCTGAACACTTTTCAATTTGAACTCCGCTGGTTTGCACGACGTGCAAATTAAAAATGGTTTAAACGTCATACTCAACATGACATCATTTGTTTATGCAGACAATGCACATAAACACAATTTATTTGTACTGATCTAGCGTGGTAAATCTGTTTCATATTCCGTCTTCCCAAAGATTATGATAGAAATCCGATTGGAGAATGAAACATTTGCTGCTTGCAACTGCCAACTGAATCAACCCACCAAAACAATAACAAAGAGCAGGGCGGCCAGTACATACACGTTTCAGCATATTTAGGGTTACCAGTTGTTCAAATTAAAAATTAACCCCGCTAGTTTGCATGAGGAATCGTTCAAACGAACGGGGGTCCACTGTACCAATATTTGTGCAAAATGAAGGTCGTAAGTATTTCGTGTTTTGGTCATTTGTGATTCGGCCATTTGTTGGTAATCCCGATTTAGTGCCCCCCACCGTCGAAAGCACCGGCCACTGCGGGGCAGCCCTTCCGCAAATCACGTCTATCTAGGTTTAGATACGCTTTCCTACACTCAAAATAATTTTCACGTCCAAATCACGGAAAAAGTTATGTGAATATTTTCCATCCAACTTTTCTCGTACTATTTGCGTGAGATCAAGTTAGATGTTATTGTATTTTCCAATAATGTTCAACTGAAAGTCACGTAACTCCCAGTAGAGAAACTTATGTGATTTTTCACGTGAAAAGGACGTGTGGATTATTTTGCGTGTAGATCTACCGACTTTTATTATTTTTCCCTAACCCTCACATCGACTTGCCGAATTGGTAGCGAATGGTCGAATAACAAAACACTGAGACCCAAATGGCCAAATTTCAACAACTATCACTGAAGGTCGCAATGAGTAATTCTCGCTGAAACGGGGCCACTACTGACACGAGGGCTTCACATATTGGAACTTTTGCGCTTAATTGGTTGAAAATGGTTAAAAAAAGAAACTTTCATTTTATTAGATGTGCAATGGCATTAACTGAATAAATCAACCAGTTATTTCTAGCAAGGTTCACAATTTTCATACAATTATTATGATATTACCAAAATTTGCTATGAAACAAACTACAAACGACACGGTTTTGTAAAAAGAAGGAAAGATAGGGCTTATAAACGAAGCGAAAAAAAAATTGGCGGTCATCTTGGATTTGGTGGTCTTGAAATTAAGATCGACTGGGGGGATCATGGCGAAAACGGCGATTTTTTGATAAAATCCAACATGGCGGCCAAATCCAAGATGGCCGCTAATTTTTTTCACTTCGTTTATAAGCCCTATCTTGCCTCTTTACGAAACCGTGTTGTTTGTAGTTTGTTTCATAGCAAATTTTGGTAATATCATAATAATTGTATGAAAATTGTGAACCTTGCTACAAATAACTGGTTGTTTTATTCAGTTAATTCCATTGCACTCCTAATTTTATAAATGTTTCTTATAGCATTTTCTCTCAGCTTTCCAATGGTGGTCTTAAAATTAAGATCGGTTGAGGACCTCATGGTGAAAACGGTGACTTTTTGATAAAATCTAATATAGCGACCAGATCCAAGATGGCCGCCAAAAAATTTTTCACTCCCTTGGAAAGCCCTATTCTTCTTCTTTACAGAACCGAGTCATTTGTTAGTTGTTTCACGGCAAATTTATGAAATATCACATGAAATAGATCTCAAGGTTTGCTCAAAATTCAACTTTTTTTTTTAAACTGTTAGGGCCCTTGGCGAACGAGGGGTCCACTATTTCGAGGTATTAAAAATGTAATTCTTATTTTTTAACCATTTCCAACCAATCAAGCGCAAAAGTTTCAATATTTGAAGATGTCAGTAGTAGCCCCGTATCAGCGAGAATTACTCCAATTGTATTTTGCCTTATCATGAAAGGCCGAACCCCTATTTGGTCGGACGGTCAGGTCCGGAAGGTCAAGCTCCTGCTTAGCTGAATCTCGCCGAAAACAGTATTGATAAAAATAATGTTTTTAAGGTCAATGGTAAGCTGGTTACGCTATTATTTAGATATAATTAAACGATATTTTCATGCGTTTTAGTAAAATATCAAATAATGAAGGTAAAAAATCATTTCAATGGTGGTACTCAGAACAACAAGACATTATCACACCCTGCACCTTATTTTTTATTTTGATAATTATTTGTAGCACAAACAGTAGCAAGTAAGGACAGTACATATCCCACATTTGAGCAGATCGAAGGCCGCAAATATTTTCTATGACATTCGGCCATTTGTGTTTCGGTCATTAGGTCTACAGCAGTATTTGTTATTTCACTTAGTTGACTTTCGGCCATTCGTATGTAATCTGACTCACCCTATATGCAAATCACGGTGTTCAGAATACCGTTATTAAAAAATAAAATGGCCCATTCAAACGGCAAATGCCAGTTGGTTTATATTGCCATCCTACACCTCTGAGCCAATTTTTAAAAAAATCGTTCGACGAATTTTTGAGTTACGCCCTTTTGAAATTTGAAAGGGCAGATTGCTCATATAAAGTAAATAAAAATCTTCAATGACACTTCCAAAATGAACGTAAATCACAGCTTTGATTTTTATGCAACATATGCCTATTGACGACCATTTTAGGAGTTTTACGTTGTATTGGGACTAACCGGGAATGTTCCGGATTAAATTAACGCTGTGAGAAATTACCAGTATGGAACATGAACAAAAACTTACCATGCGATACCTCAAATTACCCTAAAATTAAGATCAATGGAAGACAGATCAACTACCTAGCACCACGTTGGTTACCCTTGGACATGTTTCTGGGACTTCCGAGAATTCCCAGACAAGTGGCATGTTTCGTCCATGAACAAAAACTTATCGTGCGACGCCTTAAATCACACTAGAATTCGAAAACTAGATCAATGGAAACTTCAGTAGATCAATGGAAGCCAAACCTGCTATCTAGGGTTAGGTTTGGTCATATCTGGACATGTTTGGGGGACTCCGGGAACTCTTAGGGAAGTCAATAACACAATATGGTATATGTTTGATAGTAAAACCATGTCCGGAATTGGCCATTGGTGTTCTAGTTTTAGTGTGATTTAAGGTGTCGTATGATGAGTTTTTGTTCATGTTCGAAACTGGTCATTTCCTAATGGTTTTCGGAGTCCCCCCAAATATGTCCAGATATGACCAAACCAGACCCTAGGTAGCAGATTTAACTTCTATTGATCTAGTTATTGAATCCTAGTGTTATTTAAGGTGTCACACGTTAAGTTTTTATTCATGAACGAAACTGGCCACTTGTCTGAGTGTTCCCGGTAGTCCCAGGAACATGTCCAAATATAACAAACGTGGTGTTAGGTAGTTGATCTGACATTGGTTGGTCTAGTTTTTAAATTCTGGCGTAATTTGAGGTGTCGCCCCCCCCTCTGGCTACGTGGGGCCTAACGTTCGTTATGCCTAACATATATTATGCCTTCCACACGTTCATTCCCTATCGTCCATTATGCCTATCGAGCATTATGTTTATCGTCCATTATGCCTAAAGTCTATTATGCCTAACGACATTATGTCTATCATCCATATGCCTATCGTCCGTATGCCTAATGGGATACGCTCAAATATGATTATAGGTATAACATTGCGCGGAAATCTAATTCGCGGTTGACCATAACGCGGAATACACTGTGTCACGGAAAACCTTTTCGCGAATTGGTGGTAAACTATTACGCAGAAAGTACCTTTTTTCGGAAACTATATTTTCGCGGTAAACCATTTAATCAAGCCCATGGCTTTCGATCTACTCACATAAAACGTGTGATCTATCCTTACTCGCTATCGTTCGGTTGCTTCTTAGACGAGACGTGACAACTGACTTCTTTGTCTTCTTTTCAGAAAACTTTCAATACTTTTCACTCGTTGCCTAGCAGTGTTTTTCATGCGTGCAAAGCAGTTGGCCAATTACCGGCTGCTCTAAAATGGCCTGAAAATCTGCTACGAGTTGACATGTTTCGTCTTAGGGTTAAATCAAACTGATGGGAAATACTAGAGGTCAGTAGACCTAGGAAAACAAACAAACCTGGATAAATATGATTTCTCGCCTTGAAGCATCTATAAAATGTTTGCAACACGTTGCAAATTCTGTTATAGGGATTAGTTTATAGATTACTCTAACTCTAAACTAATAAAACTACGCAGGATAGTTTACTCCGCTAAATGGATTTTCACTGAAGACATTTACAAGACATTAGTTGGGCTAGTGCTTCGATCTTATTGACTTTATCAACCTCTCCCAGTATGTTTGAATCTCTCTGAACATACGACGGCTGGTTTACTTATTAGACCAGCGTCGTACCTCGGAGCCATGTGGGAGGTTATACATTTTTGAAAAATTTACTGCTGATTGGATCTATTTGAAAATTAAAGAGCTAAAACTGAAACGAATTGAGGATTGTATAGAAACAATACACTGCAATATCGTTTTTCAATTTGCAAAGCAAAGCCGTAGGATTAAACGTCCTTTCTAAGACTTGACCCTTTTTTATCGCCAGGCTTCGCAGCCGGCTTTTAGAGTACAAGACAGTTACGGTGCTTGTGCAAAAATCCCACTGACTCTATCTAGCAGCACCGCCAAGCCGACATTCGAACATATGACGACTGACTTGTTAGACCAGTATCGTACGTCGAAACCAACTAAGCGGCCGTGTTTAAAATTCTTTGGATTAATTCAGAGCTTAGGTTTACAATTTATCTTTATAGGTCTACAATTTTACTTTCTAGAATGATGCCAATAGCCAGTTTTCGTCCTCGAAAACGGTAGCGCGTAAACAATATTTCCGTGAAAACAAACCAATTAATTTTTCCTCCCATGTTATTCACGTTACAGTTGACACACATCGCACGACGCATATTCTAATATTTTCCAGAGCAAGGACTGACAGCCCGGAAAGACTGCAGCAGCAGCAAATGCAGTCCGCATAAATACACAAACGACGACGACGGCAGGCCGGGAAAAGTAACACCGAACCTCGCCGGATTTCGAACACCGCAGTTAATTGCCTGTCCGAATTGTAAGACCTCCGTAAGACCGGACCAGCTCAGCTCAGCTCAGCAGCTGGTTTCTGATCAAATAATGCTGCTGCTGCTGCTGCTGTTGTAGATCATTGCTGTTGGCAAGCGGTGGCCGTGCTCTTTTGGTTTTATCTGTTGACTTCTTTTGTATACCTTCGTCATCCGCTGTGGCTGTGGCGTTCAAGGCAAATGCGTAGGTGTGTATCAGGTGTTACAATTAAGCAGCCGGACAAGGTGTTTTTTTCGTTCGTCGTCTAGAGTTGTTCCTTTGATAGCTGTCGTATTCCAAATAGGGTGTCCAACGAAGAATAATCACGTCCACCGCTGCATTCTTTGACACCTGGCAGGTTGGACAAAGATTGTCTTTATTTTTAGCACATGATCTAATGTTCCTTAGTTTGCAATCTGTGTCATGCATTAACTGTCATTGAGGGCAGCTTCAGCCACCCTACGGACAGCTAAAACGCGTTGTCTCGATACGAGATCGAGAAGGATGGCTGCTGCTGGCGCATTACGAAGCTCGAACCCGTTTGTTACAAAACCACTTTTTTTCGAAAGCTCTCGAGATCGGATGGTTGTACGATTGCTATGCAACGGGTGAAGATTTCTCGGCTCGACTTTAAAGACAGTTGCAAACAGAAATTGCAGTTCGCCATTGGAGAAGAACAAGATTGGGAATAAATTTTGACGATTAGTTCAAACGGAGTAGCTAGAAACGAGCCGCAAGAGAACGATTGCGAGAGGCGGCTAGAATTAATTACATAAACAATGAAGTTCGATGAATAACAGTCTACAGAGATCGGACCGGTTACGGAGCGCAGAGATCCTGGCTGCCGTTAGGTCCTAAGTGCATTGAGAAGGTGCGCCCAAGCCGGCCAAATAGAGTCACGGCACTACATGCACTACTTAGTCGAGGCTATAAATTATCGATATTTCATTAGCGACTAGGCATTACGAGGCGTACCGGGGGCAGAACCTTCGGCTTCTGGTATTCTTCAATTTGAATAAATTCACTATAAATCTTCCGCAATGGCTTCGTACTTGGTAATTGGATTTCTCCTGGGACGGGTTTATATGTATACCAGAGCGTGCTGTTTCTAAGGGATTGTATTCGCGCGGCATATCTCGGAGCAATGAAAGCGCCAAACCAGCACCAAACGGATGGATGCCTCCGGAGAAAACCTTCCCCGAAAAGAGACTCGTTTAATAGTCATTTACAATCACTTTCTTTCGGAGTCCAGCACAGCTAGACAGCGCAGACCGGTGAACTGGTACCAACCGGAGTTGTTCCCTTTCTCTATCCCGCTGCCTGCCTCGGTCACTACCGTCGTCATCGCCGTCTCGGGGTCCCTTTCAACTGACCTTAATTCGTACTTGAACGTAATGTGAAAATAAAAATTCCACAATCTCTCGAGATCCGGCCGAGTTATGCCGAGCTCTCTGGGGGCCATGGATAAGTTGAAAACAGCTTGCGAGCGTACCCATTCCGCCTGCTCGTTCCGCTTTCGTCTCGTCGATGAAATTGTGTACGTTTCGATTTCGAACATACACGTGTGCAGCAAGCGGGGTACCGAACGTCGGGGCTCCACGGTGGTGTTTTGAACGACCTTGCCAAGGCAAATGTGCGATAAAAGAAATATTACGAACAAGTGACGGTCTGCGTGTTGTGCGCTGTTGTTGTTGTTTTTTATCCTTCTCTAGTGTTGAAGGCCTGCTGCTGGCCAGCTGTGGGGACAACTGACGGAACGTGGTATGCGGTACCCGATGTACAATGGTCCGGCAGAGGTGTTCGGACGGCTCTGACACTTTACATTATGCGGGGGACCACGGCAAAAACAACTTTTTTGAACCTGCAACGGCAGCAACAGCAGCAATAACAGCAGCGTTTTACCGATGGGGTAAACAAATCAAGTGACTGTGCTGCGGTGAGCGTAATTTATGTTCTTGCTTGCTTTGCAAGATCGACTGCTCTATGGAATGCATAATTGCAAGAAAATCCCAATTTTTCGCGTAAGAGGTAAATTCCTGCGCTTTGTAAGGACATGACCTACTGTTAGTTGTTAACACTTTTTTTGGTATTTAAGAGAATTATTTCGAAAAAGTTGGTTGAGATTTAAACTACTGCGTCGTAATAGATTCTGACCAAAAAAGTTTAAACGCTTTTACGAGTAAGTTAAAAAATACCCTAAAAATAATTTTTGCTAATTAATTAATTAGGTACTAGTTCTTCCCGTCTTAATTTGTAAAAGGCAACAGGATAAAAACTTCCTTTGATAGCAGCGTTAACGTATTCCACGGGATTTGGGCCTATTCATAACGGTATTCTTCTAAGTCATTTGTGTATGTTACGTGTAGAACGGCTATTTGCTATAAATAATAGAGTTTTTCATGGTGATACATCTACTTTTGAGAGCTGAAAGGAGGGATGGACGTCCAAATAGAAAAAAAACTTTGTCCCAGGGATGTAAAAAATTGTTTCTAGCAATCAAGAACATGAGAACCGTACGTAAAGAGACATAACCCTTTGAAGAAAATTCCAGAAAACAATAACGCGCACATTTTGTCTAAATACTAACACCATCTATGCTTGACATTCCTAAATAGCAACTTACTACAAGATTATCCCGCAGACGCGCAAGTATTTTATAAGTAGTCTTCTCTCCTTTCGTTAAAAAGCGCCGCTCTGACGAATATGGAAACAGTCCCAATAAACACAAAATTTGAAATTACTGTTACAGCGAGCGAAGAATGGGACAGTGAGTGTTATGTCTGTGAGTCTGTATGTGAGCGAATAGACTCAATTTCATTGATATCACTACTTGTAAGCGATACACACTTTGTCATGATCTGTACGGAGTGAGTAGTAATAACAGTCAGTAAAGTAAATGCTCATAATAATTAGACGCTTGCATAAATTTTAATTTCGAGTGTATTCCGTATAAAGTATACCCATAACATTTGTCTTAAATTAGTCTAACTGATATCTTTCTCCCCTTGCTTTAATTACCAGTCTGAATTGTGGTTGTAAAGCATCACAGCTGGCACGCACGATATCCTGAGGCATTTCATCACAAATCTACTTCAAACGTTGCTTGAAAGTATCCACAGTCAATCCTTTGTTCTTCCCTAGTGTGCCTAGCATGTAACCCTATGCATTGAAGTCGAGGGGATTCAAATCAGGCGGAAAATTGTCCTCACGCCAAACCTGTATAAATTTTTGCCTGGTGAGACGGTGTAGAATCTTGTTGGAAGCAGTAGAAGACTTTTTTTAGTGTTTTTTGACGATGAGAAGCAACTCGTTCTTCAAAACATTATCGATGTAACATTTAGTGTTGATTTTAACACCAAGTTTAATGATCAGCCATGGAACCTTCAAATTTTTGGATCCCTCCCTACACCCGGGATCACTTTGTAAAATTTCTGGCACATTTGAACAACCAGTTTGTCCCTAGAAATGTCAGAATGAAGTGCTGCATATATCCGATCACTTTGTTGGTTGTGGCGGTCCTGCGACCTGCACTGCAACGAGTTTTTGCGAGCGTGTATTTAGCTAACAACTACGGCTGTCGCTCTCACTTGGGATTGCAGTCCGACCTGCTGATACCGTTGACTCGCGACAACTCGCACTCTCGCCCGTGAGTGAAATGCAGGGTGAAGATGAAGAAGAAAGGAAAAAGTAATGCAAAGTGTGTATCCCAGTGCGCCACTAGTCCTCACGGGCAGCTGGTTGCTCATGAATTTCTTTGACTCGCGAGTGGCCTATGGTGATATGTGACTGTGCGTTCGCGAGTGCGTAGGTAGCAGAATGTCTGCCTGCAACAATGGCGGGTGTATGTCTTATGCTTGCGTGAGTAACGTAAGCGTTGAATGCTATGCTTCTTTAAGCATCAATTTGCAACATTTGCAACCTATTTTCGAATATTTTAAACCCACTTCTACTGCTTTTCATCACGGACGAAACAAAAATTTGCCTCTGACATGAAAATATAAATCAATTTTCATTCACTAGCAATCTGCAGCATTCTGCTTTTAATTTCAGCATATGGTGCTTTATTTACACTACTACTAAGATGTGATGCAGTTGCTCCTGAAACTCTTCTATCGTGTTGACATAGCTAGTATTTGAGTGACAACCAATTGCTTTTGATGCTAATGTATATGTACGATTCAATGATACACTAGCGCCAGCAGCAAGCTGTTATCACTGCAAAGCTCGGCCGATCGGATTTAAAAAACACAGACACCACTATAGAGAATGGGCCCAATTTAGCCGCAGAGACTGCATCATTTCTCGCGACTATAACTCTTAATTGCGCAATTAACAATAAAGCTGATTTTTGGCATAGTGTTGGGGCCTTATAAAGACATATCGCTTCCCAAAACTAACTATATCTATTCAAAAAAGCCTGAGAAATTTCAATGAGCAAACAGCACCATTGCTGTACTTTAACAGCAGACTAGAAGGAAAAGGGATGGTTTATGTGTCGGTGCTTTCAAGCTTTGCCTGCAAGCCGGCTCATTGAAGATAACTTGATAACTTGTTTTGCAGTGACAACTTGCTTGCTCTGACGCTAGTGTACATTAAATCGTCCATTTACACTAGCGCCAAAAGCATATGGTTGTCACTCAAAAACTAGGAAACTTTTATATCCCTCCTTGATAAAAAGAAGAAGAATGGTTCTGTGATACTGTATTGACGGCTGTTTAATTTCTAGAATAAGTTAACGTGAACATAATTGTGTGTTTTCCAAACCAGCATCGAGAGAGAATACACTGTATTCTACCGACTGCGCCATTGTCGTGGCCAGATATTTTGATGGCGATTGAAGCGGCAACCGAAACGGCGTCCAATCGTGTTAACTATAACCAACAGAATGATCCACACCGGCAACTCGCGATACTCCATCGATACTATGAGAGAGATCCTTTCTACAGCTCCCTTACATTGCCCTAGAGTGCATGTATACAGAGTGACAACGTGTCATCTTGAATTAGGACAACATATATTTTCTTCTCTTTCTAAACTATGCGCGTGACCATTCCAATTTCGACAATGTATTCACTCTACATGTAGGAACCCCACTTAACCCATCTAGAAAATCAAGAAATCCCCCGTTCTATACCTTTCTCTGACGATGGCCGGCTCTCTGTCAACCGCATAGGTGCCAGATCTACCGGTATTTGTGAGTTCCTAACAAGAAAAGGCCTTTTTGGATGCGTTCATTACATAGCGTTTTATCATTAATTTACACTGAAGGATATCGCTTCGTAAATTTAAATTTATCTTTATGCGTGATAACCTGAATCTACTACATACACGATTGCTTATATTTTTTCGGCTTTATTACGTGCTAGTGTAGAAACAGTGGTTCTGATGTTTATTGAATAAAAATTAGCATATCACTTACATTTTTATGAACATAGCTATAACATTTTAAAGCCTATGAGTGCTATCATTCGTTTCAGTATTGTTATATAGCGGCAAAGTTTTTAATTGAAACGGAAAGAATATAGGCTGAATTAAGTAGCATGCTGAAAATACCCTCCGGTACCCTACATTCTTAATAAAAACTAGTTTTCACACTGCAATGAAATTGATATTTCTGGCAAGGACAAAAGCGTAGCTTTCAGTCGGTTTATTTATATCAAGTCAAATAGAATACTAGAGATTTAATTCTAACAAAAGAAACTACAGTGTAGTTTTTATTGTGAACATTGAAACTTATGGTAAAATAATTGTAGAAGTGCCTCAAATTCAAATTTTATTGATATTTTTCCCGGGAAAAAATAACTATAGCACGACAATAAAAATTATGGCAACAGTAGGATACAAAATATAGTAAAAACAATCAAATTTATCATCCGAAGAGATAACCAAACTATCAAACTTATTGTTGTCGACCATAACTTTCATGGTTTTCAGAGATTCTACCATAAAAATGACGGGTTGTTAAGTATCTTAACAATAAAAAAATCTAGTTTTTCGCGAACAAAAATTTACATTTACAGTAATAGTTATCTTCCTCTTATGGTAATTTTTTTAGGCGAGAAAAACAAACATAATTAAAAAAGGCAGTAAATTTATGATGATATATGGCCAATACTGTAGCGGAAAATAAGAAACAACCCGAAAAAAAATTTACATTAAATTTTGAAGCAGAAACAATGCATCTACAACAGTTTTTATTGTGAATATTGAAACTTGTGCTAAAATTATTGTAGAAGTGCCTCAAATTCAAATTTTATTCATTTTTTTGTATCTTATTTTAAGCTATAAAATTGGCCATATTTCATCATAAATTTTCTGCCTTTTTTAATTACACTGAAGTCGCTTTTTACGCGGTTTTTTCTACGAGGTTTGTTTTTTATGCGACTATTTTTACGCGAATTTCGCAATTAACGTGGTTTTTTTACTCGAATTTCTGAATTTACGCGGTTTTTTACGCGAATTTCGGAATTTACGCGGTTTTTTACGCGATTTTCGGAATTTACGCGGACGTCTATTTTTATGCGTAGTGTTGAAATCCACAAAGTTTTTTTTACGCGAAATTTTGGTTTTTTACGCGAATTTTGGAATTTACGCGGTTTTTTTAAGCGTATCTCGGAATTTACGCGGTTTATTTTACGCGAATTTCGGAATTTACGCGGTTTTGATTTACGCGGGACGTATCCTTCGCGTAAAAAGCGACTTGAGTGTATATTTTGTTTTCTCGCCTAAAAGAAATTACCATGAAAGGACGGTAACTTTTACTGTAAATGAAAATTTTTGTTAGCGAAAAACTAGATTTTTTTTATTGTTAAAATACTTAACGACCCGTCGTTTTTATGGTAGAATCTCTGGGAAACCATGAAAGTTATGGTGGACAACAATAAGTTTGATAGTTTGGTTATCGTTTCGGACGATAAATTTTATTGGGTTTACTGTATTTTGTATCCTACTGTTACCATAATTTTTATCTTCGTGTTAAGGTTATTTTTTTCGGGTAGTATGATCAAAATATTGTCTATAGAAAAGTGTATAGGTACTCTTGAATAGTCGGAACTAGTGTTTTGCTTGCGAATCATTTATCATTTTTTCATTTTTTGTATTTATCATTCTTAATACATGTGTTTAGCTTTATTGTATATGTTCAGTTTTATTTTATTTTCAAAATAAAAAAGGTCCACACGCAACGCTTTGCCTAACAATATAATAAACAGTTAGCCGCATCACGTCGGATCAAGCTTCTAAAATTGCTTATTATAGCCATGCATAGCTCCTCTCCGTTCAAGCGTTATGTTCCGCGCAAAACCTACAGCAAACATGTCATCGACAAATGTTATTAACCTTCGATAATTGATTTGCTTTTAGCAGCCAACACACGAATTCGTTCGATCATTTATTCCTGGCTTTGGGGCCGCCGCAGTCCCCGTACGTCCACCCGGTGCTTCCTCCCCGCCGGGAAACGACCACTCGAAACAGAAAACTCGTTCGTAATATCATCCACGGACTTATCACCCGCCCTTCCGTTCTTTCGCAACCCTTTTGCCCTCCCCACGCACTGATTTCGCTTGTTTATCATACACACGGAAAGCGAACCCGCAGCTCTGCAGCAGCCTCCAGCGCACCGCTTGTTTACACGATTATTTGTTTCGCGAGATTCAGGTGTGAACTGATCTACGCTTGTATTCCGCCGCGCACAACATCAACATCGACTAATAGCATTCCGCCACCGTGCCGCGCTACCACCCCCGCCCAACAGAGGGTGTTACACTACCGCTACAAACCGGCGCTGCATGCTTTAGCGGGTGCTTCTTTCTAAAAAATAATCAATATCGATCAGACGGCGGCCACCGCAGCCCCGTCATCACCGATCGGTTCGCACCGGATCACGATGCTCGACCGCTCTCACTGTGGGACCGCGCAAAAAGACGACCCCTGCCGGTGAGCGGTGCAATAAAGAGCGTAATTTATTCCTGTTTGATGTTGAATGATTCCGCGAATGATTTTCGTCTGGGAAGTATCGGTAAACATTTCGGGACCGATTAGCAAGATGCTTTCGCTATTAGACATTGTGCCGCGGGGTATGCAAATGGGGAGACGAAGCGGAGGGGTACGATTTGTTTTTGCCGCGTGCCACCATTCGTTGCACAAATTTTCCTGACTCGCGAGATTTGCTGGAAGCGAAGCAACGCAAATTTACTTGGAAAATTTTGCATCTGGAAATTGCGTCTTCCGAATGGTGCTTCTATTAACTTACGATAAATAATCGTCAATATTGCTTTCTTTTTCCTTCTACCGTTTTTTCCAGAAAGCCATATAGACGAGCGCTTCAAGCATCACCACCGCTTCCGGTTGATGTTCAACGTGACGGACATCCCGCTGGGTGAAAAGCTGCGATCAGCGGAACTCACACTGAACCGAGACGCCATCGAAGACCAGCGGTACCGAACCGTGCAACATCAGGTGCTGGTTTACGACATCGTGCGGCTTGGTATCAAGGGCAAGCGGGCCCCTACGTACTTGCTGGTCGACAGCAAAACGGTCAAAATTAACGAAACCGGTCCGATCAGTGTGGATGTGCTGCCAGCTGTTGACCGGTGGCTGCGACATCCGAAACAAAACCATGGACTCTTCATTCAGGTTATCGGCAAAAGCAAACGGAAGCCTCAAGCTGTACCGCAGCACGAGCATGTCCGGTTGCGGCGGAGTACCGACGAAAGCCACGACAAATGGGTGAAGAAACAGCCGCTGCTGTTCACGTACACCGATGACGGACGCCACAAACAGCAGCGATCTATACGGGATGCAAACCGTAATCGACGAAATCGACGAAGAAAGAACGGCAACGAAGCCTGTCAGCGGCGGTCATTTTACGTAGACTTCAGTGATGTTGGCTGGAGTGACTGGATTGTGGCTCCACCGGGATATGACGCTTACTTCTGCGAAGGAGAATGCCAGTTCCCGATTGCCGATCATCTGAACACGACGAATCACGCGATCGTTCAAACGCTGGTCAACTCGATCAATCCCAGCCTGGCACCGAAGGCCTGCTGCGTGCCCACACAGCTGTCCTCCATCTCGATGCTCTATCTGAACGAGCAGAACAAAGTGGTCCTGAAGAACTATCAGGACATGACCGTAGTCGGATGTGGTTGTCGTTGAATACAGCCGCTTGTAAATTGTGTGAAATTGTATTATACTAAGCTGAGCGGGTGTCCTCTTAAAGAAGATACCGGCGAATCGACCAGGTCGTAGGTTATAGAGTGCACTGTAGAGCGAAAAAATGAAGGTTTGTGGTCTAGCTTTCGATGAATGTTACGTAAATTTATTCCTATATTAGAAGAAGGGCTAGTATATGAAGAAGAAAACAAAATTTCGTTTGTGAGAGACACGAGTACGAATTCGAATGGCTGTGTGATTTGTAAAAATAAGTGTGAGTGCGCGATCGATGATAGGAACTCGGTTTTGCTGTTTCGTTTAGCTAAAATAAAACCCAGTGCTGGCAAAAACTTGTACAAAAACTTTATCTTCAATATTTAAGAAACATTACACTAAAACCTCAAACGCAAGCCATAGCGAAGCCTGTTCTGTAAATATAAGCATAATTGAAAGGCTAGCTAATATATTCTACTAAATCCCAAAAATCTCTGTAAAATGCAAAAACACAAACGATCACGTAACAAAATAAATATCATTATTACTAGGCGATTCTTTAATAGCATAAACATACAATATTTGCTGGAAGGTTGTTTTAACATTATTTTTTTTAACTTCGGTATCGTAAGGCAAAAAGTATTAGGAGATTTATTCAACAGGATCAGATTGCGTGGGTCAGACAGTATGAATAGTTCATAGTGAAAGTGTAATGAGTTTTTAGCAAACAGACAACCATAGTAGTAATCTATACTGTTTATACTATTCACACCTATACTGTTTATTACTGTTTTATATTTGTAAATTTGTGTAATATAATAGTACCTGTATTTGAGAAAAAGTATTTATTACATAAAATATCATATATTGAGAGGAGAATAAAATTTTGTAAAATCTGTACCGTAAATTGTCTCTATTTATTTTCTTACCTTATTGACTTTCCATCCATGTAACAATGCAACTGCAATAAGACTCCAACACAGAGAGCTGATACCCAGGCTAGAATCTCGCGATATGCTTAATCACCGATTATCGCTTCGTCTATAAAAATAACAATAGTAATAATTTGATGACAATTTGATGACAATCGCACGCTAACAAATCCACTTGACATATTTTGCTTTTATAAATCGCGTCTTCCGAATGATGCTTCGAATGCGATTTAAAGCCAATAACTAACGACAAAAAATCGTCGATACTTTGTTTTACTTTGAATTATGGCTGAGGATAAGTTATTCTTAACATTATAAGTTTGCTTAGTGAACCAAAAAACTTAAATCGACTAATCACAATATCGCTTTCTCTTTCCTTCTACCGTTTCCTTACAGAAAGCCATATAGACGATCGTTTCAAGCATCACCACCGCTTCCGGTTGGTGTTCAACGTGACGGACATCCCGCTGGGTGAAAAGCTGCGGGCGGCGGAACTCACACTGAACCGAGACGCCATCGACGATCAGCGATACCGGAGCGTGCAGCATCAGGTGCTGGTGTACGACATCGTGCGGCCTGGCATCAAGGGCAAGCGGGCCCCCACCTATTTGCTGATCGACAGCAAAACGGTCAAAATCAACGAAACCGGTCCCGTCAGTGTGGATGTGCTGCCAGCTGTTGACCGGTGGCTGCGACATCCGAAACAAAACCATGGACTCTTCATTCAGGTTATCAGCAAAAGCAAACGGAAGCCTCAAGCTGTACCGCAGCACGAGCATGTCCGGTTGCGGCGGAGTACCGACGAAAGCCACGACAAATGGGCGAAGAAACAGCCGCTGCTGTTCACGTACACCGATGACGGACGCCACAAACAGCAGCGTTCGATCCGGGAAGCAGACCGTTACCGACGCAATCGGCGAAGGAAGAACGGTAACGAAGCCTGTCAGCGGCGGCCACTTTACGTAGACTTCAGTGAGGTTGGCTGGAGTGACTGGATTGTAGCTCCACCGGGATATGAAGCCTTCGTATGCGAAGGTGAATGCCAGTTCCCGATTGCCGATCATCTGAACACGACGAATCACGCGATCGTTCAAACGCTGGTCAACTCAATCAGTCCCAGCCTGGCACCGAAGGCCTGCTGCGTCCCCACTCAGCTGTCCTCCATCTCGATGCTGTATCTGAACGAGCAGAACAAAGTGGTCCTGAAGAACTATCAGGATATGACCGCAGTCGGATGTGGTTGTCGTTAAACAGAGCCGCTTGTAAATTGCGTGAAATTGTATTATACTGAGCTGAGCGGGTATCCTCTTAAAGAAGATATCGGCAAATCGACCGGGTCGTAGGTTATAGAATGTACTATGAAACGAAGGAACGAATATTTGTGGTAGCACTCTACCTTTCGATGAATGTCATGTAAATTTATTCCTATGCCAGATGAAGGGGTAGTTGATGAAGACGAAGAAAAATAAGAAGAGATTAGGAAACTTTTCGCTTAAGAGAGACACGAGATCGAGATCGAACGGCTGCGTGATTTGTACAGATGTGTGTTAGTGTGCGATTGAGAACGGGATCCCGAGCGCAGTTTGGGATACCGATTTTACTGTTACGTTTAGGTATACTTATATAATAAAACCCAGTGTTGGTAAAAAACTTGTACAAAAAATTTATCCATGGTATTTCAGAAACTGCGATCGAATATGGCTAATATTGTATACTGCTGTTGGTATAACCTAATATGGAAAAACAAACTGCATTACACTAAAACCACACACGAGCAAACCGTAGCGAAACCTGTTCTGTAAATATACACGTAATTCAAAGGCTAGCTAATATATTCAACTAAACCCCGTAAAACTTCGTAAAACGCAAAAACGCAAACGATCACTTTATACAATGAATACCACTACTACAATGAAAGCTTCATTCTAAGAAAAAAATTTAGGCGATTGTTTAATAGTGTAGACAGACAATATTTGTTGGAAGATTGTTTTATTATTTATTTTTTTACTTTGGTACAGTAAGACATAGGGCGGGCAGCATTCGGAGATTTTATCGACAGGATCGGGTTGTGTGCGTCAGAGAGTCCATATAGTCCTTTTAGCAGAAGTGTAACGAGTGTTTGGCAAACACACAACCATAGTAGTGTACTGTTTTCTATCCAAACCTATACTGTTTATTACTGTTTTATTTCTGTAAATTTGTGTAATATAATAGTACCTGTATTTGAGAAAAAGTATTTATTAAATAAATGGTCAAAAATTGAGAGAGGAATAAAATTTTGTAAAATCTGTACCGTAAACCGTGTCTATTTATTACCTTATCCTATAGACTTGTCATGTAACGATGTCATGGCAACAAGACTTCAAAGCTAGATTATTAAAGAACGTAGATACACCACTCTGGGCAACAACATAAAGCCGGGCTGGCTCGTACTATTTCAAGCAGTTATTTCCGTTCAACTCGATCTTGATTCACTCCCAGTCGTCTCAGAAGTCGCTAATTACTTTCGACCTGGTCGAGCCATCTTGCACGTTGAGCCCCTCTGTTGCTGGTGCCGGTGGAGTTGTTGGAGAGAACTATTTTCGTCGCACTGTCGTCGGGTATCCTTACGTCCTATCCGGTCCACCGTAGCCTACCGACTTTCGCCAGATGTCTGATGGGAATCTTTTCAAGTGTGATTCATACGTCTCCGCCAATCACCACTTTCAGTTTGTACTCTGCCAGATATCGTGCGCAGAACCTTCCGCTCGGACACGACAAGGGTACGTATGTCTTCCGTGAGCAGCGTCACGGTTTCACATCCATAAAGAATTACTGGTCTAATAAGGATTTTGTAAATTGTTAGTTTCGTACGGCGGTATATGCTTCTTGATCGCATCGTTTTACAGCCCGATTTCTCACTTGAATGCGGATATCCTGACTGGTATTGTTGTTCACGGTTACCAGCGATCTCAAATACACGAACTCATCTCCTGCTTCTGATTTGTCGCCGCCAGCGGTTATCGTCGTTTGGTTTAGGTGGCTTGCCGTCCTGAGACAAAGCCTGTTGAACAAAGTTTCTCCATGTAACTCGGTTGAGGGCTACCGCTCTCCAATTCCTCGATCCCACCGAGTACTCTCCGCCAGATCTCACTCCACCTGGTCTAACCATCTTGCTCGCTGCGCTCCTGGTCGTCTTGTTCCTACCGGATTTGAGGCGAACACCATCTTTGCAGGGTAGTTGTCCGGCATTCTTGCAACATGCCGGTACCGGGAGATACGCTCGGTCAAGGACCGTGCTAGATCCGGGCGGCCGCGTTCGGCCATCAAGGTGGTGAGGGAGCGGGTCCGTCGAAAAATAAACCGCACGATCCGGAAGACCGCTGTTGACCTGGATGTGTCGATCGGGACTGCCCACACCATCATGGCGAAGGACCCGGGATCACCTGGGTACAAGAAACACAAGGTTCACGGGGTAACGAAGGCTACAACAAGAAGAGGCTGGACAGAGCAAAACTAATACTTTCGCGGCACGCTGGTCAGGAGTTCGTGTTCTCTGATGAGAAACTCTTCATCTTGCAACAGCCGCACAATGTCCAAAATGATCGGCTGTGGGCGCCGACGTTGGCCAGTATCCCCCCTTCCCACATAAACATCCCGCGGTTCCAGAGCGCCGCGTCGGTGATGGTTTGGGGGGCCTTATCGAAGCGTGGGAAGCTTCCACTGGTATTTATCGAGAGAAACGTGAAAATCAACGCTGCGTACTATAAGTCCGAAGTTCTGGAAAAGGTTGTGTCCCCGGAACTACGTGACCTCTACGGGAAAGATCATTACGTCTTTCAACAGGACGGCGCACCGGCCCACACTATGACCACTATGTGAATGGTTCATAGTGATCACTATGTGACCACTATGAACCAATGTAAGAAGCTCATTTCCAAGATCTGGGACGAGATGCCCATGGACCAGGTGCGTACCGCATGTTATTCTTTTGAGAAGCATCTCAAGCTCGTCATAAAGCAGAAAGGGGAAGGGGGTGCTTCCACCAAATATGTCGTAAAGGTTCTCAATAAACACTGCTTCAATAAAAATTGACTCAGAAAGGAATATCTTGTATTTTCATTTTTTAAACACATTTTCAAAGTGTATTCGAACTTATACTCAACTTATAAATATTGCTTCTCATTTTTGTTACACATCTTGCTTTTTACGTTGACTTAGTTTGTGTAATTGACCTAAAATTTTTCAATGCCGAAACATCTTTGTAGTACCTATAATCAATATATATAGGATGCCAGTGTCGCTGCAGTGCGCGTGGTAAACATCGCACATGTTCAGATAATGTATTTACACCATATGTACATATGTGTGTGTGCCTGAGATACATCAAAAGAGGAATCTCATTGTCAAACCTTAACAACCAGTTTAAAATTTCAAATAAGGCTGCCAAGTAATGCGATTGGAAACTTCGCTTGCTTCAAATTTCTGAAAAATCAGTGCAAAAGGACGCAGTTGTAGGAAAGAAAAAGAACGTTTAAAAACATTTTACTGGCATGAAAACACAGCGATGAGCGCACTGATGACAGCACCAACCAGCGCACAGATAAAGAACAGATAAAAAACAATGAGCAACTTTGACAATGAAGTTCCCGATTCACAGACTTGATAGGGATTGGATAGGGTCCAATCTATTTTGGACTCCATCAGCAGCTGTACATAATTTGGACACTTCCATTTGATTTTGCTGTACAGCTACTGATGGGGTCCAAAATACGTTGGTTACCCTACAGATTGTTAGCATCATGTTTACCACAATGAGTTCTGTAGAAAAACAGCGACACTGGCATTCTATATATATTGATTCTACTATTTTTGTTTGTTAGAATTATCAAAATATATCCTATCTACTTATCAACCTTAAAACTAATTAACGCCTTAACCTAATGAATTCAAGACTTGAATTATTTCATGTACTGAGCGGTCATACCTCTCTTCGTATTTTAGCTTCTATGCATCAAACTTAGTTTCCAGAGTGTCCAGGGCAGCTAGCTCATGCACTTCGCTTGTTCTCATCCAGGGAGGTAGGTTCAGGCAGGCTTTATTCTCGGTTTATTGTTCAGTGCCAAATGAGCGCTCTTTTTGCTACCATAGCGCCGTAAATACAAAAGATAGAACTATACTTTCTTCAACAATAATGTAGATAATAATTAACTCTACAATTGCCTTTTACACTACTTTCGAATTCTGTTTCGTTGAGGGGCCGCAGTCAAATGAGCATCCTCTGAGCAAAAAACTGAAAATGAAGCCTGGGTTCCGGATCATCTTTAGGCATTTATTTTGTACGATAATTATAATAGTCCGTTGTATTTTTATTAAAAGATGTGGCTTTTCGGTCTCGGGCTTCTTTCGAAAACTTTATTTTACGTTCAGCTGACGTTTCGAAGAACTATGCCTTCATCATCGGAGCAACTATTGTTATAAAACATAATTATGTAAACAGTAATTACAGTAATTACGAGTAATCCTTCAATGGAGCACCCCTCGAGCAGTAAGTGGCAAACTAAATCTTGATGTCGCTGCCATCGCTGCTATCCCAAGTAACAACGTTAGCTGATTTGCAAGAGCAATGGTTGTTTATGAGTTGGTTTAAGGCGATCAAAGCTGCTTAAAGTAAGCACTTAAATGGTGTTTAAATAAGCGATGCTTAAGCTACTTTAAGTTTTTCAAACGAGTTCTCTCCAAAAAGCTGATAAACAGGTTTAATAGCGGTGTTTTCTACTACAAAATCCGCTTATAAACAGCCATAAACATCAAACCGTTTTACGGCTGCTTAAAGGTGTTAAAGTGTAGAGTGGAACCTTTCATTAGGCTTACAGCTTTCAAACTACTTTAAGGCTTCTTAAAGGTGTTAAAGTGGTTTTACAAACTTCTACGAAGTTTTCTTTCGGCTCACAGCACACATACTGTCAGATCATAGAATTTCGCAATTTGGCTGACAGCAAAAGTTTGCCAGTTATCGACATTATCGACTGCTTCACGCTATGCGGGCTAGGCTTCAGGTGTAAAGATATTCTCACTGTCTCTTCTGCAGATGCAAATGGGGCGGATCATACAATGAGCGCTTATGGATCAAAAGATGGCGGTTCAATTCCCGGAAAAAGACATGCATTTTTAATTAGCTAGCCCCTAATTATTCGAATTAAAGTAATATTCGAAATTGAAAATATCGCGTTCGAAACATGTTCACAGCAAAATGAAAAAGGCCGCGTTCCATTTTTTAAATTTAAAAATAATTTTTTTTGGCTGCATAAAGGTTGACGAAGCGTTGATTAAGCGACTGGAAAAGCAGATTGCAAAACTATTTCTCGTTCTAAAAATATAATTGAAAGCACATCTCAAAATAGAATTGAAAGCATTGCGCAAATTGGCTATTAAAACGTGCAAAAAAGTTTCTATTAAGCTTCATTGCAGCTTCGAAAGCAGCTATTAATTAGCCTGAAGCTTGATAAAATCACCAGATTTAGATGTTTAAGAGCTGAAAGAAGGTTTTCATTTCTAAACCTAAACCATAGATCAGCCACAGGTTGAATAAAATCAGCTATAAAAGCGTTTGATCCGCGTGAAATTGTTACTTGGGATGTAACTCCAGCACAAAGCAATTTTGATAAAGGTACATGGATATTTTTTGACGCGTTTGACAAACTATTTCTGGAGGACGCTACCGACAGATTTTACACACAAAAAACCGATTACTTCCTTAGAGCCTGTTAATCTGTTCTCTGTGGTACAGAGCCGAAAAAGATTTTAGGGCCTGGTCACTCTTACATGAAATCCCATGCCGAACGATCAACGTGTGACTGAAAACATAAGCAAAAATATTTCTATTCTCTCCCTCTTTTTCTCATACAAAAACCAGTAAAATTTCTACAGCTCCGTCATAGCGAAATAATTCAAGTTGGAACGACGAATGCCGAAAGCGTCCACTAGATTGCTCTCAAGCAAGCATAATTTTTATTATGCAAAGCGCTAGGTGTCAGTGAGACCATAATGTCAGTCATTTTTCTCCCCTGCAACAAACATTTGGTACAGTCAGTCATTTGGTACAATGCAACAAGCATTTTAGTTGAATAGTGGCTTATTCACCTGTGTGCAAAGAAACTGAAATGCACGTCGATTATTACGGTTTTCAACTGTAACAGCATTAACGTGGCCATTCCCTCATTCTAATTTGGTCTAGCTGTATGGTAATCTAGGTAACCCATACACCGATAAAAATAGACACGGCATTACCAAAAGAACTGACATATGAATTTCAATGTGCAAATCTTGATAATCCTGCTTCATATGCTAATCATTCGAGTATAAAAAGTTTTTCCCTTCGATTTAACGTGAAATGAAATATTTCATATGGAAAACACGTTAAAGAACCATGTTTTCCAGTAAACTTGCAGTCAACCTGGTAGTCAATGCTTTTGCACTACAAATCAACGTGTTTTACCATTAGATCATATCCTGTAGCAATCAGGTGTAAGTTTCCATAAATATTTCACTGGTCTTACACGTTTGATCAAAGGACTTTTCTTATGCAATGTCATTCTATTTGGCATTCACTTGGCTTTCATGAGGAATTGATTTGAATATCAATTCATCTCAAACTCATCCAATCGAAGCAACCCTGTTGAATACAGAAAAAAATTGACAGCGTTATCACCCGACCTTTGTCTGCAGCCATGATGAAAATGAAAATAGCCCGCCCAGTTAGCTCCGGGGTACGATGCTGACCTAGCAAGCCAGTCGTCGTATGTTCGAATCTCGACTGGGCGGTGCCGCTACAGACTTAATAGGATCTTTGCACTAGCCCCGTAATTTTCCTGTACTCTAATAACCGACTGCGAAGTCTGTCGGTAAAGAAGGGTCAAATTCTGAAGGACGTTTATACCCATGGCTTTGCTTTGATGATGAAAATAGTCAAGCGACTACCTACGCTCGATGCTTTGTTCGTATTGCCAACTACGCCTTGGAGCGAAAAGGCTAAATAAACATCGTGTAACACTTCGTGCTCGCCTGATATCACTGACTCGGCATTTACAACATCCGCTCCCTCCTGAAGAAAAGCGAGAGCGTCGAACAGAAGCCTGGATTCCACCGTCCGACGGGATAGCGTGACCGTAAAATACAGCAGAGGCTGAGAGCAAGATGGCTTTATCGTTATGCGCCTTGGGTTGAGAGGTCGAAGCAACCGGCAATCGGAAAAAGGATCTGTCCAAAGTGGACATTTTGCTACGGAAGCGAAAGCCGAGGCCGGCCGTGTTTGAGCAGTAGGCAATCACCCCGAAGGAGCGGCTGGAGGTGCTGGTGAAAAACATCTTTCTGGTAAAACGCGACTTCGATATACGATGCTGGTCTAACAAGCCAGTCGTCGTATGTTCGAATCTCGGCTGGGAGGTGCTGCTATAAAATCAGTAGGATCATTTCACTAACCCCGTAATTGTACTGTACTCTAATTGCCGGCTGCGAAGTGTGTCGATAAAGAAGGGTCAAGTTCTCAACATGACGTTTATACCCGTGGCTTTACTTTTACATCTTTTCACTACACTTCCAATGAAACGGCAAACTTGCGTATCCATACAAAATCATATTATAACCGAACACTACAGCTGTAGCACCAACACAGATATCAAATTCGCCTAGGTTTAATTGCTGAATTGGAGTAAAAACTGCCGCCCTGGCGCTTCCTACTGCGAGGGTGATAAAAACGAAAACAAACGTCAGATTTGGTATATTTCACAAATAATTTTCAGTAAATTAAATTTTTCGATAGTTTTCGATTGAAAACTTTACTAAATTTTCATCAGGTTTTGTGAGAAATACTTTTAAAATAGTGAATTAAAAGAGAATAAATTTGAAGAATGCTGTAAAAGTTGGTGTGGCGACTTAACTAATTGAAAACAGCAACCCGAAAAAAAATTACATTAAATGTTGTAGTAGAAACAATGCATCTACAGTTTTTATTGTGCACATTGAAACTTATGGTAAATTTATTGTAAAATCGGGTAATTTATCCTAAATCGGGTAATTTATCCTAAATCGGGTTTTTGCATATTAATGGAATGTTAATTTCACAAAAAAAAACAAGTTTTTTACCACTTAAGCCCGTGAATTTTTATAATTTATAATTATTTATTTTCATTTATTTAACTACATATCAACGTAACACAAATAACCTTATAGGGGTTTTCAAAGTTTGCGTACAAAGTGATTTCTGCTAATAATCAATCAGTTCTAATAATAATCAGTTTTCTGCTGAGAGGAATGTTTTACAAGATATTTTGAAGGCGGCGTAGCTTCTAGCACTTTTGCACACGCTCGGCAGACGGTTCCAGAGACAGATACTACGATGACGAAAGGCTTTCCTGCCAACATCAGTTACACAAATGGTTAGCAAAAGATTGTTTGTTCTATTTGATTGGGAGAATGAGTAAAAGTTTGAAAAATAAGTTGGCCCATCAAACAATTTTCGAAAGTCGAGAAAATTTTTAAATGTACACCCAACCAATGAGTTTTGAAAGCTTGAAATATGATCAAAACGGCGTATGTTATGGACGTAACGAGTGACGGAATTAAAAGCCAACTTGAGTTTTTCGAAATTCTCGTTAGATACATTTGCAAACAGGACACTATCATATTCGAACAAAGGAACAATAAGAGTTCTAGCTAGTTGTAAACGTATAGGTTGTGGAGTGTAATGACGTAGTGCAACTAATGATTGCATAGAACCATAAACTTTCTTACACAAGGCTGCTACTTGAACATCCCACTTCATATAGCTATCCATGAGTATGCCCAAATTTTTGACAACCGCTGAATAGGGAATAATCTCGTTTTCAACCATAATTTGAGCAACTTCATCATAAACCATTCTCTTCGTTCTGAAAATGATTGCTTGAGTTTTCCCAGCATTTAATCGAATGCCATTTGAGTTACTCCAATCCATAATTTTCTTTACGTCCATATTAATTTTATTTACGAGAATGTCGATTTCATTACTTTTTCATTGAAAATCGTCAGCATAAAGATAAAATTTACAGTATAGCAATTGCTCAGGGAGATCGTTAATAAACATCGAGAACAGAAGCGGCCCTAAAATTGATCCTTGCGGGACTCCGCTTGTTACGCTAGCCAAGTCTGATTTTATGCCGTTGAGCTCAACATATTGTGATCGGCCGGACAGATATGAATGAAGGACTTTAATAGCACAGTCTTGTAGTGAAAATATACGCTTTAACTTTATACAAAGTAAGGCATGGTTGATTGAGTCAAAAGCTTTGCTAAAATCAAGGAGCACCATAACTGAAGCAAACTTTCGATCCATCGCGCATCGAATATCATTTTCGATTTTGATGAGCGCTGTGGTTTTGCTGCAGTGCTTACGGTATTCTGACAGGAGAGGGCACAGCAAACTATTTTGCACTAAATAGTTATTCAGTTGTGGTTCAGAGGGGTGGGTATTTCCAGCCCATTAAGCGGTAGCCTGAACAATATTCAGGAACTACGTTAAAACTATATTTATTCGAGACAAGATTTTTATACCAGTTGATAGAATAATATTTACAGAATATCGGCCTGTATTTTGGTCTTAATAAAACGCTACTGAATTTGAGTTATACTCGCGAGAAATGATGAAATCGCTGCGGCTAAATTGAGCCCATTTTCTATAGTGGTGACTGTGTTTTTTAAATCCGACAGGCCGAAATAGCCAGCACAGCGATTAAATGCTCTTCAAAAACAGATCAAAAGAGACAAGAAAAGAGAGACCGATGGATAACTTCTCGCTATTGCCTACATTCTGGGCTCATTGAAGATAATTAGTTTTGCAGTGACAACAGCTTGCTGCTGGCGCTAGTGTATCATTGAATCATTCATATACATTAGCGCCAGTTGTCACTCAAATACCAGATATGTCAGCACATATATTGGTAGTAGTGTAAATAACGCACAATATGCTGAAATTAAAAACAAAATGCTGCTAATGGCTAGCGAATGAAAATTGATTTATATTTTCATATCAAAGGGGAATTTTTGTGTTCTTCCGTGATAAAAAGAAGTAGAATTGTTCTGTGATAGCATATTCACAGCTGTTTAGTTTCTAGAATAAGTAAACGTGATCATAATTGTGTGTTTTCCAAACCATCATCAAGAGCGGATACGCGTAAGCTATTGCTGCTGGTTTTTTCAGCCTGGTTACGTGCTAGTGGAAAAACAGTGGTTTTGACGTTTATTGAATAAAATTAAGCAAATCACATTTTTATGAAAATAGTTATAACACATTAAAGCCTATGAGTGCTACATTCGTTTCAGTATTGTTATATAGCGGTAAAGTTTTTATTTGGGGAAGTGTAGCCAAAACAGGTAATGTATGTCGAAATTAGTAGCGTGATGGGAATACTCTCCCGTACCCTATTTCATAGATTTTCAGCGTTGGCCCAACCAGTATAACATGACCCGATTATGACAACATTTTTTGTCTTCACACAAATGCCTAGAACTTTATTATTTTTCAAGCAATCAGTTCAAGATTTTCCAGAAATATAGCTTATTCTTAAACCTCCCCAATGATTTATTTATATTTCCGGAATTCCTTTTGAAGCGGAAGCTATGGGCGGATGCCAAAAGGCGGCCCAACGACAACGGCATTCCCCTACATTCTTTACTACCTTGAGAATATTAAAAAAGCTAACTTTTTCCGATTCTTCAAGCAAACTGTCAACTTTCACACCGTTTGGATAGCTCCAAAGACCACCACCGTCAGCGCATAAGTTTCTGTCGAATTCGTCAATCGTCTCGCCGTAAAAAAATTGCCATTTGGATAAGGAACTTTTGTTATTTTTCTGGCATCAGACACAGACACAGAAACTTATCGTAAATTGATTGTAAAAGTGCCTCAAAATCAAATTTGATTCATATTTTTGTGTCTCATCCTCTGCAATGGAATTGATGGCCATATTTCATCACAAATTTGTTGCCTTTCCAATTATGTTTTGGTTTTTTCGCTTAAAAAAAATACCATAAAAGGACGATATTTCTTACTGTAAATGAAAATTTTTGTTTGCGAAAAAATAGTTTTTTTTATTGTTAAGATACTTAACAGCCCGTCATTTTTATGGCTGAAATCCCTCAAGACCATGAAAGTTATGGTGGGCTACAATAAGTTTGATGGTTTGGTTATCTTTTCTGACAATAAATTCTATTGTTTTTACTTTATTTTGTATCCTACTGCTACAATAATTTTTGTCTTCGTGTTACTGTTATTTTTTTCGGCTTACTTTCAGATATCAATTTTTTAATCGAGCAAAAAATGGGTTTTAAGGGGAAACCGAAAGTGGCTCAAAGATGGCTGGATAAATGGCTACCATTCGAAGCATGTATTGTTTTGCGCCTTAAAAATGCATCTGTATTGGCAGAGCACGCTTTCGCCACGTAATCAGTGCTTCCAGCACTGTTATAATGTCCTAAAACTTGTAATTCAATTTATCGATCTGCTGTGTATCAATAAACGCTCTGCAAAACATAATTGCTAATGGAAAATAAATTTAACTGAACATATCGATCATTACGTACTCATAAAAGCGACCAATGTATAATTTGGAATTAGTTAATAGATATTTGGTTACGCACATATTTCGTTGAACTAGCGATTTCCGAAAAAGCAGCAACACAGTATCAAACTTTCGTCACATCAATGAGCTTTTAAAGAGCTTTCAACTTTCGCCGCATCGATGAGCTTAGAGTGAAATAAACAAACAAAACGCAAACGCAGGAATCAAAAACGCAATCCGATGCAAGCGAATTAATTAAACATCCTAGTGATCCTACGCATTATTCAGTTGCTGCTGTTAATTTTGATTGAATCGGAATGCCTTGATAAAAAAACAAACCCTTTTTCGGGATGTTTGTAGTCAGTGCGGTTGGCTGCGGATCAGCTGTTTATGTTTGCAAGCTCCGCTATTTGACATATATTACCAATACTAATGCAATATTCAAATAAACGTTTAGGTTTTTAACGAACACACGAGATGTACAGTACAGTGTTTGTCGCACTAACACAATAACGTTAGCCACTTTCGGTTCCGCCTTAAGCATTTTTATTTAAAGTTTAAACCTGAAAACCAAATCTATTCTTGCTTTGAATATATACGTTATTATTTTCCATGCAAAAATATACCAAAAAAAAGACAAAAACGAAAGAAAACTTTTTTGAACGATTTTCGGAAATTCCATTGTTCGAATTTACATTTTTGTTTCGTGCTAGAAGCGTTAACTCAACTCGTAAACTCATTTTTCGAGTTTTTCAGCCTGTAGAGTCCACGGACAATTGATTTTATAAAAATACTCATATCCTGCAAATTATTTTTTTGTATGAAGTGTGTTGTGCTGCACACGAATATTATAGAAAAACCCCCTCCAGTAAGGTGTTTGGGAAGCCTAAGGTGAAATACTAGAAAAGCGCTATTTGTAAAGGTCGGGCCACTTGAGTAGTCATGGTTGGGCCACCATAATTTCAGGCGCATAAGCGCAATAATCGCTAGAGAACGTCAGTCACGTAAAATGTGATGAAATAAAGCACAATTAATACGATAAAACTTAGATTTTTGTTGTTTTTTTCATTGTAGTTTTACACTTTGGAAAAAGCTATTGTAGCAATATTGATTTTACAAGATTGTCAAAATTTCGCAAAAATGCAATTAAAAATAGGGTATTTGTACCTATATGAGCCGTTGTTCACGGAATTCATTCTTTTCATGTCTCTATATAGAATTTCAATACGTATGTCTTAGATTTTCTGCGGTGGCCCAACCTGTACAACATGGCCCGACTATGACAACATTTTTTGTCTTCACGGAAATGCCTATACCTTTTTTGTTTTTCAAGCATTCAGTTCGAAACTTTCTGGAAATATACCTCATTCTTAGATCTTTGCAACGATGAATTTAGATTTCCAAAATTACTTTTGAAACGTAAGTTATGAGCGAATTCCAAAACGTGGCCCCACCACGACGTCACTCCCCTACTCAAAATCTTCCATTTTTTCGTGACGCGCGCATTTTTAGATTTCTTGGACACCCTATTCCAAACCTTGCCGAATACCATAGTCCTACGTCAAAAGAGATGCTGAACAGGCTTATTTTGATTAAAATTGATTCAGCATCATATTTCCACAGGCACATCATAAATGTTAGATGTGAGTTAAGGAACGGAATTGTGCTGAAATCGCCTGGTAAGTGGGCAGTCAACACTCATTTTTCATGAATTTTTTGAGCTATGCTTAAAGTTAAGAAAAAACAAACAGCTGTATTCCTAAAAACATTTTGCAAGTACTCAACAGTTTCGGAGACAACATTTTTTGCGATCATCACAGACAATGGCGCCAACATTTTGAGGACAGTATAAAAAATGTAAGAAGAGTTGGAGCATATACTGAGACGAATTGTATTCGGAACTCAATGAGAGGTTGAATTCAGTACATTTCCATTTGATTTTGCCGTAAATATCCAAAATGTTAAATGTCCATTTACAATGCAATGCAATGAGGTGCTAACCCACAGAAACATTCTTAATAGCGAACATCAATTCGTATCAAAATTTCCGTAATCCATAAATATTAAGTAAGAAATGCGGTCATATTTCAAATTGTTACAAAATCAATTAACCCATTTGCTTCCAAAGGATAATGATTTAAAATGTACTCGAAAAGATTTGTATGAAGTTAAAAATGCCGACGAATTTGAAAGGAGAGGGGGATCAAAGGGCTAACTTTCATAATTTCAAGCGTAAAACGTAAAAATTTCTATTCGCTGGTCGATAGAAACTTATTACTCACAATTTAGTGCCCTGCTTATTGCTTTTCTTCGTATATTTTTACCATAGGGGTATATAAAAACCAGAATACGGTATAAAAACAAAAATTTGTTAGATAATCAAATGTAAATTCCTGATTTGCTCGTAAGTGAAAAATTTAATTCATGTGAGGCTCTGATAGCATTAATTAAGACACATCACTAAACGAGTTTAAGAATCATGCACATATTTTATTACACGTATAATCTTTCCATAGAAAAGTACTGAAACACGAACCGATTTTTTTGGCGCGGTCAGAAATGGGTTAACGCGATACTCCTCAAACGAAGGCACCATTTACAGGCTATTACTGGCAACTTCAGATCCATTTTCTCTCTCGCGTAGAATGCACCCTAAGCCATGCGTTGTACTACCTCCTGCGGTGAATCGTTCAATGTCTAAATTATCTTATTGCAGTTGTAGTCGAATATATAAACCTCGGTAATTTCATATCTTGTTCCCATTAATTTATGGCATGTAGTTAAATTTATTCCCGAGTGCTGGGCGATTTTTCCGACCGTATATATTACGATCCTGAGTACCCGTTGATGCATCATAATTTATTTGCTCATATAAAACCAATAACACGGTAATTTTCCAATCCTATCTACGGTTGGACCCTTCCAGGTAATTTAAATATTAATGCCCTCAAATCAAGATGGGACAAAAGAAGCAGAAGGAAACGGCGCTCATTCGTTGCGATGATTTGCTGGCGGTCGTCGGAAACTCTGAAAGCCACCAGGTTTTGCTTCCCTTTGGGGATAATTTTGGACACACACCGTGCGTTTTAGTCCTCGTGTTCAATTTCCACCCGAAACCGGTGGTCTGTCCCTCCGGCGGCCGTGAATTGGCTCTGGGACTGGGCGCGAGAAGCGACGAAACGACGGGATGGAATCATCTTCAGAGTCAGCAGGAGAGGCGACTATTAAAGCCATGCGCAGACATTATGTAGGACCTCCCGAAAATTTTCTCGGGAATTATTTTGACCAGCGGCCACGAAACATTTATGCTACAAAATTAAAAGAAACAACAAAACCGTGATGATGATGCTGCCCGTCCGGAGGGCTATCGGAACCAACGACACCACAACATCGCAGCCAACCGGGCAGCGGCAAACGAGTTGGAGTTCCACGTTTAGATCCAGCTCGGAAACAAAACACACAGGTACATATAACATCATCTTATTAACGTGTTTGGATGGTTTTTGCCGTTTTATTTTACTTTATCATTACGTTGTTAACTGCGCGGGAACTGCACACACCGATATCACAACGTGGAAGAAGAGCAAATTACGACGACAATATAAGCCTGTTGGTATTCCACACAAAAGTCTCCATCATTTTCCGTGGTAGTAGGGCTGCACTGGGAAAATATGCATGCAGCTTTTTTCTATTTTGTTGCTTGAATTTCCTTCATTTTTTAATGTTTTTCCCACTATTGATCCTGCATCTTGTTCTTTATTGTGTGTAATAATTACAATCTTTTAGATCATTTCGTTTTTTTCTCTGACCTTTTTTTTTGCTTTTCATTTCTCCTATTAGATAATTCTCTTTTTTTCTTTTCCATTCTTTATTCTTTGCACTAAGTTTATAGCTCTTTCTTCGATCTTTGTGTTTTGTTCTTCGTTCTTCGTTCTCCATTCTCCATTGTTGCTTTCTTTATTCTACTTTCTGCTTTTTTTTCCTACTTCTTTTTCCCCTCTCTTTTCTTCTTTCTCCTATTTTCTTCCTTTTCCTTTCCTTATTTTTTCTCGTTTGTTCTTTTTCTTCTTATTACATTCTTTCGTTTAATTGCACACTTTTTCCTTGTTACATTCTCTCTTCTTTCTTTCTTCTTTCATTCTTCTTTCTTTCTTTCTTCTTTCCTCGTAATGTTTTCTTTCTTTCTTTCTGTTTTCTTTTTTCCTGCTTCTTCTTGTTTCATTCTTATTTTTTTCCATTTATTTTCTTTTCACTACTTTTTTATTTTTTCCTTATTTCTATTTCTTTCTTTTATTTTTATTGCTTCATTTTTTTCTTATTCTGCCTTATTTTTGTTTTATTCGCCTTTATATTACTCCTTTAAGCCTCTCTATCAATGGAGGGTTCTGTTGCTCGTTTATGTAAACCGATTATTTTGATCCGAGTAACCCGGGTTGATCTAAATTCACCGAATTTTCATTCAATTAAATAAGGGTTAAAGAAAACCTCTGACAATTTCAATTGAAATCGAAACACAAATCAAATAAATAAAATTATTCGCAAGAAGTTCAGTTTAAGAGTTTAATTAACACCGTTTCCATTACATCGAATAGGTCTATGTTTATGCTGTTTCACCTACTAGAACCAATATACCAACTCAGTAAGTATAATTATAAAATATAAGTCGAGGCATTGTTTTTATTGCAAAAGAGTAATTCCAAAAACAGAGTTTTTATTATTATTATTTTTTTCAGTCATACCACAGTGCTGCAGCCGATGATTGGTGCGGTAATAAACTCCATGAAGATACAAGTATTTAGTGCGGAGAGGTCCTGGTGAGCTAGTAACGCGATGCTGCGGGCATGGAAGGCTCTTCAATAGGAAGGTGGGTATTCCGACAGTACGGAGTAGACAGCAGAACATGCTATATACTGCGGCCTGTGTGTACTACTGAGATCCGGCTGCGGTGTCTTTTCAGACTGAATGGCGTATCCATTCGTCGGCGCAGTCCTTCTGGAGTCACGTTTATGCTGGATATAAAAAAAACTCGTTTGGTGAGGTAATGTTGCATTTAAGGAAGGAGGGGACGATCGATGGTAGCAATTAATTTCACCGGGAAGAAGAGAGGTACCAAAGGGTTCTTTCGTTTATTGTTATTTTTTGCGCCGTTGTTTGCGCTGCCGAACTGCGCAGACCAAGAATTTCGCAAAAGAACTCAGCGTTGTTGGGCGGTTAAAACGTGCAACAGGCAAAGTGGTTCTACCTTTGCGCATATGGAACGTGTGTGGTCAACGCATAACATTTAAGACATTGCTTGGTTATTATTTTCCGATTGAGTCTGCTTCTGTTCGTTGCATGGTTTTCGTCTTCTGCTTTGTAATGGTTCATCTAAATCTAATATTATTGTTGGCATGAGAAACTTGAGCATAACTCGGAGAATCTTTTTTTATTTATCATCTATTTAACTCATTGAGACAGAAGTAGTAAAACTTATCTGGCTTAAAATTTGATATCCACGTTTTAAATGCATCCATTGATCTCGATCTATCGGTGATTTTCAAACATACCAACATATTTAAAAATGGCTAGACTCATTCGTTGGCTTATGTACGTTTTTCAGCAAAATAAACGCGCTTGCCAAGATTTTGTTCCTACTAAAATTTAAAAAAAATAGGTAAATTCATTTTACCTAGCCTAGCCAAACAGTTTTTTTGGTCAGCTCTTCTGCAAAACCCATGGCTCTTTTATAAGTAGGTACATTTACATTGTGTACTACGATACTTGGTTCAAGAGTAATGAATTTTTACCCGACGTCCGAGAAAAGGAAAACAGGCAAACTTGTGCTTCTTAAATATTGTTTTCGGTGAGAAGTCCATAAAGTAATCCCGTGTATGAAATGTTATGCAATTCTGGGAACTTTTAACCCACATCTGTGCAATAAATTTAAAAAACGCCCGAATTTGAACTGAACTAATACTTCGTTGCTATAAAATTGAGGCGACACTGCAAAAAGTAAAGGTAAATTAAAATAGAAAATATGCAGCTAGAATGTAAAAACTAAATATCATAATAAAATTGAATCGAATGTAGAATGTATGTTGTTGTTATTGTTCAGCAGAGTGCCGTTGTGCTATCTCAAGTAGTCTTCTTCACATTATTTGCTTGCCGTCGCCAGTGGGTTTTAACCTGAACGAGCCATCTCACATGTTGATCTATTTCTGACACAATCCGCGGGCCGGTATACCAACCAGCGGAACGGAAGGGGGGGGGGGGTATTGGTAGCTATGCTTGACAAGTAGTCATTTTGACTCCTACCTTTTGTCCAATGCTGGAAGGTGCATGAGTCGAACCAAGCTGTAATCTGAGATTATAACCGGATTCGAACCCACTACGGTTATAATCTTAGATTACAGCTTGGTTCGACTCATGCACCTTCCAGCATTGGACAAAAGGTAGGAGTCAAAATGACTACTTGTCAAGCATAGCTACCAATACCCCCCCCCCTTCCTTTCCGCTCTTCCCCTCCTTCACCAAAAAAATTTTCATTTCTTTCCCCTACCGTCCCTTCATCAATTGTAGAACCATCGTTTCAAAAAATATTAATATATATGTATGACCGCATTTCAAGGTCAAGACTAAAAACTTGAGATTAGTCTATACCAACCAGACAGTTTATAAAAGTTGCTTTTAGCATTGTTGATTATTTTTCCATGATTGGGCAATGTACCTTTCAAAACTGTCATAACTGGTATTCTAGCATTTTCGGAAGGTATATAAAACGTGTATCGAAAATAAATGAAATTTACAAGAAATAAACGATTTTTCGTGATATTTAAAAAATGCTACTACAGTGCGCTAAATCATTTTATAATATCACTTATTTTCGACTAACAAAGGAATATATGCTGAATCCATTCCAAAAATAGTTTGGATGTAGTTTTGTAGTTATTTTGTATTTCAAGTGGATGAAATACGGCCATTTTTTGCGTAGTTACGTCACGAAAAAGGTGTACTTTTTCGCTTTCGCAGAAAAGTACAAATTCGAACAATCTAATAACCCGTATTCTCTTTGTACTCAAAATACCTTTAAAACGGTGCCTAAAGAATGAAGAACCTAAGTAACAACTGATTGAAGCTCGCGTTGTAACGTCACGGTATGCAGCCGGACAGATTCAAAACAAGTGAGACATAGGGCACGGGAGGGTATTTTCAGCCCATTAAGCGATTGCATCTATTTGTTCGGCATATAGCCTAGATCTAGTGAAGAACAGGTGGTACTAACAGTCTTGAGAAAATAATTATAACATATTAAAATTGTATGTCGGCAAAATATTTTTATTGGCGAAAAAAGGCAAATAGGCTGTATTTAGAAGCATGCTGAAAATACCCTCCCGGACCCTATAAGTGATAGCATCGATATCTTAAGACATAGCATAATAGTTGCTTCAGAAAAGTTTCTTCATTTGAAAAGCACTTTCAAGTGATGAAAACACATAGGAAACTAGAGTGTCCCTAAGCTTAGCTTTGCTTAGGTAGACTGCCCGTAGTTGCACTCCGTGGTTGGTCAAACCAGTAAGATTGCACAAAGAACCAATTAAATGCTTGGGAGTAGTATTACATTCTCAATGTGCCACTTCTACTGATTCAATACTTTGAAAATTGACCAATAACGACGCCGGCCACGACTACATACCACATGGGAAAAGGAAGGAATATTAGTCCGATACTTGTTGCTGCTAGAGACCGCGGGTACCACTGCATCTCCACAAGTATCACAGGATAAAATTTCTGTTAGCACTACAGGGTAAAATACAAATCAGGGTTCATCTTGGTAGATGATATGATCCAATGAAACAACGCGCGCGCAGCGATTATATTTCAGCCATTACAAAAGCTTTCCGCGATCACTAAGGCTTGTTCGCGACAAAATTTGGACAGCCCTAAACACACACAGCTTCGGAAATACATTAACAATGAGTGAAATATTTTACAGAGTGGTAGACGTATGTCTGTCCTTTCTGAAAATATAACACTTGTTTATATTACAAGCGCTCAGCGTAAAATGGCGTCGAAAGAAGAGCAGGTGCGAAAAGCAATTGTGTACGGTCACAATGAAAATCCGGATCTCTCGTTAAGAAAACTTGCCAAAAAGCTAGGATTTCCTCCAAGCACTGTTCACAGTGTTTTAAAATCGTTCGATACTCGCTTGACAACAGCTAGGAAGAAGGGAAGTGGAACAAAAACGGATCTGAGGAACCACCACTAGGATGCGAAGGTAAAACAAATATTACGGAGGAGACCAGATATTTCTGTACATACCATAGCTCGTAAACTAAAGATGTCGCCAACATTCATGCACACTTCTAAGCAACGACAAGGCATGAAATCTTTCAATGTGAGGACTGTGCCAAACCGTAACGATAAGCAAAACACGACGACCAAAAGACACGCTCCTAATCTTTATCGCGAATATTTAACGAAGTTTCCATGCGCTATAATGGACGATGAAACGTATGTCCTAGAAGACTTTAAACAGCTTCCTGGTATGTCTTTTTACACTGGCATGAAACGTAATGGCGTTGTAGAGCATTTTAGTACAAAGAAGAAAGCCAAGTTCCCCAAAAAATATTTAGTGTGGCAGGCCATATGCAGCTGTGGTCGAGCAAGCAAAAATTACATCACTACGGGAACGGTTAACAAGGAAATATACCGTGAACAATGCCTGCAGAAACGATTATTACCATTCCTACACAGCCATGATGTACCCTCGCTGTTTTGGCATCCTGTCACTACGCCAAAGATGTTTTGGAATGGTATGATGCCAATGGAGTCGATATTGTACCGAAGGAAGCGAATCCACCTAACTGTCCAGAGTTATGCCCCATCGAGCGGAATTGGGCTTTGATGAAGAGAGAGCTGTCCTAGCACAAACAACAAGCAACAACTATAGATAAATTTCGAAAATCTTGGACAAACGCAGCTAAATTGGTTGCCAACAAGTCTGCACTGACCCTCGTAGCAAAGGTAAACTACAAAGCTCGCCAATTTTTCTTGCAAACCAAATAAGTAATGTTAATTTGTTTGATAATTATTAACGATACACAAATAAATGATATAAATTAGTTTCATGGATTAAACTTCTAGCAAATTTGTTTTATTGCAAAATTGAGGTGTCCAGATTTTGTCGCGAACAAGCTTTATTACAGTTTGTCGTTTAAAAAGCGCGTGCGACGTATTTTAGCTTCAATTCAATTCGAGGATATAAATTTTATGCTTTGGACATTTATTTCCGTAAGTAAATTATAAACTAGTCCCGCACGAATCCACTGTATGGACGAAAAATATTGTCTTGTAGATAAGTTTGACGATTTATCACGAATTTTTTTATTTGATTTGATATTTTCTCGCAAATTTAAGATAAAGATATCGTGGTGGTTATCAATCACGCCTTCTAATTCGTTTACGAATAATGTAATGGTTCGTAGAAACTTCACTGCTCCAGGAATTTATCGTTTCGTAACAAAGATCATACAAATAACGTATCTGTATTATTATTGTAAATTACAATTCAAACTAATATTTAAACCTGCTGGATTCGAATTTAAATGTGCGTAATTGTCACGGTTTTGGATAAATTTGGTTGTCAAAAAAAGTAATCAGAATCTAGCCTCAGGACCATTAACGAAATGTACTTTATGAATGATTAGAGCAAAATTAAATTTATAACATTGTCCATTGCGCAACAATTTTAAATTTTTGGCAATTTTTATGAAGATGTAGATAATCATCACATTGCTAATTGGCTCACAATACCTGACAGCAAAAACCAGGAACAGTGAAACAAATAAACCATTTCTTAAAGCAAATAGTCCCTAAGTTGATAAGCATTTCCTCTTACCAACGCAAATATGTAGAGATAAAGCGCCCTACATCCTACATGCTCCGGTTATTAGGGTGTCCTTAAGCAGATACAAAAAATATTTTCTCTATATTAAGTCAGAAATGATTGCTGTCTACAGAAAATTTGTAGAAAAACTAATTTCAAGAAACTTCGTTGACTACTGAAGATTTATATTTCTTACATGAAAAAAGTTGTGAGCCCTTTCCAAAAGCTAGTCTAGACCAATTTTGGAAAAACTAAGTACGCAAAATTGCTTATTTACAAAAACTTTTTACACACACAAAGTTTTCATTGAATTCTGAGAGGATGCTGCCAACCCCATAGACGAGTTGGTGTGAAATCCGTCATATAAATGTAAAAATAGTCACTTTTTAAATGCGTTTTCTACAGAACAAGAGAAGTGTGGAAAAATGACATTACATGGATTTTGTAGATTCAGGTAGGGTACGGGAGGGTATTTCCAGCCCATTAAGCGGTAGCCTGAACAATATTCAGGAATTATGAAGAAACTATATTTATTCGAGACAAGATTTTTATACCAGTTGATAGAATAATATTTACTGAATATCGGCGTGTATTTTGGTCTTAATGAAACGCTACTAAATTTGAGTTATAGTCGCGAGAACTGATGAAGTAGTCCTGCGGCTAAATTGAGACCATTTTTTATAGTGGTGTCTGTGGTTTTTAAATCCGATCGGCCGAAATAGCCAACACAGGGATTAAATGCTTTTCAAAAACAGCTTAAAGAGAAACCGATTGATAACGTGTCGGTATAGCCTATATGCCGGCTCTTTGAAGATATCTAGTTTCGCAGTGACAACAGCTTGCTGCTGGCGCTAGTGTATCATTAAATCGTACATATACACTAGTACCAGAAGCAAGTGGTTGTCACTCAAATACTAGCTATGTCAACATGATAGAATACTTTCAGGAGTAACTGCCTCACACATTGGTAGTAGTGTAAATAGAGCACCGTATGCTGAAATTAAAAACAAAATGCTGGAAGTGCTAGGGAATGAAAATTGATTTATATTTTCATATCAGAAGGGAATTTTTGTGTTCTTCCGTGATGAAAAGCAGTAGAATTGTTCTGTGATACCATATTCACAGCTGTTTAGTTTCTAGAATAAGTAAACGTAATCATAATTTTGTGTTTTCCAAACCATCATCCAGAGCGGATACGCGTAAGCGATTGCTGCTGGGTTTTTCAGCCTGATTACGGGGCAGTGGAAAAAACATTGGTTTTGATGTTTATTGAATAAAATTTAGCAAAATACTTACATTTTTATGAAAATAGTTATAACATATTAAAGCCTATGAGTGCTACATTCGTTTCAGTATTGTTATATAGTGGCAAAGTTTTTATTTGGGAAAGCGCAGTAAAAAAAGGTAATGTATGCCGAATTTAGTAGCGTGGTGGAAATACCCTCCCGTACCCTATGTACTTTTAAACCACGCATTCTGATTTTGAAAATATGTGCCGACGGAAGTGCGAGATGTCGTGGAAAACTGTAATATTTTGGAACAAAAACTACTATAACTTCTTTCAGGAAATAGATAGCGACTACCTATTAGCTTCAAAAAATGCATCATTTTATGCCCTCAAAGTCATCCTAACACAGTATCTCAATTGGGTTTCACATAAAAATGTTAGAGCAAAAACTGAATTTTTCAGACCCACCTGACATAATCGAGCAAAAGTAAACCACCATAGTGACTAATTATACCAAAAGATAGGTCTCTTTTTGTAAACAAAATCTTCTGAATACATGACATCTGTAGAGGTTTCGAGATATTGATTTTTATCTAGAATTTTTGCTTTTTCGACCATAGTGGACGGGCGGAAAAAACGTTTGGACTTGACGCTATAGGGCTGACGGCTGTGCTATGTTACTAACTTTGTAAGGTTAGGAAGGGTGACACCTTCTTGAAACGGCGAGTAGGCTAATGGTACAGCTGCCTTCCGTCCCACTAAAACCGTGGTTGGTCTCTAGGTAGGTACGTTCAAAGCTCGTCACTCACGTCAAAGTGCGATGGTGTAGGCTCAGATGATACATCCCTGACTAACGCTGATCGGATGCTGAGATCCCTATCCCCATGAAAAGTAGGGGGAAGTGTCCCTAGCCATGGCCTCCCTGCTTGCATAGATATCCATAGGATCGTTAAGGCGACTACACAATATGAGCGGAGATAGCGGCCTAGAGCTGGGACTCATTAGACATGGAAAAATTCCTAAAATAGACTGAGGCAACGATTGAGGGTGCTGCTGGAGGCAAAGATGATATCTTCGCCAAAACCAGCAAGGTGGTGAGATCGCCGCCAACGAAGAAAGGTAGCCCCCCGGAATCGGGGACGCATCTCAAGAAGGGAAACCCACCGAAATCGGGGGCAGAGCTCAAAAAGGGAAGCCCCCGAAAACGGGGGCGGTCCCTAAGAAGAAGTTGACTCCACCATAAAGTCTAACACTGCACTTAGACCGCCGAAGGCGGCCGCTGCTAGTTCAGCCTTCCTCTAGCCAGTAGCAAGCTGGAGGAAGCTAAAAGGTTGGTGGACGAGTTGTACTCGTTCAACAACTCGCAGTCCAATTTCCACCTTGACAATAAAAAGCTAGCGGTGAGCCTCCGCTCTACCGTCATAGCTGCCAAGGTGGAAAGGCATAAGCTTATGCAGCGATGCGAGATCGCCGAAGCGCAGGCCATAGGCCGCACGCCTAAACATGGACTGACGCTGGTGGCAGAGAGGCAGAGGACCATGGACCGCGCCTCTACCAGCAAACACGCAGCGGCGGTCCCGGATGGTGCAATCGGGACTGAAGACGACTGGCGGGTGGTTAAGCGTGAACCGCCTAAGCCGAATCCAAGCGAGGCTGCGGCTGCAAAACCAAAACCAACTCGCCCTTAGCCTTAGTAGTGAAGCTGACAGGTCTACGGTCGTACGCTGATCTACTTCGCAAGGTTAGAATGGACCCCAAGCTGCAGGAACTAGAGGCCAACGTGGTAAAGACCCGCCGAACCCAAGCCGGGGATATGCTCTTCTAACCCAAAAAGGACCCAACGGTCCAGAGATCAAATTTCAGGGATCTGGTTGAGCAGTCCTTGCATACGGCGATATGCAAACCGCAACCATAAACGTGCTAGAGGCCATCATCAACAAAATGTTGGCGTCTGGCAAAATTAAGGTAGGTCGATCGGTGTGTACATTCGTGACCAAGCAGCGCGCGGAACGGTTTTTCAGATGCGTGGACTTCGGCCAGCGGGCTGGTAAGTGTAAAGCACCCGATCGCTCTAAGCTATGCAAGCGGTGTGGCGAGGAAGGACATTACGCGGCTAGATGCACCAAACCACCCAAATGCCTGCTCTGCACTGCAGAGTAGAGCAATAAGCACGCAATATGCGGACCGATGTGTCCGGCCTATAAGCGAGTATTAAAGCACTAATGGTCCAGGTTATTCAGATTAACCTAAACCACTGTGATATGGCACAGGAGTTGCATTGGCAAATGGCAGCCGGAACGGGGTGCGTTATTGCCACTATCGGGGATCCCTACCGGGTCCCCCGGAACAACGTAAACTGGGTAATCGATAAGGGTCGGATGGCAGGGATTGCTGTCATGGGTAGATACCATAAATAGATTTTTTTTGTAATTTGGCAAAAAATATGCTTGTGTACGTTTGATAGCAAAATACATTCTCGTCTTATTGACACCGCTGAACAATGAGTGTGAGACAGAGATACCGAGTGAGTAATATACTAACGATTCTTTTATAGATTAATGATTTGCATAAACATAAACATAAATAAACAACAACATAAACAAATAAACAAATTAATAAAAAACTAGATACGCCACTCTTCGCAGATTCAATCGTCAGTAAAGTGGCTCTAAATAACAAGAGGGTTTACTAACCTTTCATATTGTTCGTAAATCGATCTCATAGCCACCAGTTTGACCATATCATCTGTCACTAACCCAAGTAACCAAAAGTTCCGATAAAAGGGGATTTTTTTGGCTTAATCAGCTAACGAAATCATCATGAATAGAACTCTATTCAGCTTAATTTTTAAGTAACTAACCGTAATTTCAAGTTCATAGTTGATGATTAAACTTCGAAAGAAATACAACTTCTAACAGAACTAAAAAGTTCGCAAAAAGTCCACCTAATACACTATATAGAACACTGTTCAGCTCAAAAAGAAACTCCAATAAGCTTAAAAATAAAGATTGAGGGAATTTACCGACTTCTTCCTGTTTCGTAGATTCACGGCATTTCCCATTTAAACTACGGTATTCAATTTCGGTTAATAGTGATAAACCAACATAAATTATTTTATTTAATGAAAGATCATCAGAAGAATAATCGACTGTTTTTTATAAATATTAATTTGTTGTAACTTACCACACACTACCAACCAAAACCTCGGGGATTTGAACTCGAGTACTCCCTTTCGGTGACTTAGATGCATACCACTGCTCCGTTGCTGGAATATGCGATTTGCATCGATTTCACTCAATGTGCTAATTTCTCATTTGCCACAACCCCGAAACGAACTTATAACTCACTCAAGAACAACTCATCGGCAAAACTCATGTCACTAGCAGTGTCAAAGATGGCGCAATGCATCAGGATAGGCTTGCAACGCGGAACGCTCGGGTGCAAAACCAGTAGCGGTAGGTGTTAGTTAGAGTTTTTTATATAGTTTATCTTAATCGCATGAACCGACTTTATGGAAGTTAGATGGAGAGGCGGAGATAGAAAATAGAAAAGTATAAAAATAGAACTCAAAGTGCTATTTCCTAATGTTTTTTAGAAGCTGCTTAGCGCTCTATGCAGCGAACTCAAGGCAACTTTGAAGTTTGGTTAATTACAGGTAAAGCTGCTTAGCCAGCTATAGATCCATAGACATAAAGCTTGTCAACCTTCCTTAGACACCACTATCCAAACTTTTAGTTACTTTCAAGTTGCATGTTGAACTTTCTAGGTGCATGTTAAACTTTCAAGTTGCTACAGATATTGACGGTACTTTATTGAGAATTAAGTTCAGTTTACAAATGTAGAGTTTGGTTGTTTAGCAAGAAAGTTCTGAGGAACTAAATTTGAACCAAATATGAACTTCCAAGTTCGTTCCTTATGTGAAATTTGAACTTTTGGTCGCTTGGGAACACTTGTGTAAAACGAGAAGGCGATACAAAAACTTTGATAGTCTAGTAAGCCCTGTCGCCAGTAGGTAGTGCTGATGACATACTTTTTGCTCATGTGTGAGGAAATCAAAGACTGGCATATCTAGTTCTTTTAATAATCTAAGGTTTTATCCAAGTGGAAACCTTTCGCTTAGATGTCTATTCTCTGTGGTACGACCACTGCACTGTTTTTGCTCCATTTTTGCGCTATTGTTGAAAGATTTGATTGGAAGTTGTAAAAGAATGGTACCCGCAAACTTAAATTGTTACCTGCAACTTTATTAAGTGGTCTGACGTGTTTATGTAATGAGTATTTTATTCGGATGAGAAAAATTTATTTATTTTTCTTTTTTCGAGAGCTATACCGAAAACCCAAAACTAATATCTTTTCGGCAAATTTCTGCCACACGGTGAATTCCAACGTTCCATTATCAATTGCACGCACTCTGCTGATATATCAATTTCAATGGAATGTCACAGTATTTTTCTTTTCATTCCCCTGTTGTGTCCCGTCTAAAAGACCGCCTTTTCCGGCACCTGCCGATAAACGCTACCTACCGCAAGCGAACGGTCTAAGGAAGAAAAATATCACTTTGCGCACTGCTTGTCTAATTCTATTCCGTAAATCCGAAATCAATCCCAGCGTGAAGTGACATGTTCGGATGGACACACGTCGATCGGCTAAGTGAAAATCCATGTAATTTCGGACGTAAAACATAAATTATTGCACACCGCCAGTCGGGGTCGGTGGGTCGGTCGGATCTCTAGCGACGACAAACAACTACGGCAGGATCGGTATGCGGCACCGGTGGTGGTCGTCGAAAAGCTATCAGGATCTAAGCTAGCGCCAGGCGCTTTAGATCCTGCGGGTACCGAAAATTTCTGCGGAAGGACCCTTTTAGCGGTTCCGACGGTTGGTTCTGACAATCAAATTTTTGTGAGATGAGTCACATGAACAGGTCATTAAGATTCTGAGCTTAAAGGTTTGTCTCCCGGAATTGGTTTTTTGTTTAGGATCGATTCTTCCATTTTATAACAAAATTCTTAATGTGCTTTGACCAACAAAATCTGAAATATAATATAGTTAGCTTGGTGGTTGTTACGAAATACTACTTCAATATTCTACTAATCTCTAGCCGCCATTCACTGACCTGCAGCCATCAATATTACAATTTATAAGTAATTGTATACAGATCTTTATTATTTTTACCCGATTAACATACGTAGTGAAAAGATAAAGGTAAATCTGCAAAACATTGTACAACTAGAAAACGGAAAGAAACTCCCAAGGCCTGACAAAGTTATTGAAGCGACACATTACAGCTGTCAAAAAATAGTTATCCGAACGTGAAGATTTCACTGCCCTTATCTCACATTCCGCATCGAGTGAGATTCTTTCGGCTCCTAGCTTTATGGACCTGGCGTTTGGGTTCTCTCGGTGGCGGTTTCCTCGGCCGATCTGTCTTTGCAGTCAGTTCAGTCGATAATTGATGTTTCCTAAGGTATGTTTAGCGTTGCTCTTTTTTCAATCTGCTTCTCATTCACCGGGCGTTTTTTTTTTTTTTCAAGTTCGGTTGTCAGTTTTTTTGCCTTTTTCCGAAAGTCATTTCCAAAAGAACCTCTCTGCACCGCGAGCTGAAAGGGACGGAAATATCAGCGAAAGGGAGAAAAACTAATAATAAATTAAGTGGATCAGAATCGTTGTTTTATTCGTTTCCCAAAGGTACCTTTTTGTTAATGGAGAGGCATTTCGCTTTTTTTTGGTTTACTTTGAAACACGCATTTTTTGAGCCCACTTAGAAGTCGTAAAGCGGGCATAAGTTGTGAGTCATCATTCAATAAAGTGCAGCCGACTTCGGCTGGCAAGTAGCGTCTCCGGAGGAAGTTTTGCTGACCCGAACCCTGTGATATGGCGCATGTTTGTTCTTTCTGGGGGCTTATCGGTATTATTGATTGCACCTTTCGTTTTTTCCCCTGCAATGTGTCCCTCGTTCTGTTGCTCTGCACTTCATCGGGTTTCTTGTTGATCCATCATCACAGTCATTCTCGAGAGTAGGCAATCGGATTGCGCCGGCCGGCCGGGCCGGTCGGAACAAAGAGCTCCGGGTGGCCGCTTCATTCCCTGTGATTAGACCTGGTCAGGACTGACAGTACGGGATGGAGATAAGCGCCACCGCTGCCGGTCACTGGACCGAGGACCAGGTTGAGTGGTTTTTCAGAGCAAAATGTCACGAAATCCATTCCGACCCGACCACGATCGCATTTGTGCAGATGATGGATTACCTCCGTCACCTGACCGGTGTAGTTTCCCATGTTTAAAGTTATGTAAAATAAGCACGAAATCGATACCTCGGGAATGCAGTTTATCCCTTGATTGATGATAATTGTCATGTTATAATCCTAGCATAGAATGATGTTCTTGAGTGTGTCATTCGTCACTCGATTGAACGGTGGGAAAGCATTCTTTCACTTTACATGTTGTTTCTGAGTTTATTGTTCTTCACTTAAAGATACTCCTGAATCATTTGTCACTTCGTAACCCTCGAGATCGAGATCAAGGCCTCGAGATCAGTCAATTTTGTCAGATTCAAAATATCTTGTCATTTCACTCTTAATAGTGCTACCACGGGTGTAAATTTACGCAAAGCAGGTAACTGAGTTCTTCGTCAAGAAGCGCCTTACTATTGTTGCCAGCTAACACGTGCGTAAATTTGATCCAATTCCCGCTTAGCGTATTCGACACTGCACAATAAAAACAACATACCGGTGAATGGCACAGTTTACAGTTAAATGCACGTTTTTCATATTCATTCATGTATTGATGCTCATCTTCCTCAATCATTAGCAGTCCTATAAAATGCATTGCCTACATGAAGCAGCTATCCATTACCAACGGTCATATTGACAATCAACAAACTCTAGAAATTAAAATGAAGCTGGCAGTAGTCGCAATCATCGCCACCGTGTGCATTTCTATGACCTACGCTGTTCCCTACGGTAAGTTACTTATCAAAGTTAATTGAATAAAACATTTTTAGTTTCTTTACTCAAACCACCCACAGATACGTACTGCAGTGGAGTAAACGAAGTCTTTTCAACCTGTGGATCAGCTTGTCCACAAACCTGCGACAACTATCGGTTGGGTTCGTTAGGATGTGGTCGGCCCTGCCAGCGAGGATGCTTCTGCCGTACGGGTTATGTCCGCAATTCGGTGGGAGTTTGCGTGGAACCTATCCAGTGCACCAGACGAACGGTTCGTGTTCAGCAGTCCAGCGTAGGATATTACCCGGGCAACTACTACGGGTACGGATATGGACTAGGATATGCTCCCGATAATCTTCTGCGATCGGCTATATATTAGACACCATTTGTGGATTATGCTAAAACTTATGGCAATGAATGGAAAAAGTAGTAAATTTTTACAATGCAGTAAATGATTGTTTAGATGCCAATAGCAGAATAAATTCTCAATTTATGATTTATTATAAATATCTTTGGTTATTTCGAGACGAACCAGAATTCCATAACTAATTTTAAACCCCTTCAAGGCAATAAAACATGAAATGTAGGGTTTGAGTACAGTAAATTGTCAGCTCTAAGTCCTGTACGTTGAATCACGCTGTCTTATTATCATCATCGTTGGACAAAGCTATTCTGCAATGCATTTTAAATGGTACATAAAACACTAACATCAAACACCAGTTATCTAGGAAGATAAATGAGAAACCAGGTTGCTAAAGATCAACAAAAGTACCGATAAGGACTGAATACCAGCAACGCTTTATAAACGAAGTAGAGCAACGCTGGCAACGGCACTACACGGATGATTTCCAAGGCCTAATCTACGCTAATGGAGGAGTAAGTGGAAGTCGTTACATGACCCATTTACAGAAATGGTGATCTGCTTGGCTGTGCCCGCTCATCACATATTTATCAACTTTAAAGCAGCATATGATACAGTCAACCGAGATCAGGAATGGAAAACAATGCAGGAATACGAATTTCCAGATTAACGGCCGCGATTGATCAAAGCAACATTGGATCGTATTATGGGTTATGGTTTATGACTGTGCATCTCGGGAACACTCTTGAGCCCCTTCGAAATGCGGCGAAGATTGAGAAAAGATGGCAGCTTATTCAACATGAACTATTGAAAACAGCCCTTGAGGGGGAGGTTCGACTAACGAGAGGCACGATGTTCGGTTTTACCAGCAAGCTCCTAGGATTCGCAGAAGACTTCGGTATTACAATCAGAAACTTTGGGGCGGAAGACGCAATCTACAAAAGACTGAAAAAAAAGCGGAAGGTCAACGAAAACAAATGTGCGACTCGCAAGGACGGAAATCATTAGTAGCGGCAACCTAGAAGTGGTTGATCATGTATCTGGGATCCCTTGTGATCTCCACGGGTTTCACAGGAACAAGACGATTAGGGGCGCAGCGAGCAAGATGGTTAAAACAGGCGGAGCGATATTTGGCGGAGAGTAGGCGGTGCTCAAGCAATTGGAGAGCGGTAACCCACAACCGAGTAAATTGGAGAAACTTTATTCAATAGACTTTGTCTTAGGACGGTAATAAGCCAACTAAGTAAGTAAGTGGGACCACACTACCACAGGTACCAGCATGAGTAAGCAGATACAAAGCTGATAATATACAAAACCCTAACTAGACGAGAGATCTTTATGAACTTGAAAACGCGATGCTGCTCACGGAGAATAAACTGTTTTCTAGGTGAAGCGGGTGATCTTTGCTGGAGGACAAACCGAAGGTAGAAAGTGGCGAAAGCGGATGAATCACAACGACAGCGGAAGTTGAAAGGATAGGGTAGGCCGGACATGTAGTAAGGATGTCGGACGATAGTGTTGAAGTGAAAGCAAATCTCTTCAACAACTTCACCGGCACCAGGAACAAGGCTCACGTGTGAGATGGCTTTATCAAGTCGAAGGCGGTTCGCGATTTTGGAGAGGCTTATGTATTGAATGATACTTCATTTTACCTAGTTAGATTTTCGCCTATCCTATCGAAGCATGATGTCACCGTATCATCGCATGACTTCCTTACTTAAGTGGCAAAGGTCCGCTATCGATCTTACGCCCAACGGATTGAGGTCCTCCAGTATTGTCGGTCCTGGGCTGCCTTTCTCCTTTTCCCTCGAATACCAGCTAAACGTGCATCGTCCTCCACAGTGCACAACCATCGGGTGCGCGGTCTGCCCCGAAATCTATAGCTTCTTCCTGGCTCTCTGCTGAAAATAGTTTTGGCTACTCTTTCGTCGGACATTCTGGCCACGTGCCCAGTTCATCGCAGCCTGTCACATTGTACTACCATTACTATATCAGCACATTTGTATACTTGATACAGCTCATGCTTCATGTTTTCTGCTCCACACTCCATTTCCATTGTGCCACCAAGCACAATGGCATCGCAGAATGTTACGCTCAAAACCCCCAAGTACTTGTCGGTCAGCTTCCTTTAGCGTCCATGATTCCTATCCCTTAAAAGCCATCGGGAGGATTACTGTTCTGCAGGGCGCCAGTTTTGAGCGCATTTGCAAACCTCGGGATTTCAGCTGGCTACGTAATTCGTAGAAAGCCCGATTCGCGACTGCAATTCGGCGTTTTATTTCGCGGTTTATATCGTGGTCACATGTCACGAGCGTACCAAGGTACTGTAAAACGGAGTAACATTGATCAGTTCAAGAAATTTGAAGGCATGAGAGAAAGTTATTGATGAGAATGGCCTAACTAGTCAATGTTTCCCCGATGATCAATGTGGCCCCGTTCTATGGTATATGAATTCCTTAATTACAGTCCATCCAGTTCCACCTCAGCACCAACACCGTTTGGACTCCCACGTTCCCTGGCAAGAACCATGTAACGGTAATGGCGGTGGTAATGGTAAGTCCCAATCTCGCTGCTTCCTATTCGCGTTGACGAACCTAAGCTGCTGCCACCTCCAAAAGTTTACTGTAGGGGTGAAGCGGAATAGGGATTTCTTAAAGAGCGCAAGAGATCGAAACATTTTGGCAGATTTTCACCCACACGTACATACGTGCATTTCTATGAGTGTGCAAGAGATCGTTTAATGCCGTCAACGCGAATTTAAAAGGCCTAAAGGCCTCTTCCTGGAAAAAGCGAGAAGGAGTGCGAAGAACTCGAACAGCTGTACCGCTTTCACGACACACGGAAGTTCTATCATAGAGTCGACGAATCTCGCAAAGGCTTTGTGCCGCGGGGCGAAATGTGCTGAGATAAAGATGGAGGTATCTTGACTGACGGGTGATCGAAAGGTGGAAGCAGCACTACGATGAACACCTGAATGACGTGCAGGCAGAACCACGTGCAGGTGATCACATTAGTGTAGCAAGCAACGAAGATGTGCCACCCCCATCGATAAGGGAAGTAAAAGAAGCCATCCAGCGGCTGAAGAACAACAAAGCAGCGGGAAAGGATGGTATTAGGGCGGAACTTATTAAAATGGGCCCGAACAAGTTAGCCGGCTATCTGCATCAACTGATTGTCAAGATTTGGGATAAGGAAAGACTACCGGAAGAGTGGAAAGACGGGGTTATCTGCCATATCTACAAGAAAGGTGATAAGCTGGATTGTGAGAACTACCGAGCAATCACTATCCTGAATACCGCCTACAAAGTGCTGTCCCAAGTCATCTTTCATCGACTATCGCTAACAGCTAATAGATTTGTGGGAAGTTACCAGGCCGGCTTCATGGTGGGTCGGTCTACAACGGACCAAATCTTTACCCTGCGGCAGATCCTACAGAAGTGCCGCGAATTCCGAGGCCCCACGCACACCCTGTTCATCGATTTCAAAGCCGCATATGATAGCGTAAACCGACAAGAGCTATGGAAAATTTTCGACGAAAACGGCTTTCCGGGTAAGCTCACTAGACTTATCATGGCTACGATGGATGGGATCCAGTGCCATGTGAGAATCTCGGGTGGATTGTCGAACCCATTCGAATCTCGATGGTCTCTCCTGCCTGCTATTCAACATTGCGCTTGAAGGTGTTATAAGACGAGCGTTGATCGAAATGCAGGGCATGATTTTCAATAAAACCAGTCAATTTATCTGCTTTGCTGCCCACGTGGATGCTGTCGGCAGAACATTTGAGGCGGTGGAAGATCAGTACACCAGGCTAAAACGCGAAGCAGAGAAGATTGGATAGAAGATAAATACGAAGTACATGCAGACGGGCGGTACCGAGCACGACTAGGGTTGCCAAGTGGCCGGTTTTTGGCCGGCCCGACCGGTTTTTCACCTGCAAAGCCAGTGGCCGGTCAATCCTGCAAAAACGCTGGTTTTCTGACATATGAAGCCGGATTGGCACTTTTTGCCGGATTTGTTAAATTTTCTGATAAATTTATTAGCAATTCTGAGTAGTGGATCGATGAAGATAGCCAGTTTTGCAGTGACAATACATTGCTTCTGACGGTAATTAAATTGTCCACCAGCACCAGAAGCAACTAGTTGCTATCTTCAATAATCCATTTAATGTTCGTTGTGGTTTCGATTCCGACGACTACCCACATACATATGTGACTTGACATATTACAATAACGCACATTACTCATTCCAGGTAAATCCTCTAATAATATGATAATATGCTGCGACACCCCCCCCGCTGTTTTTGAAGGCAGGACCGACCGGCCGGTTTTTGTAATTTTGAGACTTGGCAACCCTAACCACGACAGGGTAATCCACGGTGCACGCAATGTCCGAAGGCAATTATTATTTAACTTTCATGCACCTCAGATTTTTCTTCACAGGATGTTAGCATTGGTCAAAACAATTAATTTAGAGAAGGTCTTAAAATATTCTATCTTGGGTTTTTAACAAAATTCAATTTTCAAGGTTATATAGGAATCATTCCCTCTCAAGTGATTATATCCGTTGTAATCGACCACCTCCGATTTCAACCAAATTTGGTATAATTACTCATTCTGATCCCACATTCAATTTCTCAAAGTTTTGTAGCGATTGATCAAACCCCCTTGCAGTGACATGTAATGAGTTTTTTCTAAAATCTAAGAAAAATAGAGAAGCGTCACTGCACAGCCCCCGTACAAAGTGCACAAAACGCTAATTATACCGGTTGTCCTCTACGGGCACGAAACGTGGACACTGCTGGAAGAGGACCTACGAGCACTCGGAGTTTTCGAACGGTGGGTGCTAAGAACCATCTTTGGCGGAGTGCATGAGAACGGTGTATGGAGGCGAAGAATAAACACCGAGCTCGCGCGTCTCTACGGCGAACCAAGTATTCAGAAAGTGGTTAAAGCTGGACGGATACGTTGGGCAGGACATGTTGCTAGAATGCCGGACAACTATCCTGCAAAAATGGTTTTCGCAACAAATCCGGTAGGAACAAGACGAAGAGGGGCACAGCGAGCGAGGTGGCAAGACCAGGTGGAGCGAGATCTTGCGAGCACTGGGTGCCCGTGGAACTGGAGATCAATTGCCATGGACCGAAACAGATGGAGAAATTATACTGCGCAGGCCTTGTCGTAAGGCATTAGGCCAATTAAGTAAGTGGCCTGATTCTTCTTATCTGTCACCCTCTGGCATTCGGCATGAAACCAGCTGATCTTACACGCATCGTGCCTACCAGCTCTCTCACAGTTGTTTCAATGGCACCATGGAGGTTCCTCCACAGCCCACTTAAATCTTTCCTTTCTTGCTGCTGTCCTGCGATTCGTTGATCAAGCTTTCTGGCATATACTGTAACATCGCCGGCTGCCGTCAACCGCTGTATGTTGAAAGGTTACGTTCCCTCAGTGTGAGCGTTCCCTCCGTTCTACAACCTTGCGCGGATCTTACACACGACGAGACAGTAGTCAGAGTCGACAGCCGAAAAGACCGTACATGACATGATCGATCTGAGAGCTAGAGTCCCCATTTGGGTGCCTCCAGGTATATTTTCGAATATTCAGACGTGGAAAGTGGCTGCTGAAAATGGCCATTCCCTTGACCGCGACGAAATTTATGGGTCGTTATCATTCGTCGATAGATGAACACTATCTGTGTCTTCCATTAACAGGACGGAATAATTCCTCCCTCCCGATCTGCGCATTTGCATCTCCGATGATGATTTTCACGTAATGTTTTGGGTATTCTTCATATGACCTCTCGATTCTATCGTAGAACTCGTCCTTAGCATCATCGGATTTATCATTTGTCGATGCGTATACGTTGATTAGGCTGTAGTTGAAGAATTTGCCCTTAATTCTCGACACACATAAACGGTCATCTACAGGGCTCCGTCGGATAACTCGTTGCTTTTGCTTTGCCAACACTGGGGTCGGTTTCAACTCCATATTCTGCCTTTCTACCGCCACTGTAGTAGATGTGGTACTTGAAAAAAGTGGTCTACTGTTCGGAACTCCCTTTCTCCGGAATTTGGCCATCGAACTTCCTGAATAGCAGCGATCTCCACTTCGACATGATGTAGCTCTCGAGTAAGCAAGCCAGCTCGAGCCGGTTCATAGAAAATTATGACATTCAAAGTAGGGTTTATTTCTGATTCCCGCCGTAGTAAGGAAAGCCACTCTAATTTTCATCATTACTTAGGTGGATTTAATGAATACTCCGAAAGTTCTGCTGCGGATTTGACTCAAACACGCAACGTAACTGACTTTATATCTTAAATTCGTCGTACCGTTTAAAAACTAAAAATCCGAACAAAAAATCACAATATGTAATGGTTACGAAGCTAGCGCGCATGTATTTGTGTAGGACGGCATGACAAATGTTATTGATGCAAGTCATGCAAGTTTTCACGGCTGGAGAATAACGACAATGTGTTGCGTAAGTTGTTTTCATTCTATGAATGACGGAAATTGAAACGATTAGTCGACATTTTCTTCGTCGTCACACGAAAATTGATCGCGTATGATAATCAACAAACTAAAATATTAGGGAATAACTAATTTTCATTGTGTGTCATAAAAATCGCTGATATTTTTAATAATTTGTGTTGGATAGGACGGGAATAGGCAATTACGACGAAGCAGCAACATACCCTACCAATTTTCCAATAGTTATCTATTAATCGTTTCCTTGTTCTTTGCCGTCTCCTATACTGATTGATCCGTTCCGTGTTTCCATTTTCGTTTTTCGTAGTAAATCAGGGACAGGGACGATATACCTACATCCCGCTGGTCGGTCTGCCATCTTAGGTGTAGTTTGCGGGATACAGCGTTTATAATTTAGCCACTCGCATCGAGACAGACACTGTTTGAGCCGCCCCTTGCCACATCCCTCGCTACATCCGTGTCAATCATCTTCAATCGTTCACTAGATTGTGGTATTTTTCCTACGATGTGGAAAGTCGCGTCCATCACTCCTATACACAAGACTGGAAATGTCCACGACATTGAGAACTATCGCGGAATTTCAATCCTGAGCTATCTCCCCAAGGTCCTTGAAAAGATGGTCTATGATGTTGTGTATCATGCAGTACACCCAATAATTTCGGAACACCAACACGGTTTTATGAGAAAACGGTCTGCAGCCACGAATTTGATGGTATTCGTCAACTCACTGGTCACGAGCATTGAAAAAAGAAGACAGGTCGATACATCGATACATCGACTTCAGCAAGACATTCGACAAAGTTCCACACGCACTGGCAGTAGAAAAAATGAGGTGTATGCAGTTACCAACCTGGGTAACACAGTGGATCCAATCATACCTTACCGAATGCTCTGCTTTTGTCAGCATCAATGGTACTGATTCGGCTTGTTTCGAGATGCCATCCGGTGTGCCTCAAGGCAGTCATCCTGGACCGTTGATATGTGTCCTTTTGGTTAACGAGCTGTGCAGCCGTTTTAGCTGTTCTAAACTTATGTTCGCAGACGACTTAAGGATATTCCGTAAAATTAAGAGCGCACTTGATGGGTGCGATATTAATTCTCTCCCACGATGGTGCACTCTGAACGGCATAGAAGTTAACGTCACGAAATGTTGCGTCATATCTTTTCGACGTCTACGTGACCCTCTGCAAAACGATTACACTATCGGGCAAAACCATTTACGTCGAGTACAGGCTAATAGTACAGGATTTGGGCATTACTAATGATCGTAAAGCCAGATTCGATGATCACATCTCTACAATAGCAGCTAAGGCTTTCGCAATTCTAGGTTTCGTGAAAAGAAACACTATTAAAGCATTCCAGGATATATACGCACTTAAATCGTTGTACTGTGCACTTGTCCGCAGCATTCTGGAATACGCTGTTGTTGTATGGGCTCCCTACCATGCTGTGCATATCAATAGATTAGAGGCTATCCAAAAAAAATTTCCTGAGATACGTTCTGCGTTTTCTGCCCTGGGATGATCTACCAGCCTATGGGGAACGCTGTAAACTGATCGACCTGCGTTATCGTTAGCTGCGAGACGGAAATTATTGCAAAGATTTTTGTTTTCGGACTACTAAACGGAGATGTTGATTGCAGCTCTCTTTTAAGCCAAGTTAACATCCGTGTCCCCCAAAAGCAACTCCGGAATCATGCCCTTCTGTTGCAGCCTTCTCATCGTACAAACTACGGGTACAACGAACTTTGTGCCATGTGCTGCCGTGTCTTCAATGATGCTGGTGATGTGTACGATTTCGATATTAGTAAAATTATTCATAAGCGTAGGATACGACTATTAGACTAGAACAAATTGTCTGTACAACTCTAAGTTAAAGATAATACTCTGTAAAAACTTTATAAAATGTGACAAAATTCCAAAATCTATAAAATCGGTAAAATATGTGAAAACTGCAGTATCTATACAAATTGCCTCACCTGGGAAACAGACGGTCTTGTTTGCACCTCCTAGCTTGGTTGCTCCAGTGTGAACATGAAACACTTCCAGGTATGGCCGATCGTCACCATTGTCTTAAATCTTCGAGGATGTGCTAGGTAGGGACTTGAGAGAGTCAGAGTTGTACTTGACGCTCCTTTTAGGTATCTCGCACCATTTCATACATAGAGAGCACGAGTTATTAAAATTGTACAATCGTGATGGACCGACGCTAGCGACCTTATTCTATCGTGCCGGAGGATCTCAATCCTGCGAACGCGCCGGAACTGCCGCAATTTAAGTAACAATTTGGGTCATCATAAAGCCAGCACTTTAGACACCTCCCAAAGAAGCGAATTCGGAGGAAGATAAGACAAAAAATTGGATTTCCACAGTTGGACCAAGCGCTGTGCTAGATCTTATGAGTAGAATTAAGAGGCAGGGTTGTGTATTTGGGTATTGTAATGAAATTAAATAAAACAAGCATGAAAAAAGTAAAATAATATATTTTGCATTGGAATGGGCACAGCAATAAGTATTGAAAATTTGACGATGACTGGTTGAATGGATAAATTTTGCCGAATCTTTTCTTGTGGTCGCAATGCACCAATGCAATTTCATTCTAGACACTAATCATTTTTCAAAATGTTGCTTCGAGTTTTCAGTATAACACCGTACAAATGTAAAAGCCCTGTAGTAGAAACCCTAAAAATTTAAGTTACGTCACAACTTGCATAAGAGAGGATGCTAGCGTGCAAGCAAAATGCGTAAGATGTTGATTTTGAAGCGATTTGCTTCGCTATGTCATGTCAGTTCGTCAGTGTAAATGCAAGTAACAAACAAACCGAGTGAGAGTGCTCTTTTGCTAAATAAATTACACTCGGTTTATTGGTTGCAAAAACTTATCTAGGACTGAAATAAGTCTTAAATAGATTGCCACAATGGGTTTGTAACAACTGTGCTACTAGGGGGATTGGGGCTCTAGGCCCCTAGGGTACGACACTGGTTATTGTCTTGCGTTTAAAAATAAACCTGCTCTGAAGCATGGTTATTTTTGCCAGTTCGATAGAATTTTACCATTTGAAGGAAAATAACCCACCGTCAAAATTTAATCAAAAGTTAAAAAATCGTTGAGTCTCTACTCCAACAAATTAATTTTCATTTCAGGAGTGAGGTAAACTCGTTGGGCCTATCATTTGCTGCTTCGAAATAACAAAATACTTCACATCTCGATGGCTGTCGCAGAACTCTCGTCATCCGGATTGGTATGATGTTTACCATGTCACCTATCAGAGGTAATGGGCACAACAATAAATCCGCACATTCAATCGACGTCTGCGATAAACACACTCGCGTGCAGGATAAACAAATTTATTGATTATTTCGCAGTGTACTTTCCGCTGTATTCAGCAAATTCAGCCACTTGAGTTCGCCGTTGACGGTACGGGTCGCGATCGCACGATCGGTGAGGAATTTCATGGCGACGTTTTGTCTAGTACTTTGTTTGTCCACAGTCGGCATGTGCGACCGCTCACCGCGTTCGTTGGTTGGCAGGTCCGTGTTGGCACATACATGACGCAATTCAATAAGCGTTTCAGCATCTTCAAGTGTGGGGTGATCCTCGAGATTGTTATTTTTTTCAGCCGCTTAATGCAACCGTCTCGTTGAACTGCGCAGGAACTCGCGATCCAATGGGTGTTTATCGGCCGGTTTGATCAATAAATTTGATGACCACAGCCACGCTGAGGGTAGAAACACCGAGTGGTGGCTTTCAGACACGCCTCTTGACTATCGATGACTTCCTGGACGGAATAGATACTTTGTGCGCGCGTGAATACGGACACTGGCAGGTCCTTCAGAACTGACGAAGAAAGAATTTGCTGTGCGTTGCGAATACGTTGCTGGTTTACGTAATTAAACGGGCGGAATTTCCGCGAAATGACGCTAATTGTTAAAAACGTTGGATTACTGTCATGTTTACAGTACTCTTAGGTATTTGAAGAACGAATTTGAAAGGCGATGTCATTCTAAAGTACAAGTTCCTGCGAATATATGAAACGCAATTCTTGCGAATCGCTAAAGTGGCAAAACTCGTGTGCTTATTACTTTGTAAATATTGGGAGGAATGTAGAAGCAAGGTCACCATTTCGAAGTTCGTTAGGGTTTGAATCAAATAATAATATTTAACCAATTTGTGAAAAATATTTTGATGGCAATAATATGAACAAATATTAGTGTATTGCTTGTGTCAACATCGGCAGTAAGTATCAACCAGTTACTGTTTTAAATTTTGTCTAACGAACATCGTCAAAGGTTAGAGCCAGACACAGCCGGCGAAACCGGTGGTTTGCCGTAAGAAAGATTCAATCTAAACAATTGCATGCGGACGTTACCGGCACATCAGGAAATTTTTTTCTGTTTTCAAGTAAGAACACGTGCAAATTCGATCTAATTCCGTCAATTGGGTAAACTCGCTTCGGAACGCTATAGCTCGATGCCTTTAACTCTAGTTTAGCGTAATGCTCACGTTCCTTCTGCAGGTTAACCTGCAGAAGGTTGATCTTCCTTAATCATAGCAGTATAAATTGTCTCGGTTCGGTTCAAACGCTATCCATTGCCGTTGATCACATTGACAATTAAAGGACTCTTGAAAAAAATGAAACTGGTAATTGTTGCAATCATTGCCGCCGTGTGCGTTTCTATGGCATATGCTGTACCATACAGTAAGTACATCTAATCTGGCTAGATAAATTGAGTTGAGTTTGCTCAGTTTCCTTTTTCAATCCTACAGATACGTACTGCAGTGGAGTCAACGAAGTCTTTTCAACCTGTGGATCTGCTTGTCCGCAAACCTGTGATAACTACCGATTGGGTGCGCTAGGATGTAATCGGCCCTGCCAGCGAGGATGCTTCTGCCGTACGGGTTATGTCCGCAATTCGGTAGGAGTTTGCGTGGAACCTGTCCAGTGTACCAGACGAACGATTCGTGTTCAACAGTCCAGTGTAGGATACTATCCGGGCAGCTACTATGGTGGCTACGGATACGGGCTAGGATATGCACCCGATAATCTTTTGCGATCCGTTGTTTATTAAGTAGACTCTTAGTGTCTTAGTTTAACCCAATGATATTCTCGCAATCGGAATGGAAAATGTATTTGTAGACATAAATCACGGATCAGTTCGTTTAATTGATCGAATTGAAATTTTTTATTTTTGTCAGTCGCCTCCATTCACTTGGTTCTGGTGCGATTCGAATCGGCCGAGCTTTCTTGCACATTTAGCCTCTCTTTTTCTGGTAACGATTGAGTTCTTGAAGAAAACAAATTTTATGTGAACTCATCAACTACTTCGCGGTCACCATCACGGTCATTATCTATGGGAGGTGAACGTCCTGGACCTTTTCTTACCATATATTTGGTTTTTGACGCATTGATTTGTAACCCAATGCTCTGAGCGTCCCAAAGTTTTAAGTAATGATGACAAGGTCATCTGCAATAGCTAGACGTTGGTTACTTTTGCCGAAGATTCGTCTTGTTTCGATGCCCGCTCGCCAGATCGCACCATCAATAGCAATGTTAAATAACATACATCCCCATCCCCTTTGCACAACACTCTGCGCGATTTGATAGGACTCGAGAGTGCCCCCGAAACACGCACGTTGCTAATCACTCGCCCCAGGATAGCCTTTAATGAAAAAATAAGGTGGCGAATTATGGTTCCATTTTCCCGGAGATATTCCAGACCGCAGTGGGATTTTTTTTTTGACGTCATAAGTAGCTTAGTAGCTCAATCACGAAAACATCTGGGGCGCACTTAGGCGTAGAGAAGTTCCAGATAAGCTAGTCCATCTCATCGAGGCCCAGTACAAGGTATTCTCGTGCAAGGTTTTGCACGACGGCGTCTTGTCCGACCCCATAAGGGTTACTGCTGGCGTGAGATAGGGCTGCATTTTATCACCGCTTCTGTTTCTCATCGTTATGGATGAGATATTAGTTGGAGCAATTGACAGTAGACCAAATCGAGGATTGCCTTGGAATCCTCTAACGATGGAGCAGCTAAATGACCTCGAACTAGCCGACGACATTGTCTTGCTCGCACAACGCCGAAACGATATGCAGAGCAAGTTAGACGACCTCTCCGAGAGCTCCCAGGCAGCAGGTCTCACAGTCAATGTAGCGAAAACTAAGTCTATGGTAGTGAACACTGACAATTCCACCAACTTTACAGTAGCGGGACAACAAGTTGAGCAGGTAGCCGTCTTTCAATATCTTGGTAGCCAAACAACGCCCGATGGAGGTACCAAGACTGATATAGCCACACGGATCAGGAAGGCCAGGGGTGCCTTTGCAGGTCTGCGAAACATTTAGCGCTCAAACCAGATCACTCTACGTACGAAACCCCGAATCTTTAATTCAAACGATAAATCCGTACTGCTGTATGCCTGCGAAACGTGGTGCGTCTCAGCGGAGACAACGCAAAAACTGCAGGTATTCATTAACCGATGCCTGCGATACATTATTCGTGCCTGGTGGCCTGATAATTGGATATCCAATGAGGAACTCCATCGTCGGTGTCATCAGCGGCCGATAGCCACAGAAATTCGTGAACGTAGGTGGAAGTGGATCGGACACACCTTGAGGAAAGGAGCGAACGAGGTTTGCAGAGCAGCACTCGACTGGAATCCACAAGGACAGCGTAGAAAAGGCAGACCCAGAGGCTCATGGCGACGGAGCTTAGCCAACGACATCCGGGCTGTAGACGAGAACCTGTCCTGGCGACAGGTAAAAGCCATAGCGGGTAACCGTCAGCAGTGGAGATCTCTGATTTCATCCCTTTGTTCTGCCGGACCGGCGGACATGGACACATAAGTAAGTAAGTAAGTCATAAGTAGCTTGTGAAATAAGACTAGAAAACTGTTTAACACAGTACGCAAAAGTTGCATTTCATTTTAGGTCAATAAGAATGAATCCTGTAAAGCGCAGGTTCATGTCCCACATTCCAGAACATACGGTATCGGTTCTATCGGATGTATTTTGAGCCAATCTGGACATTCCGGAATATCCGTTGTCGGTTCTACGGGAACTCGAAGTTGGCCATTTTGAAGTTTCTTTTGAAATATGGCAAATGGGGTATCAAAACACAGGGGATTTCAATGCGAGCTCTTAGGTAGACTTTTGGGTGTATTTTGAGTCGTTCTGGACGTTCCGGAATATCCGTTGCCGGTTCTCCCGGAACTCTAAATTGGCCATTTCGATTTTTCTTCGGAAGTGTGGAAAATGGGGAAGAAGAACTCAAGAAGAATCCAAGAACTCATTAAAAATCCCGCGAGTTGATATATTTCAAAAGAAATTCAAAATGGTCAATTTCGAGTTCCCGTAGAACCGACAACGGATATTCCGGAATATCCAGATCGATTCAAAATACATCCAAAAGTCAACCCAAAAGCTCGTGTTGAAAAATCCTTTGATTTGATACCTCATTTGCCATATTACTGAAGAGAATTTAAAATGGCCAATATCGAGTTCTCGTAGAACCGACATCGGATATTCCGGAATGCCCAGATCGACTCAAAATACATCCAAAAGTCCACCCAAGAGCTCGCGTTGAAAATTTCTTCCATTTGATACCCCATTTGCCATAATACTGACGAAAATACAAAATGGTCAATGTTGAGTTCACGTAGAACCGACAACGGATATTCCGGAATGTCCAGATCGACTCAAAATACATGTAAAAGTGCACCCAAGTGCTCGTATTGAAAAATCTTGTGATTTAATACCCCATATGCTATATTACCGAAGAAAATTCAAAAGGCCGGAGCGTGGGTCATGAACCTGCGCTCTACAGGATAGTGTAAGATTCATTCTTATTGACCTCAAATGAAACGGATAACTTTTGCACACTCTGTTAAGCATATTTCTAATTTTATTTCACATGCTACTTATTACTTTAAAAAATCCCATTGCGATCTGGAATATCTCCGAGAAAAAGAAACCGAAAATACCAGCTTATTTTTTTGTTAAAGGCCAAACTAATGTGGTTCTTTTAGAACTAGTTGCATAAAAATCTAATGAAGATAACTGGGGATAGAGCTAAAAGTTAGCTGGTAAATGGCTGGATAATGCGGAATATAGACTCCATAGTGGTCGTTAGCCTCTTATCCAGCAACTCCGATCCCGACCTCCTCGTGGTACCAGCCGGAATACGAGCAACCTTAGCGGAGATCGGGTAACCAACCCCGGTGGAAACTAAGGTCGTATACTAACCGGAAAGGAGGTATAGTGAGTCTCGGCACTATGAGATTGCAGCCCCATCGCGAGACTCGGTAGTGTTGCCCCAGTACGGCTACACACCTAAATAAAAAAAACTAACAAAATTCGGAGCGGAATATTCGGCCTAGGTGACGGAACAACGACAACGAATGGAGACTCGGTACTTGGAACTGAAGATCGCTAAATTTCGCAGGTTACGAGTGGGTGCTGATTGAACAGCTTTGAACCCCGCAAACTCGGCATCGTAGCTCTGCAGGAAATCTGTCGCAAAGGAGAGAAGGTATGGAAGATCCGTGGCGGAAAGGCCCAGTTTTACCAGAGCGGTGGCGCTACCAACAAACTGGGAACGGGCTTTGTAGTGTTAGGCGGAATACAGGATCGCATGATAGATTGGAAGGCCGAGGATATGAACGCCCAGGTCGGTAGGGAAGAGATGTATAGACCGGTCGTAGGACCCCATAGCCTGCACACCGACACGAACGATAACGGCCAACGATGTATAAACTTCGCCGCTTCCCGAGGCCTGGTGATCCGAAGCACCTTTTTCCCGCGCAAGTATGTCCACAAAGCCACCTGGAGATCACCTGACCAACGTACAATGAACCAAATTGACCACGTTCTCATAGAGGGCCGGTTTTTCTCTAACATCACGGACGTACGCTCCCGACGCGGTGCAGATATTGATTCTGACCATTACCTAGTAGCAGTACATGTGCGCTCAAAGCTGTCCACCGTATACCGGACACGTCAAAGCCGCCCTCCTCGGCTGAACATCAGGCAGCTAGATAACCCGCAAGCTGTCGAGAACTACGCGCGAGTACTGAATGAGGCACTGCCTTTTTCCGAGGAATTAGGTGCTTCAAACCTCGAAGACGGTTAGGGCAGAATACGCTCGGCCATCAGAGGCACTAGGTATTGACCCTCGGAGTACACAAAATGATTGGTTTGATGGGAAATGTCAACAAGCGGTGGAGGGGAAAAAACTGCTTGGAAAAATTATCTAAGTATTGCCACTTGGGAGAACCTGGCCAAATACCGACGAGCTAGGAACCAGTTGACCACGATCCTGAGGAGGACAGAGATCGTGAAGAATTAGAGTAACTATTCCGAGCCAATGACACGCCCAAGTTTTATGAGAAGGTGAACCAAACTCGGAAGGGCTACACACCGAAACCTGACATGTGTAGGGACGAGGGAGGGAATCTAATCACAAACGAGCGCGAGGTGGTCGACAGATGGAAGCAGTTCTTCGATGAACACCTCAATGGCGAAGTCACAGAAGGAGGCGGAACGGAAATTAACCTAGGAGCGCCCATGGAAGATAGTAATGTCCTAGCACCTGATCTCCAAAAAGTCAAACGAGAAATTGGGCTGCTGGGAAGGACCGCCTACCGGCAGAGCTTTATAGACATGGCGGAGAAACGCTAGCAAAGGCTCTGCACTGGTTTATTTCGAGGATTTGGGAGGAGGAAAAGCTACCGGAGGAATGGATCGAAGGAGTGGTTTGTCCCAACTACAAAAAGGGTGATCGGCTAGACTGCTGCAACTATCGCGGTATTACGCTGGTAAACGCCGCCTACAAGGTACTCTCCCAGATCCTGTTACGCCGGTTGTCACCGATAGCACAAGGTTTCGTAGGGAATTATCAGGCGGGTTTCAAGGGGGCTCGCACCATTACGGACCAAATTTTTACTATCCGACAGATCTTGCAGAAATACCGGGAGTACAACGTGCCCACGCATCTTTATTGATTTCAAAGCAGCATACGATACAGCCGATCGAGACAAGCTATGGCAGATAATGCACGAACACGGTTTTCCGGACAAACTGTCGCGACTGGTCAGAGCTACATTGGATCGAGTGATGTGTTTCGTACGCATCTCTGGAACACTCTCGAGTCCCTTCGAGACGCGGCGAAGGTTGAGACAAGGTAACGGTTTATCCTGCATGCTGTTCAACATTGCTCTTGAGGGGGTGATCCGACGAGCGGGCATCAAAACGAGAGGCACGATTTTTACCAAGGGTAGCCAACTTCTAGGCTTTGCAGATAACTTCGATATCATGGCCAGGAACTTTGCGACGGCGAAGGCAGTCTACGCCAGACTGAAAGCGGAGTCTAGGAGAATTAGGCTAAAAATAAATGCGTCGAAGACCAAATACTTGAAAGAGGCTCAAAGGAAACAAACGCGTGTCTCCCACGGACGGTAACCGTTGACGACGACGAACTAGAAGTGGTAGAGGAGTTCGTGTATTTGGGATCGCTGGTGACCGCGAACAACAACACTAGTAAGAAGATTCAGCGGCACATCCAAGCGGGAAATCGGGCCTATTTTGCCCTTCGTAAAACGCTACGGTCAGGAAGCGTACGCCGCCGCACGAAGCTCACAATGTACAGAACTCTTATCAGACCGGTAGTTCTTTATGGACTTGAAGCCGTGACGCTGCTCACGGAGGACATTCGCGCCTTTGCCGTGTTCGAGCGGAAAGTGCTGCGGACGATATTTGGCGGAGTACAAACTGAAAGCGGAGAGTGGCGGAGACTACCGAATGAATCACGAGCTACAGGCACTACTTGGGAAGACTCCCATCGTACGTCTAGCGAAAGTTAGCAGGCTACGGTGGGCCGGACACGTCGTAAGGATGCTGCCGAACCACAGTGCGATGAAAATAGTCCTCTTCAACAACCCCACTGGCACCAGGAACAGGGGGCCCAACGTGCACAATGGTTCGACCAGGTCGAAAGCGATTTGCGACTTCTGAGATGACTAGGAAATTGGCGCCGAGTGGCCCAAGACCGAATTGAATCCCATAATTTCTGATGTCGGGGACGTAAAGATTAAACACCAACCAGAAACCGTCCTGGAATTGGATGATTTACTCCTTTTTGATATGAAGCGTTGTGATGTAGTCCACATATGATCGGTTGCTGGAGCCGTAGTGTAGCTTTTATATTCTGCTGTATCCGGTTAAGGACTACTTTGGAAAGAGCTTTAGACGTTATACAGAACACCGTAATATCACTCCGGTGGCAGTGTTCGTATTCAATTGGACCTAATTTCTTAAGAACTGAAACCAATAGGCCCTGCTTCAATCTACGATTTCTCGTCAATATTTAAAGACTGTTAAATTTACATATTTGCAGTAATGATTCAAGTGTGCAAGAAACGGAACCTATAAACGTGAATCGTAAAATCGTCATAATTTGTATTATTTTGCAACGAATTTGAACGCAACCTAATTTCAACTCAAAAAACAAAGCTGTGTTCTTCTGATCCTCTTGATTCGTTCCATTCATAGCAATAGGAGCAACAGCAAATTCACAAGAAAGTTCCTGATTGACAGGGAACTAAACAAGAAACTAACTGTAAAGTAGAAATTTTATTCAGTCCCCACGCGGCATCCTCATTTTCGCAAGGTAGCACCAAGTCTCCACCAAGTCTGGACGGTTCGAAAACCGGCAACCGGCCAAGCATGCCACTTGCGCTCGCGATCTTCCCATCGAGCGGCCGCAACCGTCCGCAGCCGGTCGGTGCTTTGCAAACAGTAAACCGACAAGCCCACTCGATTGACAACCATTTGTCTAAAGTGCACAATTTGCATATTGTTCAACAATCTCATAAAGAGATGCGACCTTAGGAACTGCGCGCTGTTTCTCTGCCACGAAATGCCTGCATACGATTAGCACCATCGACAACCAACGACAACGATGAATGGCATTTGCGGTACCTCCACGGTTTTGTGTTTTTTTTTTATTTTCGCGTTGTCATTTAAATTAAAAAATAAACATATCATCCATTATTTACAATCTGAATACCTCTATTTTTGCATCATCATCTTCAACAACAACATCACGATATGTGAAATGCGCGGTACAAGCTAGAAACTGGTGGAATTTCCCTACCTATATTAACCAGCAATATGTGAACGCCACTCAGGCTGCAGGGAAAAATCGCATACAAGTATGAACTTCCACGAGACGTAACGGAGTCGTGCTGGGAATCAGCCCGTCAATCGTTAGAGTGTCAACTTTCGTGACCTTATTTTAATGATTATTGATACTTTTGCATGATCGTTTCAGTTTCCATATCATTTATCCGGAATCTGGAATTTTCAATTATAATCAAAAGTGCGCAGTATCTTAAATTTTTACTGCTTTAAAACACATTACTTAACTTTTTATAGTTTTTGCTTGTGAACCAATTTTATATATAGGTAACGAACGATTTGTCGTCAAATAAGGCTTTCAGTAATTATTATTGAGAATAATGATAATATTATTGGGTCCTTCACCCTTAGAAATCCTTGGTCAAGTCGTACAAAACACTGCAATTAATGCGCCAGTTTATAAGTTTTATTCTCATCTTCCTCGATTCTATGCTTCACAAACAAGTTATCATTATAATTACGATTTCTCGCGCTGCATGACTGCCTTGTAAGTTTTTCATTCGGTCTGATTAGATTGTTCAATAATGTTTGACCTACGACTAATACGTGTAATTGAATAATTAATCAATTTCAGCTTTAATTCCGAGTTCCGTATATCCTATCCAGCAAGGTGTCCAAATAAACCATTCTCTACATTCCGATGACCGAGCAGAACTCACAAATCATACACCGCGACCCGAACCGAAGCCAGCACCGGAAAGCAGCACCATAGCGGAGCAGAAAAAGCAACTGCCGATAATAAAGTAATTTGAAAAACAAATAACATTTCCTCGAAATTGATTTTCTTTCTGCCTTATTAGCGTGATGACTATATAGAACTCTGCCGTGCCTGATCATCATCGTCCATAAACAGCAGCAACGGCAGACCCCAGTGGGTCTGTGTCTTCCAATTCTCCGCGGTACTTCAGTGATTGTTGAAATAATGCGGCAAGAAAAACTCCGAACACCAGCAGAGGGGCCTGTAGTTCGGTTACCTTTCCCGTACACGAATCGAATGAAGATAATTCGTACCGAAAGAAGCCACAGGCAGATGCGCGGCAAACAACACAAACGTGGATAAATGAATCCATAACTCAATCGCTATGAGGCTCTACGCGGCGATTATGCTCCGTTTTGCGCTGAGGGTGGCTTCTCCATTTCGCTCGGTTCACCATAGCTGCTATAGCTGCGACTGCGATGGGCCCGGGGCAGCCTCCGATTCGGAGCATCAGTCAGAACCTCTACATTCAGGCCTTGCCACAGTGCACTGTGGAGGTCCTATCCCGAACCGTAGCTTATTCAAATAGCTGCGTGAGAAAATTAACAAGATGCTTTCGTACACATAACTGCACGGGATGCCTCGCTGGGGTTCGATTATAGCTTGAGCCCCGGCATCATTGGGGAATCTGATTTCAACAGCAACAGGAAAACCAGGCAGGCAACAGGCAACAATAACTGATGATGAGAATCGCGCTAAACATGATGATTTTGAGTCATTCAGCGGGCAAATGTGTTCTACCTTCGGACGGACGTCGAGACAAGGATGCGTTTACAGTGGAGCTGTCCAGGAGGGTTAGTTTGTAATACAATATAGGTGCATATATAACAGTACATTGCTCCATTTTTATTATCGATTTTTCAAGCTATTCGATAAAACGTGATCCAATTGGCTACTATAGATTTCGTGATATTTAAATGGACTGCTGCATTTACTAGACTTCGATCTGGTCCCGAGATACGGCTTCCTATCGTGAAACTTCTATCTATTTAGGCTGATCATAGTATCAATTATTCATTATCTCATTTATCCTGAATTTGCTAGCAGCATATCCATCATCCAACTATCAGACACTGACGTATTCGAACCACAGTATGCATCTGTATACATGCGCCTGCGCCAGTATACTACCAAGTTAACTTGCATTATCGTCCGCGTTTCATGCCAATTAAGGGCTACCGGAAATTAGGGTTTTATACAACGCTAGCTGGGTGTAAATTGGCAAACTACGTGACTTTCGCTGCCTAAATCTTAGTATACTTGTCACAAGTTGTTACAGTCGATATCGGCAACAAGGCATTTAGGTTTTTATTTTTTGGTAATTAAAATTCAATTATTCGTTGTTTTATTATTTTTGATTCTTTTTTCGTTAGAATTTTATGGCTCATTCTTGTTATAATAGTTTTTAAGTTATTTAAGTACTAACAATAAAGTCACTGGCTGGCAAAGGGTGAACATGAAAACACCGACACGAATCGGAACATGGAATATACTGACCCTTGCCCAGCAGGGCAAGCTGGCTCAACTTGCAAGGGAAGCTATGCTATGGAAGCTGAAGCTATGGATCGAGCTGTGGGGCTGAGCGAGTTCCGCTGGCCTGGTACTGGCGAACACAGGACATCATCCGGGCAAGTCTTGCTCTACTCTGGCATACGAGGTGAAAATGCTACTCGAGAAAGAGGAGTTGGATTCCTACTGAGCCCAGGGGCACATGCAGCCCTGATGAAGTGGGAGCCGATAAATGAGCGAATAATCGTTGCCACGGGTGAGGAACCTTACAGCAATCCAGTGCTATGCGCCAACAGATGCTGCCGACCTGCAGTTAAAGAAAGAGAGTTTTTACAGCCAGCTGAACAGCGTGGTTGAGAAAATCCCGAAAGGGGACATCCAAATTCACATGGGCGACTTCAACGCGAAGATTGGCTCAAACAACGCGGACCTTGAACGCGTCATGGGACGCCATGACCTAGGAGAGATGAGCGAAAACGGGGAGCTGTTTACAGAATTCTGTGGTAATAACAACATGGTCATTGATGGATCGCTCTTCCCCCATAGACCAGTACATAAAGTCACGTGGGTTTCCCGCGACGGCTGAACAGAAAACCAAATCGACCACATCTGCATCAGCCGAAAATGGCGAAGGAGCCTTCTTGATGTACGCAACAAACGCAGCGCTGATATTGAATCCGACCATCATCTTGTTCTCGCTGAGATACGTCTGCACGTCGCACGTGTCCAACGACGGGAGGAAAAAGTTGGATGCCGCTACGACGTCCGCCGATTGGAGAATTCTGAGGTGAAATGGGCCTTTGTCGAACAACTTGAATCTCGAGCCTCGGAGTTACCACCTGGTGGAACTGTCGAAAAGCAATGGACCGGTGTCAAGAACGCCTTCATCACGACCAGTGATGAAACCCTTGGTAAAGCGCGCAGCGGGCGGAGCGAGTGGATTTCGGATGAAACTTGGAGGAAGATCGACGAACGGAGAAAGGCGAAAGCCGGCATTGACCGAGCGCGGACCAGGTCGGCTAAGACAGGTGCCTGTCAACGATACGCCGAACTGGAGAAGTGGAGAAGGCTGTTAAACGTGCTTGCAGGCAGGATAAGAAAGCCTGGACTGACTCCCTAGCCGAACAAGGAGAAACCGCCGCCACCAATGGTGATATCCGTTTGTTGTACGATATTTTTTGCCGCCTTAGTGGTGCCAGGATGAATACAAAGATGCCGCTAAAGGACAGAGCTTGTCAGCTATTGACTGACCGTACAGAACAGCTTAAGCGATGGACTGAACATTTTGAACAACTCAACCGAGTTTGTAAGCGTTGGTAGCCTCCGCTTAGAAGGTTTCTGAGATTTATTGTATACTTCGTTTAAATGTTATTTATTGTAAAATGTAAAAGCTGGAAATGTTTGTCGTAGTAGATGGTTTTTCTCCCACAGTACCACCCAACACCACCCAATAGATAGCTAACAATCAGCCAATCAACCTTAAGTACGCAGCCTGTCACCTATCATATCCCACCACTAGGAGGAAACGATTGAAAATGAGGGCCGCGCGGATGACAGGACTCGCGTCAGATGCAAATATAAACAAGCTAGCGGAAGGCTCAGCTTATGTACTTGGCGAGGGCATTAACCGTTGGCGTAGGGCAATGACCTGGAACTAAATGCTTATTTAAGTTACACTCAACTTTCAAAAACAGCATTTAGAAAGAGGACCTCAAACCGAACGGTCAAAAACAGTGACCTAGTACAAAGCCAAAAATTATATACCATTGTTAAAAGTGCTGTGCTGTAAAAGAAGTGAGTGTAACATAGCGAATACAGGTAATGCCATCCCTACGCCGTTTTGCCAATCAAAGCCCTCGCCAGCCAACTAACGCCTTCGATGTTTTTCTCCCAGAACCCCGCAGTGTTTGTTTTAAAACCCAGAACGATCATCCGTTGAGCCAGACTCCTTTGGCGGATCGGCAAAGCCCGAGTGAGTCCTTCATCCGACGCAGAAGAAGCGGCAAGGACCGCTGGTTAACAGTTCGACGTGCATCCAGGCCGGAAGCGGCGATCACGTGCAGCAGCGATTGGTGGTAACCGAAGAGGACGAAAGGTGGTGCAGGCTGTGTGTGTATGCTGAAGAAGAGGGGCCCCGCCGAAGAAATATAAAAGGTTAGATAGATTAAGAAAGTGGGTGGTACAAAGATCAAAGATAGAAGGTAAAAGTCCAGAAAGTGTGAATAAATTTGTGAAAAGGTAAATCGTGAGTTTTCCATCGACTATATCAGGTATTTCCTTGCTTTCCCGCGAAAACCCCAGGATAAGCGTGCCGACCCTGAGGCTTGTTTCAGGGAGTCTCAGCAACGCTCGCGGCTGAGGCTAAACCAGTATCTTACACTTTGGCGCCCAACAAAAATTGACTTACCATCGTTTTTGAAGGGTTAGCTCGTAGAATTACCTGAAAAACAGCCGATTACTACTTACGTCTCTGGGAAAACATCCGTGCTTTCACAAAGTAATTCTCACTGATAAGTGGCAAAACTATTGAAATTTACACTGCGAGTGAAATTTGATTTTGTTTCAGAGGGGTTCTGTGTCCAATTTGAACGAAAACTATACGATCGTTTAAAAGAATAGTAAACTAAATTAGTTACACTCAAATAATTTCAGTGCGGGATTCGAGATCGGTTTGAGGAAATAACACAAAGAAAAACGTGCATTTTATTTCAGTTGTAGTACATTAGCGACTTAGAATATCTTTTACAAATTTCATAATGGAACACCAGCATCTGTTTACGAAATATTACACTATGAACGTAGCACACCTTGCTAACGACGAACTCGATCACGAACTGCAAATTCGCGGCGCGGAGATGATGAGTGAATCGCGAAGTAAACAGGAACGGAAGTTGCGTGGTTTCCTGAAATCAGAAAAAGAAAAACCTAATTTGAATCTTAGAAAATGTTGGACGTCACTAAGAGGAGAATTGAAATGTTGCGATGATAAGCTAGAATTGATAAAAACCCAATTAGAGAACAAAGGTCCGAGGGAAATCCCTAACGAATCATTTAAGACTAGACTGATACACATTTTCTTCCGCATGGAACGGTTGCAAGTTCATGCTAAAGATGAAGAGCATCTGAATCAAATTGCGTTAATAGGTGGAGAATGTTTGAGACTATTGAACATTTTCTACTCAATTACCTCTCCTTTACCGGAAGTGAGAGAAGCTGAAACTGCGCGCGTGAATGAAAGCTTGCGTGCGCTAAGAGAAGAGAGTAATTCGGAAGCAGAAGTGGATTCAAACTCAGAAGAAGGGGAAGCTTTAGTTGATCAGCTTGGGATGAGAGATTCGGAACTGCAGGAGAATTTGCCCAGAGAAAATGAAAGAGTAGTAGCTAGGAGAGAGGTAGAAGAACACTTTGGGCAAGTCAATCAGGAAGAAGGCGCAATAGGAGGTGAAAAAGAGGGTGGTGAGAACAATAGGGTAATGCAGTTGGCATCAGAGAATGATCTGTTGAAGGATATGGTACAGCAACTGCTTGCGCGTATTGAAGCGTTAGAGAAAGAAAAGGATAAAAACAAAAATAGTGCAGGGAAGGATAAAGAAAGGGATTCAAATGACACTCATGTTGAGGATAGATCTGGCGATAAGGAAATTGAAGTTCAACCGGAAAACTTTGTAGATTGGATCAAGAAAAGGTGTAGTTCGTTGGAAAGTATGGGAGCGAGATTGAGTGAAGGGAAATGTAAGAACCATAGAGAAGGAAATAAGGAACGGTTCGGTGAAGCACGACCGAACAGTAATCGATTCCCTATTTACAAATGGTCAGTGCGGTACGATGGATTGGACAATGGTAGAAGACTGAACGAATTTCTGAAGGAGGTTAAATTTAACGCGAGATCGGAAGGGTTTTCAGATGAGGAGCTTTTCTTGTCAGCACACCATCTGTTTACGCGGAAAGCTAGAAGTTGGTATATGGAGGTTAATGGGAATAATGAATTGGAAACGTGGGAAAATCTGGTGAGCGAATTAAAAAATGAATTCTTACCTGTCGATATTGACTTCCAGTATGAAAGCCTAGTCAATAAACGTATGCAGGGACCGCGAGAGAAATTCCAAGACTATTATCTCGATATGGTACGCCTTTTCCGTAGTATGTCCCAGCCTTGGGATGAAGTCCGTAAGTTTAACGTGTTATTCCGAAACACTAGGGAAGACTGCCGAACAGCGATGCTTGCGGCCAATATTTCGTCGATTCCTAGAATGAGGGAATTCGGTAAACGGTTTGATTCTATCAATTGGCAAATTTATCGAAGAAGGGACTACAGGTTCGAACAGAGAGCGCACGTAGAAGAGTTAGGAGAACAACAACGGATATTCAATAGAAATGGCAATAGCTTCAATAATCGTTTTTCCAATCAACGAGGTAGTTATCAGGAACGAAATTTTAAACCTAATTTCAATTCAGCTGGAGATAAAAGATCGGTTAATCGGTCTAGCGAATATCAAAAGGGTAACGGGGGACAAAATTCTTTTAGGAATCAACCCTCGAAGCCAGCAGACAACCAAAAGTCTGGAAGAAACGTAGACGAGGGGAAACCAGGGTCAAGTGGAACAAACGCCCTTCAGAGAATAGTAAATGCTTACATTCCAGTTAGGCAAGGAACATGTTTTAATTGCCACGAGGAGGGACACTCATGGCAAGAGTGTCCTCAAAAAATACACGTATTCTGCGAGAAATGTGGGTTTCCAGGTTTCGAAACAGCTAGTTGTCCATATTGTCAGGCAAAAAACTTGAAACGGACTGCTCAATGAGGCACAGCAGTCATATTAACCGCTCTGAAAGTCCTCTAATAATTACACCAAATGAACCATCCACTATTCTTCAACAGTTAGGATACTCAAAGATTTCGGGGCAAGCAACTGAACGAGAGGAGATAGCTTCTTTGCTCGTCAAGCTCAGTGGTGACGCCCGGCCATTTACGAGAATCGAACTGATGGGGATAGAGCTGATCGGTTTACTGGACAGCGGAGCGGCACGTACGGTTTTAGGTGTCGGAGCGAGAAAGATACTAAAAGCTTTAAATTTAAAAGTAGAGCCAACGTCGGTAAATCTGAAGACCGCGGCAGGAGAGAATTTAGACGTAGAAGGTTGTTCGGAAATTCCAATTATGTTCAACAGGACTACTAAAATTTTACCTGTTTTGATCGCTCCGAAACTAAACCGAAGATGTGTGTTGGGATACGATTTCTGGCTTAAGTTTGGAATTCGTCCCACAATTCAAGACGAAATAATAGACATTTTAGATGATGGGATTCATAAGGGTTTGGAAGAGGAAGAGAAAGCATTAACTGAAGGACAGTGTATGGAATTAGCGGAAATACAGAAATTGTTCATGGTAGCAGAGCCAGGAATGTTTTCAATGACACACTTGTTGGAACACACGATTGAGATTAAAGAGGAACATAGGGGATTAGATCCAGTAAGAAAGAATCCGTACCCATGGAGTCCTGAAATCCAGCGCAAAATCCATCAAGCAGTGGACAATATGCTACGCGATGGCATAATAGAACCGTCTGATTCAGATTGGGCACTTCCGGTAGTGCCAGTCGCAAAAAGGGACACGCCAGAGGTTAGGCTATGTCTAGATGCCAGGAAGCTCAATGAGCGAACAAAGAGAGACGCTTACCCACTACCCCACCAAAACAGAATACTGAGCCATCTCGGACCAGTTAAATATTTGTCTACAATTGACCTTTCACAGGCATTTTTGCAGGTTCCTCTGAACATGCATTCGAGGAAATACACTGCGTTTTCCATTCCAGGTAGAGGGCTGTTCCAGTTCACTAGACTTCCGTTTGGGCTAGTGAACAGTCCTGCTACACTGAGCAAACTGATGGATCGTGTGTTAGACCACGGTGCACTAGAGCCGGCTATATTCGTCTATCTAGACGACATAGTCGTGGCAAGTCGGACTTTCGATGAGCACATGCAAAAGTTGAGAGACTTAGCGAGGCGTTTACGCGAAGCGAATTTATGCATTAATATACAAAAATCAAAATTTTGCTGCCAGGAGCTACCGTATCTTGGGTACATTTTGTCCCAAGAGGGGTTGCGACCTAACCCAGATCGAGTACAAGCGATCATGGGATACCAGGTTCCAAAATCGGTTAGACAACTTCGGCGATTCCTCGGTATGATTAATTATTATCGACGGTTTATCGCAAATTTCAGTGAAATCACGGCACCGCTCACTGACTTATTGAAAAATAAGCCAAAGAAGGTGCAATGGACCACGGCAGCCGATAATGCATTTAGAGCTATAAAGGAACGGCTAATATCAGCCCCAGTTATGGCCAATCCTAATTTTACGCTTCCTTTTACGGTGCAAACCGATGCAAGCGATAACGCTATCGCAGGAGTCCTCACGCAGGTGCACAACGGTGAAGAGAAGGTGATTGCCTACCACTCCGAGAAACTTAAAGGCGCGGAACTGAATTACCATGCAGCGGAGAAAGAAGGATTAGCTGCCCTTCGCTGTATTGAAAAGTTTAGGGGATATATAGAAGGTACAAAATTTACATTAGTAACAGATTCCGCCGCACTAACGTTTATTATGCGAGCCAAGTGGAGGTCCTCCTCTCGACTCAGCCGTTGGAGTATAACTTTGCAGCAGTTTGACTTGGAGATCCGGCATCGGAAGGGCAAAGAAAACATTGTCCCCGATGCACTTTCTAGATCGCTAGAGAGTCTTGATGAAAAGCCTGAGGATAGTTGGTACAAGAATCTTTTCGCTGGAGTCAGCGATGATCCAGAAAAATATGTCGACTTCAGAATTGTGGATAATGGATTATTTAAATTTGTAGCATCAAAAGCTGATACTTTAGATTACTGTTTCGAGTGGAAACAGTGTGTCCCAGCTTCATTACGAACCCGAATCCTGAAAGATGAACACGATGGAAATATGCATATTGGCTATGAAAAGTGCATTGAGAAGATAAAACGCTTATACTATTGGCCGCGAATGGCAGCCGACGTTAAGAAATATGTTTCCAATTGCAAATCCTGCAAGGAAAACAAACACTCCACGACCTCAACAGCACCTCAGATGGGCAGACAGCGTATTGCTACTAAGCCTTTCCAAATAGTTTGCATGGATTACATTCAATCTCTCCCACGCAGCAAGCATGGCAACGCCCACTTGTTAGTTGTCATGGACATTTTCTCTAAGTATTGCCTGCTTGCTCCCGTGAAAAAGATCTCAGCTGTAAGTCTATGCAAAATCTTGGAAGAGCAATGGTTTCGCAAGCTGTCTACACCACAAATTGTCATCACTGACAATGCGACAACTTTTCTGTCCCGAGAGTTCCAAAATCTGATGGCGAATTATGAGATTCAGCATTGGGCCAATGCTCGACATAGAAGTCAAGCAAACCCAGCTGAACGTCTCAACCGTACAATCAATGCTATGATTAGAAGCTATGTGAAAGAAGACCAAAAACTCTGGGATTCGAAAATTTCAGAAATGGAATTCGTTCTCAACAATACGGTCCATTCTTCTACTAAATTCAGTCCTTATTATGTGCTATATGGCCATGAAATCATAACTAGAGGGTCACAGCATAGGTTAGAAACGGAAGTTGAACGTGATGAAATCGAGAGGGTTGATAAGTTGAGAGGAGTTAGCCGAAAAATACACGATTTGGTGAGCGCACATTTGCAAAAAACTCACGAAGATACAAAAAGACGATACGATCTTCGTCATAAGCGATACTCACCAACTTTTGATGTAGGCCAGCGGATTTTTAAGCGTAGTTTCCAGCAGTCGTCTGCAGGTGATAACTTCAACGCCAAACTTGGACCTCAGTACACGCCCTGCGTAGTACTAGCCAAGAAGGGCACTAGCTCCTATGAAGTGGCAGATCTAAAGGGAAAATCCTTAGGCGTTTTCTCTGCCGCTGATCTAAAAGCGTAAACGTTCCTAAAAAGGGATGAATTTTAGCAAAAAAATCGCAACATTTCATGATGCTTTAGTCGACTGCATGTACACTGGCAAGCAAATGGTCAATTTTATCAATTGTTTTATCTAAAATTACCATAAACTTCCAGTCAGGCAAATGCAACGAACAGCACGTGAAAAATGCACAGGAAGGTGCATCCTAATGCAACCAGAATTTTAAATCGGCCGTAATGAAGGAAAAATAAATTTTTTATTACTTGAAAATATGTTGTGTGTATTATGTTTAATGTGTAAATTTAGAATTTTTAAGAGGAATCAGGAAAAGTAAACGGGAAATGAAGAAAATTGTAGGAAAAAGCTTGGTTTTGCTCGGTTGCACAAATGCATTTTTCTGACTTGTGTACAAGATTGTAAACAAGTTGAATCTCAGCCACAGTCAGAAAAGAATAAAATGCAGTTCGAGAATGTAGGTGAAAGAGAAAGACAGAAATTATCGAATGATCTAGGTCAAGGTCACAGCAGCAGAAGTAACAAAATATAGAATATAGAAATATAGAAGATAGCAGAAAGGGGAAAAAATAGAGAATTTAGAACAATAGGAGTGATCACTTACCTGTGTATCGCATATCCCAATCCATAAAGCTCCACGTGATGGGCTACTATATCGGAATAACAGAATGAGAACTTTGTGAAATGTTTGAACACGAGGATAGATCTACTGGCCAGAATCTTTGTAAAAGAATAACGGGATAATAACATTTCACGGCGCGCGCACTGAATATTCTTCCGATATAGCACCACATCATAGTTCCACATGGTTCAGCAACAGATCTTTTACACAATTGACCAACAGTTGACAGTTCGTTCGATCTTTCGTTGTTTTCGCACGCACACCGATAAAATATGATAACGCCTATCAGTAAAGAGGTACTAGAGCGCAACTCCGACAAGTCGCGTGAAATAATTCATGTACATTTGCGTGAATTTGAAACTGTATATAATTACTCCGGAGTACAAATTAGAATAAATAAGCAGAAATTAGGATAAATTTTTATAAATGTTTTGAATTTTAATTTGTTTTGCATGTGCATGGTTATTGAATTTTTAGTAGTCTTATTTTAAATATTTCTTTTAAACGATCGTCATTAAGCTGATTTGTGTGAGGTTATCACGTCTTAGGACGGACGGATTTGATCGCTGGAGACCGGAGTCAATATTGATTATGATGGTCAGTATGGACAGAAGCCCTGAAAATGAGAGGAGTCGGTATTTCCGACGATGATAACTTATGACCCCGATACTCAAAAATACGAAACAGCAAAATTTTCAAATCTTTTTGGATATTTGAATCTAGTATGGAGAGATGAAAAGTTTCACAAGCAACCGTAAGTGGGGGTTGTTTTGTCCGTGTGATCGTTATTTTGTGATATTACAGGTTCAGCAGGTGGTGTAAAAGGTGTTGTGCTCATGTAATTCGTGATGGAAAAAAATGTTTACTGCTTAAACATTTTTTTACCCGAGCTGGGGGAGAGTGTAAGCGTTGGTAGCCTCCGCTTAGAAGGTTTCTGAGATTTATTGTATAATTCGTTTAAATGTTATTTATTGTAAAATGTAAAAGCTGGAAATGTTTGTCGTAGTAGATGGTTTTTCTCCCACAGTACCACCCAACACCACCCAATAGATAGCTAACAATCAGCCAATCAACCTTAAGTACGCAGCCTGTCACCTATCATATCCCACCACTAGGAGGAAACGATTGAAAATGAGGGCCGCGCGGATGACAGGACTCGCGTCAGATGCAAATATAAACAAGCTAGCGGAAGGCTCAGCTTATGTACTTGGCGAGGGCATTAACCGTTGGCGTAGGGCAATGACCTGGAACTAAATGCTTATTTAAGTTACACTCAACTTTCAAAAACAGCATTTAGAAAGAGGACCTCAAACCGAACGGTCAAAAACAGTGACCTAGTACAAAGCCAAAAATTATATACCATTGTTAAAAGTGCTGTGCTGTAAAAGAAGTGAGTGTAACATAGCGAATACAGGTAATGCCATCCCTACGCCGTTTTGCCAATCAAAGCCCTCGCCAGCCAACTAACGCCTTCGATGTTTTTCTCCCAGAACCCCGCAGTGTTTGTTTTAAAACCCAGAACGATCATCCGTTGAGCCAGACTCCTTTGGCGGATCGGCAAAGCCCGAGTGAGTCCTTCATCCGACGCAGAAGAAGCGGCAAGGACCGCTGGTTAACAGTTCGACGTGCATCCAGGCCGGAAGCGGCGATCACGTGCAGCAGCGATTGGTGGTAACCGAAGAGGACGAAAGGTGGTGCAGGCTGTGTGTGTATGCTGAAGAAGAGGGGCCCCGCCGAAGAAATATAAAAGGTTAGATAGATTAAGAAAGTGGGTGGTACAAAGATCAAAGATAGAAGGTAAAAGTCCAGAAAGTGTGAATAAATTTGTGAAAAGGTAAATCGTGAGTTTTCCATCGACTATATCAGGTATTTCCTTGCTTTCCCGCGAAAACCCCAGGATAAGCGTGCCGACCCTGAGGCTTGTTTCAGGGAGTCTCAGCAACGCTCGCGGCTGAGGCTAAACCAGTATCTTACAAGTTTCAAATGTCAGAGACCAACAAAACCAGCAGCGTATGACGCCTACAGTTCGTCGAATTAATCGCGTCAACTCGGAGGCGCCATCGCTGGATGAAATTGTAGCAGCAATCAAGAGTATGAGATCCAATAGAGCGCCAGGGATAGACTGTATTTCAGCCGAAATGCTCAGAGCTGACCCATCTTTGTCAGCCCAGATGATGCATCAGCTTTTCAGCAATATATGGGAAACCGCAACTTTTCCGGTGGACTGGATGCTGGCCATATTGGTCAAAGTCCCTAAGAAAGGGGACCTAACTGAATGCGGTAACTGGCGTGGCATCACGTTGCTCTGTATTACTCTCAAAGTACATATGTTTTTGAAACGATGGTTCTACAATTGATGAAGGGACGGTGGGGGAAAGAAATGGAAAATTTTTTTGGTGAAGGAGGAGGGGAAGAGCGGAAAGGAAAGGGGGGGGGGTATTGGTAGCTATGATTGACAATACCCCCCCCCCCCCCTTTCCTTTCCGCTCTTCCCCTCCTCCTTCACCAAAAAAATTTTCCATTTCTTTTCCCCACCGTCCCTTCATCAATTGTAGAACCATCGTTTCAAAAAAATATTAATATATGTATGACCTCATTCCAAGGTCGAGACTAAAAAACTTGAGATTAGTCTATCTCAAAGTACTCTGTAAGGTAATCCTCAACCGGATGCAGGAGAAGATCAACCCTACTCTCCGGTGGCAGTAAACTGGATTCCGTGCTGGCCGATCATGTGTAGACCATATCACAACGCTCCGCATTATATTGGAGCAGATCAACGAATTCCAGGACTCTCTTCTGCTGGTGTTCGTTGACTTCGAAAAGGCGTTTGACCGACTCAACCACGCAAACATCAGGGGTAAACTGAGGCGTAGAGGAGTTCCAGATAAGCTAGTCCATCTCGTTACGGCGTTCTCGTGCAAGGTTTTGCACGACGGCGGCTTGTCCGGCCCCATAAGGGTTACTGCTGGCGTGAGACAGGGCTGCATTTTATCATCGCTTCTGTTTCTCATCGTTATGGATGAGATATTAGTTGCAGCAATTGACAGTAGTCCAAATCGAGGATTGCCTTTGAATCCTCTAAAGATGGAGCAGCTAAATGACCTCGACCTAGCCGACGACATTGTCTTGCTCGCACAACGCCGAAACGATATGCAGAGCAAGTTGGATGACCTCTCCGAGAGCTCCCAGGCAGCAGCCCGATGGTGGTACCAAGACTGATATAGCCACACGGATCAGGAAGGCCAGGGGTGCCTTTGCAGGTCTGCGAAACAGGTCTGCCAACGACATCCGGGCTGTAGACGATAACCTGTCCTGGCGACAGGTAAAAGCCATAGTGGGTAACCGTCAGCAGTAGAGATCTCTGATTTCATCCCTTTGTTCTACCGGACCGGCGCCGGCGGACATGGGCACATAAGTAAGTAACTAAAATAAATTCCTTACCCTGTTAAATAGTCACCCAGCCCAAAATATATATTATGTAAGACTATGCATGGAGTCGACCCGAAAAATAATAATAATTGTACAGACCAGAAAAAAGACGGCAAAGAACCGCATTACAAAGATCCAACCCTGAAAAAAAACACGACTAACATCTCTCCGGCGAAATCAGTGCAGCACCACTGTCTCCGGTTTCGTCAAAGGAAGAGCGTGACAGGGTGATTCGTGATTCCTGCTCTGGCCCCCGCTTTTCGACGCCAGAACCGATGAGTCCCTAAACTGTAAAAGCTTGATCCACATCATCGTGTCCTCAAAGGTACGTCACGTCACACTGTTTTTCTCTCTACGTCTGCATGGTTCTGTCCACAGGGCCCCCACAGTTCCAGTCGGCTACACCATTTAATTAATGCCCGATTGTATATAAATATAAATATAAAACTGATTTGCATTGTATAATTTTTGTTTGCTGAGCCCTATTGTCTGTCTTGCATGTGTATTTGGTGTTATGTTCGCTTGATAGTCCGAGGTAAGTTTCTAGGGAGTGAGTCTTCTCCAGTACCTTGGTGGGCAGCCGACCCTGCAACCAATAGTACAACCGAGCTAGTCGTCAGTTACAAAGTGACAATGAATTTGACCGGACGAATTGTTGAATCGTGAACTTCAAGCGTATCCAAGTTCAACAACCAACAGTGATTACCGTACGGCGACAGATTTTCGGGATCATTCCATGGTAGATTCCTGAGAACGAGACGAATAATTCGTTTTTGCACATGTTCTAGGCGTAGAGTCCAAGATAGATGATAAGGTTACCATAACAATGAAGCATTTTCGAGGTGTGGCCGAACTAGTGCATAATACAGTGATGTAAGGCAGTAAGGCTCCGTAAAGTCTCTAGACACCTTAGAATAAAATCCTAGTTGCCGATGTTGCGAATCGAGCGAGAAGTTAACCATGCCTACTCACACGCGAAAGAGTATGAGAAACATAGCATTCAACGCTTACGCCACACACGCAGGCGTAGAAGAAACAGCCGCCGATGCTGTATGCAGACATTCTGCTACCTACACACTCGCGAACGCACATCCTCACATCGTCTTCCTGCTTATTCCTGAGTCAAAAAACTCGTGGGATATCAGCTGCCCATGAGGTTGGTGGCGCACTGGGATACTAATTTTGCATTTCGCCCACGATTCTATTACGGACGGGAGTACGAGCTGCCGCAAGTAATCAATATCAGCAGATCGGGCTGCAACGACGAACGACGAGTGACGATTGTAGCTGTTAGCTAATCACACACTCGCACAAACTCTTTGCAGTGCATGAAGAAATAAGAGCGGGAGTTTTAAAGGGATGTTTATGCCGGTGTGTTCATTAGAATGAGTACGCGTACGTGAGAAAATTCGACCACACAAGTGTGGGTTTCGCAACACTGCTTTCATGGTTGAAATTTCACAGCCATCAGTTTAGAGCAGGGTTCGACAACGTCACCTTCAATTGCAAATCGTCACTCGACAATAAAGCTTCGGCTTCAATTGAAGCAACACCACCTTACTTCAAAACTGACTTCAATCAGCGTCAGTAAAACGGGTTTCACTTCATCATATTGTTTACTCGCGCGCAACCGATCGTTTTAAAGTTTCATTTTCACTTTTTTATTATATATTCAATAGAAGGCCAGTAACTTTTAATGCAAATGAATTGAATTTGAGTCACATTTCCTACAATAAAACGCATATAATATACAACCTAATCAATATCGATAAATCGTGCCCGACTTTCAGTCATCGTCACTTGAAACAGACACCAACTTCAGCTGACGCTTGCTTGAAACGTTCTGTTCAACAAATGAAACCACGCGCTTCATGTGTGACGCGAAGGTAAGAAAGAGTCGGCTTCATTTATTCGTTTCGACGATGCCGGGCCCTGGTTTATAGCACAAGAAAATTTGCAGAGAAAGCAACGTTTGCCTCCCACGGATAGTGACTATTGACGGCTATGAACTGAAAGTGGTTGATGAATTCGTAGATTTGGGATCTCTGGTCACCGCCAAGTTGAATAATACGAGTAAGGAGATTCGACGACGCATTCAAGCTGAAAATCAAGCAAACTTTTTCCTCGGCATGACGGTTCGTTCAAGGAGCAAACGCCGCCGCACAAAGCTGACGATGTACAAAACGCTAATCAGACCGGTAACCCTCTACGGACTTGAGACAGTAACTTTGCTTATGGGCAGTGGTTGGAGAATTCACGAAAAAATGAGCATTTGAATCGATAAACGTCCCTCATGACCATACACTATTCGCTTCGGTTGCCGATGATGCATTTATCGGCATTTGACTTTATCACGAGTATAGCTCATCATGAACATCGCAAGTTCGTTCAAAAATTGAATATTGAACTTTGAAGGCGGCCGATTTAATGGGTATAATATACCCGAGAATGCCAGAAAGTGTCCTAAATAGTATTACCGTAAATAGAGAATAGTTTAAAGTAGTGTTAGTGGCGTTTGAAGGCACAAAACGTTTGATTTCGCACTTTTGCGTTGTATACGATAATCGTATATTCAGCGATGCTATGTAGCGTGAATGTATGCGGCTCATTCGATGCGGTGAATTGAACCATTCATTTTGGTCAATACTCGTGATAAAGTTGCTTGCCGATGCTTGGTGTATATATTCAATTTGCAAATTCTCCAACCTCTGCTTATGGGAGACAAACGTGCACTTGCCGTATTTGAACGAAAAGTGTTTCAGACTATTTTAGACGGAGTACAAACGGATAGCTGAGAATGGCGTAGGCGTATGAACCACGAGTTGCAGGCACTACTTTTAGAGATTCCCATCGTACACCTGGCGAAAGGCCGGTAGACCGGCCACGTTTCAAAGATGCCGGACGACTGTGCAGTAAACTCCATTCTCTTCAAAAACCCCTATGGCACCAGGAAAATAGGGGTGCTAACTGGTCAATAAATTTTATCCACGAAATTCCAGAAAAATTTGTTTTTGAGTGAATGTCTGTTCTCTATGCCGGTAATCCTCTACAGTCACCAAACATGGTTTATGTTTGCGGAGGGCCAGCGTATAGATAGTGTCTTCGAACAGCTTTGAGAACCGTCTACGGCGCAGTGCAGATAGAACCATGAACTACAATAGATGCTGGAAGAAACACCCATCGTCCATACCGCAAAAATCAATCGACTGCCTAGGGCACGTTGTAAGAATATAGGACGAATGCCCAGTTTCTAGGAAACGACCCAACAAAAATAAGGCGAAGATGTATGAAATATGAAAGAATGGATCGACCAAGTAGAAGACGACGGATTCCACGCAAAATACAATGTAGGTAATGGACAGCCTAAGTTAAGTGGAGACGACTTCAGTGTACACAGGCCACTAGGTCGATTTTCCGGACAAACTACCGCGGTTGATCAAAGCTACCCTGAAGCGAGCGATGTGCTACGTGCGTGTTTCGGGGACACTCTCGAGTTCCTTCGAAGCTCGCAGCAGGTTGCTGCAAAGGGATGGACATCGCAATTGTAGCTGTGATTCGGCGAGCGGGCATCGAAACGAGAGGAACCAAAAGTAGCCAACTCCTAGCCTTGGCAGACAACTTCAACATCATTACTAGAAAGTTTAGAACGATAAAAGCATTCTACGCATACGTTTAGTCTAGTCTACGTCAGACTAAAAACGAAGGCTAGGAGGATTACATATGGGTAATGATAGGGAAAAGCTTCAAAGAAAATAACGTTTGCCTCCAATGGATACTGACACTTGATGGCGATGAACTGGAAGTGCTTGATGAGTTCATATATTCATACCATCACCTACGACTTACGGAAGACATACGTACACTTGCCGTATTTGAACGAAAGGTGTTTCGGATTATTTTTGGCGGAGTACAAACGGATAGCGGAGAATAGCGTAGGCGTATGAACCACGAGACTACTTGGAGAGATTCCCATCGTACACCTGGCGAAAGTTGGCAGAGTACGATGGGCCGGCCACGTCGCAACGATGCCGGACGACTGTGCTGTGAGCTCCGTTCTCTTCAAGAACCCCAAAGGCATCAGGAATAAAAGGGCCCAACCAGGTTGAAGCCGACTTGGTCGAAACGCGCAACGAATTGGCGACAAGTAGCCCAGGACCGAGTCAGTGAAGACGAATTCTTGATAGAGCAAACTCTTTTATTCATGTGACCTATTGTGTTGTGGTCATTTGCAGTATGTCTATTCGAACTTATCGTGTAATCCTTGTCGTCATCGGGTTTGTCGTTGCAGTCGGTTCATAGGTATTGATTTAGTTATAGTTGAGTAATTTACCTTAATTGTCCATATGTCCATATGTACATGGGGTTTCCACCGGATGGCTCCTGTCTTCTGATACCCAAGCACTACGAAAACCAACTCAATGTTCTGCAATTGCTATCGTTGCAGTAAAAATAGTACTTGACAGAAGTGCATGCAATCAGATCACGGAGCTCCCTTTGTTCAGAATTAAGTTACCGGGCTTCCTGAATCGCTGTGATATCTACTCCTAATTGCTGTAGATAGTTGCTAGTTGCTTCGAATAGACCAAATACTGAGTTTCCAAGCGTTAGCAGCGGTTTTTTCCTAATTGATATTTCTTCCGGAGTTACTATTAATGGTTTTAATGGTATTTGGAGTCTCCAGTATGTTATGTTCGCAATTTCTACAATTCCTTGAACGAGCTGCCATCTAAGGTACAACCGTTCTTTCGTATTATATTTTGCAGTACTGAAAAAGTATTTTAATTATGCTGAAATGCGAAAGGCTTTCTGTTTATATTATATTCAACGTCAGAATAATCTACCCATTTCAAACAAGGGGTCAATCCCGGTGTAGTGGTTAGCATTCACGCCTCTCTCGCCGAGGACCCGGGTTCAAATCCCAACCCCGCAGAAGTCACGAATGACCCAAGCTATTAAAGTGACTATAATCAAACAAACAAAAAATTCTAACACAAAAAGCAAAAACTAACGTAGAAGCATTCACACACAGTTCCACTGCTGGCTCAGATCTCGCCCCATCGAACGGTAGTTTCAGCTCCCCCTTCGGCTTTGTTTTCATGAGCTCGCCTGAGTCAGAACTTCGATATTAATCATATTGAGGTTTTTCGGATTCAAAATGTCTGCTGCGTTCACGGATGCCACCCAGAATTCAAGCATTCCATTCTTCAGCCCGCTCGATCGGGTCCCCCGAAGAGAACCGAGAACGGTGGCGAAAAAAAAACCCTCCGAAGAGAATGAGTTCCTCCGCTGAGGTCCATTCAATTTCAATTCACATTTTTGAAGGCGGGTGAAACGTCGACGGACAAAAAATAAAGAAAAGAATTGAAGTCGGAGCCGCATAGTTTGCTGGCTTGGGGCGTTGTTTCCTGCGGGTGCGGATGTTCGAGTGCAAAACTCACTCGAAAATTATAGGCTGTCGGAGGCAGGACGCGGAGAGCCGTTGAGAGTCAATGCTGCTTCGTGATAACTGGCCGATCACGGCTGTTCTGAAGAACGTTAGAAAATGAGATAGATTAGACTATGGATTTGAGAGCTAATCGAGGCACATTTCATCACTTAATTTTTACATGTTCTGGGAATATGCCTGTGTGAACGTTCTTCCCGCGCTATCCGTGCCGATGCGATTGGTGTTCGGTATTCGGTTTTCTATTTTGAACCGGGGAAGTCCACTTATTCCAGCCAAGATGTGAGAGCGTGAAGGGCCCCCGAAAGCGGAGGAGGAAACGCTGATTGGTTTAATTTGGGCCTTTGGGATGATCGTTCTTCTCTTTCGGTCCGTTCGTTAGGATTCACCAGAAATTAGGGGTGGAGAATTATCCCATCAAACTTCCAACAAAAACGGTACCGATTTGAATGGAATGGAATGAATGAAACAAGACCATCGGGAAACGGGCAGCTTGCGGCGTAGAAACGATCGGCTTAGCCAGGCTGACGACGACGCTTTCGGTGCTGGGATAGAATGAGCCTGCCGATGAAATGGAACGGATCTGAGTCAACGGAAATCTTTAATTGACGAAATAGCAGCAAAAGTTATGAATAATCGAGTAGACATGATAATTTAATTTCCGAACGTGCAAATTAGTGGGACAGGAAATTGGTGTTCTTGAGGAATTTCCATTGTTGAAGGTGGTCATTTCGTTATTATTATGGTATTATATCGAAGTCATTAAATGCTTTTTGATTGCATCTAAAATGCACTTTTGTAGCAAAATACTAACACTCAAAAGTGTTGCAAAAAATAATGAAAATGATATAACCTTGGTATGGAACCTAATAGTGTTAATTGATAGCACAATTTTCTTTAGCATACTGACACTGACAATTCACAGATCACACGCAGTCACAGTGGCAATTCACAGTCACAGATCTATCTCGTCGTAAAACTTGGTTGTGATTTCAAAGCCAGCGATTTTGCCATACGACATTTTGGGTGTCGGAAATTAGAATCACCTCTTTGAGTTCTAACTAAATATTTACATTTATTCTCACAAAAAAGCAATTCTGTTGGAAGAGACACTTTAGCTGTTAGGTAAGCTGCTGTGATTTCTAAAAATATTAAAACCAACTTTTGCCAAATAAAATCCGATACCATAAAAAATTTGAATTTTTGACATTTATTCTACTCTTTTCTAATCTTTGTTAGAAGAAAATCTCTACTGTTAACTACTGACAGGAAAACTGCTGACTTTAGTATCGTTCCCCGCCTTCTGCGGAATGCAACTTCTTCCGTATGGTGTAATTGTTTCCTTACTTTGCGCACACGGATGAGAAATTATGTGATTGACCTACCGACTGAATCTATTTTTACCTGACCGCGCAACCTTAGCTCAAGTGCTTTAAAGATAGAAGAAGTTCCAAATCATACAAGCTGATGATGAGGTACGGGGAGTTCATTTTCTGCCGTGACTCGACGGAAAGTCAAATCAAATTAAAATTCTTTGTTTTAACGTATTCACCCCTGTCGGCCCGATGACCCGAAGGTTCCGAATAGTTCAACCATAGGAACGGAAAGGAAATGAACGATGTAGTTTGAGTTTATGAATTCTCATGCCACTAAAATTCTTGCCATGCTCTGGGAAGATACCTGTTACGCGGACTGTCAGATTGGGAATAGGGAAAGCCAACTGTGAACAACCGTCATTTCTAGGATAATTGCATGGATGATTCTTAAGCAGTCAGTTCCGGGAATTGACATTAATTCCGGTTTTCCGTTGTAACTCTAAGTGAGTAAGTTTAGATAGGGAAAAGGTTATTAGAATACCTACATTTATTCTTTGCGTTAACGCACCTGATTATTATGAAGTATTTCATTTCCGCTCCGATGTTTTGCAAAAAAAACAGCAACCAATGATAGCATAGAGTACATATTCAAGTTACAATATGGACAAAATTGAACATGATGCAATATTCAGGTAGGGTTTATTTCTAATTCCCGTCGTAGCAAGTAAAGCCATTCTAATTTTCATCATTTGTTGGATGGATTTAATTAATGCTCTAAAAGTTCTTGTGCTGATTTGATTAAAACACACTTACCTCCCGATCCGTGAACTTTGAAATCACTGAAAAGCGATTATTAAAGCATATTATTGTAATTACGCAACTGAGTTTATTTCTTAAATTCGTCGTACCGTTTTAAAATCCGTCCATCAACATTTTTCATCGTCCGAACTAAATCGTCCGCCTACAGTTCGTCGAATAAATCGCGTGAACTCGGAGGCGCCATCGCTGGATGAAATTGTAGCAGCCATCAAGAGTATGAAATCCAATAGAGCGCCAGGGATAGATCGTATTTCAGCCGAAATGCTCAAAGCTGACCCATCTTTGTCAGCCCAGATGATGCATCAGCTTTTCAGCAATATTTGGGAAACCGCAACTTTTCCGGTGGACTGGATGCAGGGCATATTGGTCAAAGTCCCTAAGAAAGGAGACCTAACGGAATGCGGTAACTGGTGTGGCATCACGTTGCTCTGTATTACTCTCAAAGTACTCTGTAAGGTAATCCTCAACCGGATTCAGGAGAAGATCGACGCTACTCTCCGGCGGCAGCAAGCTGGATTCCGTGCTGGCCGATCATGTGTAGACCATATCACAACGCTCCGCATTATATTGGAGCAGGTCAACGAATTCCAGGACTCTCTTCTGCTGGTGTTCGTTGACTTCGAAAAGGCGTTCGACCGACTCAATCACGAAAACATCTGGGGCGCACTTAGGCGTAGAGGAGTTCCAGATAAGCTAGTCCATCTCATAGAGGCTCAGTACGAGGCGTTCTCGTGCAAGGTTTTGCACGACGGCGTCTTGTCCGACCCCATAAGGGTTACTGCTGGCGTGAGTCAGGGCTGCATTTTATCACCGCTTCTGTTTCTCATCGTTATGGATGAGATATTAGTTGGAGCAATTGACAGTAGACCAAACCGAGGATTGCCTTGGAATCCTCTAACGATGGAGCAGCTAAATGACCTCGACCTAGCCGACGACATTGTCTTGCTCGCACAACGCCGAAACGATATGCAGAGCAAGTTAGACGACCTCTCCGAGAGCTCCCAGGCAGCAGGTCTCACAGTCAATGTAGCGAAAACTAAGTCTATGGTAGTGAACACTGACAATTCCACCAACTTTACAGTAGCGGGACAACAAGTTGAGCAGGTAGCCGTCTTTCAATATCTTGGTAGCCAAACAACGCCCGATGGTGGTACCAAGACTGATATAGCCACACGGATCAGGAAGGCCAGGGGTGCCTTTGCAGGTCTGCGAAACATTTGGCGCTCAAACCAGATCACTCTACGTACGAAAACCCGAATCTTTAATTCAAACGTTAAATCCGTACTGCTGTATGCCTGCGAAACGTGGTATTCATTAACCGGTGCCTGCGATATATTATTCGTGCCTGGTGGCCTGATAATTGGATATCCAATGAGGAACTCCATCGTCGGTGTCATCAACGGCCGATAACCACAGAAATTCGTGAGCGTAGGTGGAAGTGGATCGGACACACCTTGAGGAAAGGAGCGAACGAGGTTTGCAGAGCAGCACTCGACTGGAATCCACAAGGACAGCGTAGAAGAGGCAGACCCAGAGGCTCATGGCGACGGAGCTTAGCCAACGACATCCGGGCTGTAGACAAGAACCTGTCCTGGCGACAGGTAAAAGCCATGGCGGGTAACCGTCAGCAGTGGAGATCTCTGATTTCATCCCTTTGTTCTGCCGGACCGGCGGACATGGACACATAAGTAAGTAAGTAAAACTAAAAATCACAACAATGTTTACGAAGCTAACGCGCATTTATTTGTGTAGTACGGCATGACATAGGGTAAGGAACGAGTTAAGCAGTGTTACTTATTTTAATCAGTTGAACATAAATGATCCGAAAATGCACTTTTTTATTCATATTTTCAAAATCTTTTGATAGGATCATCTTCACAAATCACTTAACCATACATTTGATTCACACAAACACAATTTACTGGGTTTCCGACAAGAAATATGATGAATTAAAAATTGTTGTCCAAAAACGTACATTTTTCAGCTGCTCTTCAGCAATCGCTACCTCGCTACTAACGAATTCATCAAATTTTCAGCACTGATTACAACCACTCTGAAAGTCAAGCACTCAATTGTCACATACCATATTATTCAGTCTCTTTTTTTCTATTATCTAAGGCTTTGTCACTAGCCGAAAGTTTTATTATTTTATAACAAAACTGAAAACAAATTCTGAATTGACGGAACCTGTTCACCAGTAGCAGCAGCTGCAGCATAACTGATGAACTATCGTGTTTCGGTTTCGGTTCTGGAAATAAGAATTATAGGTTTGAAATTAGCTGAAACCTCCAATGGTGAAAACGTGGTTCAATACTTTCAAGAGAAATGTATGTTCATAATTAATTTTTCTTTATTAAAAACAACAGAAAAACAGCTTTTTCAACAATTTTCTCAGTGATTTAATGAAGCAACGATGTGTTTCAATATTATTTACTTTGACAACACTGTTCTGAGTCGGACCGTGTGTACTGCTATGTTTACCTCTTTTGTTCTCCCACCATCCTTATGAACAGCAAGTGAGACGTCAAACTCGCAGTTTCCCATAAGAACACTAGAGAATAAAAGAGACGACGAATACCGTTTGCCGAACGGTGCGGTGAGTGTATGCCCCGATAAACAATTTAGACAGATGGCATTTTACGCATCTATGCCGATACGCTATGCCGATTACGCATCAGATGCCGATTAGTAGGTCGCGGATAGGAACGCGAACTTACTGAATAGGGGGAAAAGTTCGAGGGATTTTTTAAGGGGACGTAAAAAAATTCAGATTTCAGGATTGCTTAAAATAGCACCTTGCGGGCGAAAATGGGTTCGGTGTGTTCAAAATTAGTTCCACCGCTCTAACTTTTAAAGCGAAAAATCAAAAGTTTAGCTCAACAATAGTGTCTTCCAATGGTAACAGCTTGAGGAACTAAAGATAGCAAGAAGATTGGTATGCTGATATCCACCACTTAGTCAACCCATCGCTTGTAATAAGGTAAAACAATCAGTGACCCGCTTAGACTGCTTAAAACTAGTTCTTTACCCCTTTGTTATTCTGCAAAATTTCTGCAGGTCAGGCAAGTTTTCCTAGCTGTAGAATAACGACAATGCCTTGCGTGAGTTATTTTCATTTATGAATGACGGAAATTAAAACGATTAGTCGACATTTTCTTCTTCGTCGCACGAAAAAACGTAGGAAATTTGGCTGGTAGGACTTCTTTAATGAAAAAAAGCATCTAAATAGATCTCAGCTCACTTTGATTGATCGCGTATGATAGACAATAAGCTAAAATATTAGGGAATAACTAGTTTTGCATTGTGTGTCATAAAAATGCTGATATTTTTATAATTTGTGTTGGATAGGACGGGAATAGGCTATTACGATGAAGCAGCAACATACCCTGTCTAGCGATTTCTGGAAAAATGGCAGCATTAAAATGGCAGTTCTACATTAAAAACGTTGCTGTTTATCGAAATCATCAAACTTTTTTATGTAAAAACAAATTTAATGCTTTTACTCAAAAAGTATTTCGTTCGAATTAATTATCGTTAAATCACGACCAATTAAATTTTCCATTTCTCTTCTAGGTGCGTTGGCTTTCTACTGTAAAATTAAAAAACCAAACAACATAGCAGGCAGGAAACATATTTTTTTTAAATGATAAACATGTAAATTGCATTGCAAAAACTCGATAATTTCTGTCTCTAACTTTGTTTATCTATTTATAGTGTTCCTATTCATCCTTGTTCAACAGGCTTTGTCTTAGAACGGCAAACCACTTAAGTAAGCATTCATCGGTAAAAGTACAGATTCGGTTCGAAACACGCTATTCCAAAACGTCAAATTCTATGGTAACTCTTTTTTATTTGACCAAACCTCGGGATTTTAGTCATGACCTTGAAATGCGGTCAGGCATATATCAATATTTTTTGAAACGATGCTTCTACAATTGATGAAGGGGTGGTAAGGGAAAGTAATGAAGAAGGATTTCTTGGGAATTGAGGGGAAAGAGGGGGGGGGGGTAATAGGTAGCTACGCTTAACAAGTTGTCGTGACTCCTACCTTTTGTCTAAAGCTGGAAGGTGCATGGGTCGAACCAAGCTATAATCTGAGATTATAACCGGATTCGAACCCACAACACCCGCCAGGGCATGTGGCTCGCTGGTACCCGTGTAGCTATGAACCACAGAGGCGCTGGACAAAAGGAGATTGCACAACCACCCTTATTAACGTAGCGACATGGGTTGAGCTATTTTTAGACACAAATTGTGCCTCTTCCTACACCTACTGCAGAAACCACCGACCGAGAAGTTTAATCTAACTTTGTGTTTACTGGCGAGACGATGATACTATGCAGGCCCTTGCGACTTACAAGGTACTGCGTGTGAACGGTGTCTGTCAGCGTGTTCTCAACGCGGGATTTCGGAGGAAGGCCCTGTTCCTGTGAAAATTTTACCAAACCTCGTGATTTTAGTCATGACCTTGAAATGCGGTCAGGCATATGTTAATATTATTTGAAACGATGGTTCTACAATTGATCGGCGTATTCATCGGATTATGTTCATCTGTTCCTTTGGCATTTCCAGTCCAAGAGCATGAATGCATCAACTCGCGCGTGATAAAATAGTCAATTAGTTTGTAGCAACTATCCATTCCCATCAATTCCGCAGATAAAACTTATATTGTCAATGTATTTTTCAACGGTGGCGGATTCTTTTAGGCTTTCTTGAAGACAGTCTACTAGGCGCATTATGATCTTGTCTGTATTAGTATTTATAAGCTGACCATTACCGAATGAATTGCTTCCAATTAAATAATCGAGGGCATTTTGAACCTTCGCAACCGCTTGCATCAGTTTCAGCTGATTATTGACAATTATTTACTGGTTTTCCAAAATAGTTTGCTGATTTGCGAGTATATTTTCATTCTGTGATTCTGTGATACATGGTTCAGCGTCAAATACCTTTAAGGTATCAGTCGGTGTGTCAATGGTCTATAATATTATAGATAGGGTAAAGAACCGGTTTTAAGCAGTCTTAGCGGGTCACTGATTGTTTTACCTTATTACAAGCGATGGGTTGACTAAGTGGGGGATATCAGCATACCAATCTCCTTGCTATCTTTAGTTCTTCAAGCTGTTACCATTGGAAGACACTATTGTTGAGCTAAACTTTTGATTTTTCGCTTTAAAAGTTGGAGCGGTGGAACTAATTTTGATCAGACCGAACATATTTTCACCCTCAAGGTGCTTTGTTAAGCAATCCTGAAATCTGAATTATTTTACGTCCCAATAAAAAATCACTCGAACCATTCCCCCTATTCAGTAAGTTCGCGTTTCTATCCGCGACCTACAAATCGGCATCTGATGCGTAATCGGCATAGCGTATCGGCATAGATGCGTAAAATGCCATCTGTCTAAATTGTTTATCGGGGCATACACTCACCGCACCGTTCGGCAAACGGTATTCGTCGTCTCTTTTATTCTCTAGTGTTCTTATGGGAAACTGCGAGTTTGACGTCTCACTTGCTGTTCATAAGGATGGTGGGAGAACAAAAGAGGTAAACATAGCAGTACACACGGTCCGACTCAGAACAGTGTTGTCAAAGCAAATAATATTGAAACACATCGTTGCTTCATTAAATCACTGAGAAAATTATTGAAAAAGCTGTTTTTTCTGTTGTTTTTAATAAAGAAAAATTAATTATGAACATACATTTCTCTTGAAAGTATTGAACCACGTTTTCACCATTGGAGGTTTCAGCTAATTTCAAACCTATAATTCTTATTTCCAGAACCGAAACCGAAACACGTTAGTTCATCAGTTATGCTGCAGCTGCTGCTACTGGTGAACAGGTTCCGTCAATTCAGAATTTGTTTTCAGTTTTGTTATAAAATAATAAAACTTTCGGCTAGTGACAAAGCCTTAGATAATAGAAAAAAAGATAGTGAATAATATAGTATGTGACAATTGAGTGCTTGAGTTTTAGAGTGGTTGTAATCAGTGCTGAAAAATGTGATGGATTTGTTAATAGCGAGGTGGCGATTGCCGTCAGCAGCTGGAAAATGTACGTTTTTGGACAACAATTTTTAATTCATCATATTTCTTGTCGGAAACCCAGTAAATTGTGTTTATGTGAATCAAATGTCTGGTTAAGTGATTCGTGAAGATGATCCTATCAAAAGATTTTGAAAATATGAATAAAAAAGTGCATTTTCGGCTCATTTATTCATAACTGATTAAAATAGGTGACACTGCTTAACTCCTTACCCTATTTGTATTTATTCAAAACGTTATGGCCGCACAGAATTACCTGACTTTGAATTTCATGCATCTGGAATAAATAAATGGAACCGAATCAACTTCTTGGCCAGGAATCAAAAATACGTCATTTATGTCCTTCAATGTGTTCGTATTTCCGTTAGAGCGAGGAATAATATTGTTTTCATCGCATGCCGTGTCTGAGACGGATTCCATGCGATTCTAACGCGACTATTTTTACGCGAATTTCGAAATTTACGCCGTTTTTTTACGGGTATTTTGGATTTTACGCGGTTTTTTTACGCGAATTTCGGAATTTACGCGGTTTTTTTTACGGAAATTTTGGATTTTACGTGGATGTGCTCGAGTTTACGCGGATGTGCTCAAAACGTCTATTTTTTCGCGTAGTGTTGAGATCCACAGTTTTTTCTACGCGAAGTTTTGGTTTTTTACGCGAATTTTGGAATTTACGCGGTTTTTTTACGCGAATTTCGAAATTTACGCGTTTTTTACGCTGATTTCGGAATTTACGCGTTTTTAACGCGGGTTTGATTTACGCGGGACGTATCCTTCGCGTAAAAAGCGACTTGAGTGTATTTTGAAACAATTTTGACGTAGAACTACGTCTTTCAGGAAGGTAGCTGGTACAGTAGGATTTCGAATTTGGCAACAAATGCGTGTCGCCTATGTTGCTAAAATCGAAACCGTGCCAAAATCGAGACCCTTTTTCGATATGAAAAAATTTAATGTAAATGCTTTAGAAGTTGACTAAATATCATGAATCAACGATTACAACCATTTTATGTTTAAAAAGTCCGACAAAAGCTATCCGTCCGGTGCAAATAAATTATTGACACCCTGCGGTAAGACGTAGTCCAGTCCTACGGCAATAAAAATATTATTGTTCGAAACCACATAACTTTTTTTGATGAACATACTCAGGGCATCATTTTTTCGTCATGTATGCGTATGTATGCGGAAACTGATTGATATTTAAGCATATTTTTAGAAGAGAAATATCTTGTGTTGCCAAAAACAGATACTTTTGTTACCAAAATCGAGGCATGCCAAATTCCAAATCCAACTGTATAGGGTGTCATTCCAAAAAATCTTTCTCGAAAAGCGGTCAGGTTATGAACGCTAATAGCTTAGTGGTTTCCCGATCGATTTTCAATATTCTTACACCAATCGATTGGAGAACCTTCTAAGAATTGGCCCAAATGAAGAAAGTATGCATTCTTGATTTTGAACTATTAAAAATAATAAACCTGTTTTACCCGAATTCTCGCTTCGTGATTGGTTGGAAGAAGATTCTTTACGATGATCTAAACCTGTACCAATTTGATATCTGTGCTTGGGAAGTAAGCCAAAACAAGTGGCCAAGTTTCCTCATTTCAACAAGATTTCTTAACACCGCGGTTAAACCTAGACCATTTTGATGTCCTTGCTTGGGAAGTACGCCAGAAAGAGTGACAAAGCCCCCTCGTGCCAACAGATTTCTTACGAACGCGATTAAACCTAGTCCAATTTGATGACTGTGTTCGGAAAGTGTGCCTGGAAAAAATTACTAAAGCCCATTGCCCCAAGTTAGGCCAACAGATTGTAAATTCTTTACTGCGAGACGATTAAACCTAGCCTAGGCGAATTTGATATCTGTGTTGGAAAAATGTGCTACAGCTGTAGTGTTCAGTTCTAATACGATTCTGTATGAATACGCATGCTTGCCGTCTCATTAAAAGTGTAATGAAAAGATGTACTGTTGGTAAAATAGGATTGAATTGGTAAAATCCCTTCAACGTGGGGAACCATCGGTAATAAAAACAATCTTTAATTTCTTTAATCTGATAGCAAGAAAGCAATAGTTTGAAATTGTTTCCAAATGCACATAGAAATAACTCTAAAATCTTTCGAGGCTTGAACGTATGCAATGTTACTACTTTGATAAATGTTACATTCAACGCATGTAGCATGTATATATATTGCATATAACATGTATACATGAAGAATCGAATGATTACAAGCATGGATACATGCTACTATCACTACAAAGAGACTTATGTAGTTCTGCGTCACCTATATATGCGGTCGTGTCTTGTACACAACCCCTCTGATTTTTTAATGGTTGGTTTAGTGTGACTTCGATTCGTTTTAATAAAATAGATTCAATCAATTCATGGATATAGCTCCAAAATCGGTTGAGGATTCAACATATACAATGTTACTACTTTGAGAAACGTTGCGTATGTAGGTTGTATACATACAGAATCGTATTATTACAAACATGGATACCTCCTACTATCGCTACAAAGAGACTTACGTAGTCCTATGTTACCTATGCGGTCGTGTCTTGTGCACAACTCCTCAGATTTTCATTACCAATGGTTCCCCCACGTTGAAGAGATTTTACCAATTCAATCCTATTTTATCAACAGCACATCTTTTCACTACCTTCCAAGGCAACGGCAAACATGCGTATCGAAACAGAAGCATATTATAACCGAACATTAAAGCTGTACCGCACTTTTTCAACACAAATGTCAAATTCGCCTAGATTTAATCGTCTCTCCGTAAAGAATTTACAATCTGTTGGCCTAACTTGGGGCAATGGGCTTTAGTAATTTTTTCTGGCACACTTCCCTAACACAGACATCAAATTGGACTAGCTTTAATCGCGTACGTAAGAAATTTGTCGGCACGAGGGGGCTTTATCACTCTTTCTGGCGTACTTCCCAAGCAAGGACATCAAAATGGTCTAGTTTTAATCGCGGTGTTAAGAAATCTTGTTAAGACAAGGAAACTCTGTCATTTGACTTGGTTTACTTCCCAAGCACAGATATCAAATTGATATAGGTTTAGATCATCGTAAAGAATCTTTCAACCAATCACGAAGCGAGAATTTCCAGTTGGACAATGCTTCATTATTTTCAATTTTTCAATCGTACGTACTTTTAAATCGATAGGTTTCATTATTGCTGTGGATACGTAGGAGATTTTCCGATCGATTGGTGCAAAAATATTGAAAATCGATCGGAAAACCGCTAAGCTACAAGCGCTCAAAATCTTTCATTTTTCGTGACGCTCGCATTTTTCGATTTTCTGGAATGACCCCCTATACAAGCTACCTTCCTGAAAGACGTAGTTCTTCGTCAAAACTGGTTTTTCTGCCGAAACCAGGAAAACATGTATATAATCTGTCTTCAATCAGGCCTTTTTGTTTGTTTGATACGCTTGGGAAGCTACTCGAAGAAGTTAACCCCAATAGACAAGAAATTCACAAAAAGTAAAAATGGACTGTCGCAGATCCGCAGGCTTCCGGACGTGCTTTTCCGGTTTTGATTTTCGACCATCACGGTACTGCAACATAAGTGGAGAGAGAACCAGAGGTGCGCCACAATTGTGGTACATAACCCGGCGTGACACTCTACTAATCGGAAAAACCTGGCGCTTGCGTGGAATAAGCCAGCAAATTATACAAGTGAAAACCATCCGAGGATGGTCGCAATCGCTGTATCGGTACACGTCTCGATAAGTAACAAAGTAGTATAAAGTCGCACGGGAGGTACCTAATATAATGGGCGGCAGAAGCTTAGTGAGTAAAACATTCTGGTACCAACCAAAAGAGCGTGGGTACGAGCCCCACCTGCCATTGCACAACCTAATATAGTTTTGGTCTACATCGATATTTTCCAGTTCATCCAATTAATAATTCTACGCATCAGACACTTCCTCCCTTTCCAAAATAGTTTACGCCATGACCGCGTATAGAGTCATAGACGAGTAAATTGAAGGAAAAAAATACTATTTTTTCCTGTGTAGTGACAGCAAAATGAATGAAGATGTTTTATTAAACACTTGTAAAGTTGATATCTTACCGTGTTATATCATTGAAATATTGCGAATAATTAAACTATCAAACAGAGAAATCAGCCGCAGGCTCAATTATACCCAGTTTTGCAAAACAACAGCACGAGCTGTCGGTTTCAATGAAGCGGCGAGTGTTCCTTTTCGGTTACTATCTCTTCCAATTTCGGTCCCTTTTACGTCAGTTTCTCGAGAATCCATTAGAAAATCAGAAATCATCATCTCATGCCACCACCGAAGAAACATACCTACTGTCCGCCCGATTGTTGAATGAGTACCTCCGAACGGCAATCGTAGCAAAGCCTGACCCATGCGGTGCATTTCTCGAACCACTTGCGCCTGTTGTGCAGAAACGCCAGCGCAATCAATCAGAGCACGCGGAAGGAGATGAATGGAATATGATGGGTGATTATATGCCGAGAGAAGAAGAGATGCCAAAACCTAAGTTAAGGACCAGAGAGACAAACCAATCTGCAGTCGGCTTTTTGAGACTTTTTGTCCGACCAATTTTCCGAAAAACAAATGGAATTCATCGTGTGTGGTGGCTGCTTCAAACGTCATAAGACATTAATATGTCTGCCAAGTGGCGGAACATTTCCCCGCTGGTGATGATGAATATGTGTGATTTGAAACAATTCCTTTCAATTTACTTCTCGCAAATAATATTGACTCATTTTGGAAAAAAATTAAAGAATATTTACGATGAGTTAATATGCCGTTTATTTTTGGTCGATTTGATTTTGGCTGCAAGGTGAAAACTTAATGTTGCCAAAAGAGAATATTTATTATCTCATCGTTTGTTGTTTGTGATTTTTATTTATTATTATAGAAGTGAGTTGCATTACAATTGATATTACGCACTCGGTCACCATGTATCCATCCAAGACGGTAATTTTTTCGGGCATGCGTTCAGCTAAAATATAGTTGTTAAAACATGCGTAAATACTCTGTGTGAGGTTTGATCTTAATTTTACCATTCATCGTAGCAACGCAGCATAACAACTATTTGACTTTTACGATGAGCCACATACCACTTCTCGTGAAAGGAATACAGAGCACAGAGCAAGGCACAAGTCAACAACGACAGTCACTTCTGGTATTCCACAACGAGAAATTTCGTGCGTTGGCTCTAATCGCCTTATCGTCTACTTTTACCAAATTCAAACACGCAAACAAGCAAGTGCATCCGATAAGTCAACATTTGCACACGGTATCCCTCGAATAACCAGAAGTCGAAGCGTGGTAAGGCAAATAGCGGTCTGACATGCATTGGGATTAGTGCGCGTAATGCAAACGAACCGATATTTGTTTACACCTTTTTTCATCCTGGGTGATCCGATGATATGGCTGCGACCGTCGGCCGGCGGCGGTTCGCTTCAAGTCAAAAAAGTGAAATCATCAACCGTTTGCACCAGCACTATTCACATCGGATTGCCCAATTACAGTAATATCATCCGAAAAATACGAATACTCCGTGGCAGCTTCGTTGCGAAAGTTCGTCTCTTGTTAACGTTTAGGTCTTTCGAGCCTTCTTCTTGGAAATCGAAAAAACACACTCAGAAACTTCGGACGTGTCCGGATCAAACCATACCCAAAGACGCAGCAGCAATTTCCGAAGCCGTCGACCGACGTCTTCTCCGCCAGATCTCAAAACAGCAAGCGTTCTAAATTAAAACATTTGTTCCTTAATTAGTCGATCAGATAACGAATCGTGGAACACGGCATCTTTCATTCATTAGAAACCCCATTCCGCGTACCCGTGCTCTGATATCCATCTCTGGAGGGTGGTTACAGCTTTTTGTTTCTTTTTGTGCTTTTAAATAGGCTGAGTCACACCCTTCTGCCTTCGTCCCTTCATTAAGTATTGGAAATGTGTTTGTGCGTTAAGCAAATTCGTGTCGAACACTCGAGTTAATAATAAACAACATGTAAAAGGAATTTGTATTAATAAATTCATGCCTCGTTTTTGCTCGTCAGAACATAAAAGCTAGATAATGTAGGAGACCCCCTCTTGGTAGCCGAAGATTCAATGCCGTGGGTCCGCCGTCCGAAGATGAACCAGAAAATGAGCACATTTAGTTATCGCTCCGTTGGTGGTAGTGGTGATGGTGGTTGTGGTGGGTATACCTATTAAAGAAACACTAAAAATTCTTTTAACACGGTTCGCTCGATCAGCATCGAGCATAGCAGCAGTTAAATAGACTGAACATATAGCCCGACCGATTAGAAGAGTACACAAGGATTACGACCCGAGCAGCAACAGCAGCAACAGCGGCAAACCCGCTAAGCGAGTTGTTTCGGGTTTAACAGCTCGGAACTAATTATATCTCAAACAGTGCATCAAATATGCTCGTAAAATCATGCACTGATGAATGTGGATGCATAGAGTGATAGAGCAGGACGAGAAATTAAAAAATCGACGTTTACATTTCGAGATACGTTCGGTATTTTACAGTTTAACATTTAACATTTAACATTTAACATTTAACATTTAACATTTAACATTTAACATTTAACATTTAACATTTAACATTTAACATTTAACATTTAACATTTAACATTTAACATTTAACATTTAACATTTAACATTTAACATTTAACATTTAACATTTAACATTTAACATTTAACATTTAACATTTAACATTTAACATTTAACATTTAACATTTAACATTTAACATTTAACATTTAATATTTAACATTTAACATTTAACATTTAACATTTAACATTTAACATTTAACATTTAACATTTAACATTTAACATTTAACATTTAACATTTAACATTTAACATTTAACATTTAACATTTAACATTTAACATTTAACATTTAACATTTAACATTTAACATTTAACATTTAACATTTAACATTTAACATTTAACATTTAACATTTAACATTTAGCATTGATAGTACACACGAAACACTTGCGTCTGTCCAATCCAGTGTAGGTCTGATGAGTCGCGTCAATTTGTCCACAACGGATTACCTACGAATTGTCGAATGGGCGAATCACGGATGGCCGAAACTCAAATGACCGAAACACAAATTGCATAATTGATCTAATGGCCGAATCACAACTTCGGCCTTCAACCTGCGGCCTTCAACCTGCACAAATGTTTGATATATGCTGTCCTTACTCGCTGCCCCTTGTTCGGACTCAACAAAAGGATAATCCCTACTAGTCAGTATACTTCAGAAAATACTTGCACCTGTGTACAACTTGTAAAGAGGCTCCAACATGGCGGCATTTTTTCTCAGCTTTCCAATGGTGGTCTTAAAATGAAAATCGGTTGGGGGGCTCATGGTGAAAACGGCGATTTTTTGATAAATTCCAATATGGCGACCAAATCCAAGATGACCGCCAAAAAAATTTGTACTCCATTTGAAAGCCCTGTTCTTTTTCTTTACAGAACCGGGTCATTTGTTAGTAGTTTTATGGCAAATTTATGAAATTGATATAAGTAATATAATATATTCTTATTGTCATTGACGGTTTCGCTTACAGCGATTTCGCCTTCGCTGAATTAGAGTAGTTCTCCCTGAAATGGGGCCACTACTGACACGAGGTCTTCAAATATTGGAACTTTTGCGCTTAATTGGTTGAAAATGGCTAAAAAATAAGAATTACACTGTTGATACCTCGAAATAGTGGACCCGTCGTTCGCCAAGGGGCCTAACAGTTTCAAAAGAAGTAGAATTTTGAGCAAACCTTGAGATCTATATCATGTGATATTTCATAAATTTGCCATTAAACAACTAGCAAATGGCCCAGTTCTGTAAATAAGAAGAACAGGGCTTTCAAATGAAAAAAATTTTGGCGGCCATCTTAGATTTGGTCGCCATATTAGATTTTATAAAAAAAATTGCCGTTTTCACCATGAGCAAACAAATGGCCCAGTTCTGTAAATAAGAAGAACAGGGCTTTCAAATGAACAAAAAAATTTTTGGCGGCCATCTTAGATTTGGTCGCCATATTAGATTTTATAAAAAAAATCGCCGTTTTCACCATGAGCCCCCCAACCGATTTTTATTTAAGGACCACCATTGGAAAGCTGTCAGTAGTGTCCCCGTTTCAGGGAGAAGAAAGGCACGTTATGTTTACACGGCTGTAATTTTGTTATACGTAACATCTAAGCTTGGGGCAAAAACAAGTCGATTAGATTTTTTCCCAATCTTTCTTTGTTTCTTAGGGTCCAAGTTAATATCTTGAATGTAGCCTTCTCTAGAGTCTGGAGAAGATTGCGTTGCGTTTTCGCAACGCTGGGCATAAATTGGTTAAATAAAAAAAAATGCTAATTCAGAGAAATCTGGGAAATGGGCGACGAGTAACCCAAGATCGAGTTGAACAAAGCGGGGACATAAACGACTAAAAATTTTGAAAAAATCATTATTTTTTTATTTCAGATTTTGATTCTGTAGTCTTTTCCGCTTATTTTGATACCAAATTTGTAATGATCCGATCACGCGAAGTGGCCGAAAAACGAGCATACACATAAGCATTCCAGTGCAGCGTGAAACAACTTCGGCGGAATAAAACGCCACTCCTGGAGAACTACGATTTTCAAATTTTATGTACCTATTTCTCAGAAACTACACAACATATTGGAACAAACTTTTTTTCGTTTTGTTGGTAGTAGCTTGGCAAAGACTTTTATAACTTTTGAGGTTTGTAAACGAAACACAGCCATAGAAAAAAGAAAAAGAAGACAAAATTTGATTTTTTCAGGCATCTTTTTTCTTCTTTTTCGTTTTTCTCAAGCAGTGTTTTGTTTACGGAACACAAAAGTTATTAAAGTCTTTACCAAGCTACTACCAACAAAACAGCTGCCCCCGCAGTGGCCGGCGCGTCCGACGGCAGGTCGCCGGCCTGTGGCCGTCTCGTGCTGAATTATCTAATGTTACTATTGATAGTTTTTGGTGGTCTTGTTCTTGATTAATGTTTTATGAAAGCGTAAAGTTATATGAGAGTCCTTAACATTGGCGGAACTAACGCTCATTTCTAGGGGGGGCTATAGCCCCCGGAATTTTTTTCAACCGTTTTATTTCGGTGGCATATTAAAATTTAATGCACATTAATGCCTGGAATCTTATAACAGTCATGCAAATAAACTTTACTCTGAAGTTTTTCATACCTATAGTTATCTAACTATTGGTTTTTCATAAATTACAAAACTCAGTCAACTTTTCTAGGGGGGGCTAAATCTTTTCTAGGGAGGGCTTAGCCCCTCCTAGCCCCCCCCCCCCCCCTAGTTCCGCCAATGGTCCTTAACCCCCTACCACAGGGGTAAGGGGTCTCAAACCATCATTAAAAAAATCCTGCCTCCAAAACCCCCCACATGCCAAATTTTGTTCCATTTGCTTAATTAGTTCTCGAGTTATTAGGAAATTTGTATTTCATTTGTATGGGACCCCCTCCTAAAAGAGTAAGGGGTCCTGATTCATTATAGAAAAAATTCTTGTCTCCAAAAACACCCACATGTCAAATTTGGTTCCATTTGCTTGATTAATTCTCCAGTTATGAGGAAATTTGTATTTCAATTGTATGGAAGCCCTCCCTCTTAAAAGGGAGAGGGATCGTTATTCCCCTCCTAAAGAGGGGAGGGGTCTCAGTTCACCATGGAAAGAAATGCCTACAAAAACACCCACATGCTAAGAGTGGTTCCATTCCCTTGATTAGTTCTCGAGTTAAAAGGAAATTTGTATTTTATTTGTATGGGAACCCCCCCCCCTCCTAAAAAGGTATGGGGTCTCAATTCATCATAGAAAAAATTCATGCCTCCAAAAACACCCACATGCCAAATATAGTTCCATTTGATTAATTAGTTTTCGAGTTATGAGGAAATTTGTGTTTTATTTGTATGGGAGCCCCCCTCTTAGTTGGGGAGGGGTCTCTAACCATCATAAGAACCTTCCCTTTCCCCAAAAACCTTATATCCAAGTTTTCACGCCGATCGGTTCAGTAGTTTTCGATTCTATAAGGAACATAGGGCAGACAGAAATCCATTTTTATAGGTATCCCGATCAGGAGGGCATAACAAAATTATAACTAATCCTGTTATTTTTTGACCGATTTTTTGCTAACAACGGCTGTTATAAATTAGCCACGGTAAGTGGTTAAAATAACTCAAATTCTAACAAAACTGCTTAGCAGTTAGGCTTATACAAATTTGGAAAAAAGTTTATGTCCTTGTCTCGAAATATTGTTCAAGGGGGGAGGGGCAGTGGCAAGAAAAAAATAATAACATCTAACCTTCAATAACTAAACAAAGGAGAAGAAACCAGTGTATATTTTTCCAGATTAATAAAAGTTCAATACAAAAAAGTTGTACAGTACTTAAATTTTATTTTAAACCAAAACAACTTTCAAAATTTTTTGATCCAAGCACATGAAATAAGTATTCTGGCAGAGTTGAATCAACTTGAAAATAGTGGAGTGCTACAGGATCACCTTAGAGAGCCATAAACGTATAACTTGACCTTCATTTGAATTTTGTTTTTTACTTGCATGTCACTCGGTTAGTTACCTTGTGTTTTAGAATAATCCAAATCTCTGTCATTTATTAGTTCAGAACTCGGTAACCACGAAATAGTATCGGAATCTAATCTTCTCGTAAAAATGGCAATTTGGGTCCCTAAAACTGTTGTACTTGGAACGCATGTGCTATGCTACTGACATTTTTTAAGAAAAAAATCTATGACACCATTCACGTGTGAAACCGCTCGTTTCTTGGTCAACCTTTTAGGCATATGAATATCAGCCCATTCCTCAGCTGATGCTGGTTCTCAACAATAACGTGTTTATCTTTGATATATTATGGATGCAAACGGCACTATCAGAAGCGATTGTCATTGTTTGACTAATAGCATTTGTCCAGTCCGGTGCTGCACTTCGAATAAAGTGCAGTACTGCGCTGGGAGTTGTGTTCCAAATATCAGGGCTTCTAACAGCCCTCTGTCGAAGAACCTTGATCTTTAATTGAAAAATGCCGGACATCGGCATAACAGGTATTCCGAGCCTTTTTTTCTATGTCACAGAATCGACATATATCACCTTGCAGTTTCCCCGTAAGCTTCAGATGATAGCGGTTTGGACAATGTCCTGTTACAAGATCAGTATAAATGTTTAGATCTTTCTTCGACAGCTCTAGAATTTTGCGAACTATTGAAATGTTTGGAGAGATAAACTGTTTCGACTGCCTAGCAATGAAAGTATTATTCCAATTTAATTCCACTTTCGTACATTTCCATACTAAAGCTCAGTAAAAAAAAACAATATAACTTAACATGACTTGATTTCATGTAATGGTCGGGGCCACCGTTGATCCCAATGATAATCACAAAATGACAATAGTCAGAAAAGTTTCGAACAGTTCAGTGACAAGTGAAAAGTTTTGCTAGGTACCTAAACAGGTAATGAAATGCTTCGCTTGTCCAAGCAAAATACACAAACTTTAATCAATTGGATGGAAAACAAAATTTTTATCAACTGTATGGAAATAAAAAAACACTTTTCGGTAAATTTATGGTAATGCGTAATTTCCTTACTTACCAATATTGAAATAGGGCAATTTTTCCATTTCTTTCTACCGTATCGTGAATGAAATACCATATGTCGCTTTTTAATTATTTTATTTGAAATACATACAACTCTCAATTATGCACCTTAAAAACTAAACAAGATTACAATTTCAGCCAAACAGTTTTACCGATCGTGGAACTGCTGAGTTCCGAGTCTTCTTGATTTGTGTTACAACTCGCCTCAATTTGTTGTTCTGTCCGTTTTTGGAACTCTGATCTCGGCGTTTGCTCTTCCATTGTGGACAGTTAACTTGGGAGTGTTCCGCTGAATCGCACTCCAAGCAGCGACGCTTTTCTCGAATCACCTTTTCTGCAGGCATAGCCTTGGAATTCTCCAAGGGGCGCTTCACTACTTTGTCATCGAGTATCATACGGTGTAAGTAATCTAACGGCTTACGCAGTATTATTCCTTCCGGGAGCATTAGGACGGCGGCTAGTTCGCTACTGAATTGTTCTGAAAGTGCTCCCAACAAAGTTTGAACCTTCTCTGTATGAGACAGGTGTTGATCAACCTTTCTTAGTTCGCTGCACAGCTTTGAGTGTTGAGATATTAATTCCTTCAAGCTGGACCACTTCCGTTGGTGCAAGGAGTATAGTTGTTTACGGAGATCTATGATGGCCCGATTCTCAGGAATTGCTTAGTATCATGATAGACACACACTTTCCAGGCTCAATTCAAACGTCTTCCGATGACGCACAGGGCTTCAACGCAGCTCAGTCTAGTTCAATTATGGACGAAGATGGAGTTCAAGAATTAGCCAGTGCTATTTTCACGGAGTCGAGAGTTGAGTGGGCAGTGGATTCTATAAGCCCCTTCAAGTCTCCAGGATTAGATGGAATTTATCCAGTGCTGTTACAAAAAATCAAGGATATCACGGTTCCTCTTCTGACAAAGATGTTTAGGGCAAGTTTGATACTAGGATACATTCCTAAGAAATGGCGAGAAGTCCGGGTTATCTTCATTCCTAAAGCGGGAAAACGTGACAGGACAAATCCCAAAGCATACAGACCAATCAGTCTCACATCGGTGATTTTAAAAACGTTTGAAAAAATCATGGATCTTCATATCAAATTATCATATTTAAAAAGAAGTCCTTTGAACAAATTCCAGTTTGCCTACCAAGCAGGAAAATCAACTGAAACTGCACTTCATACGTTGATTTCGAAAATAGAAAGGTCTTTTGACAATAAAGAAATCTCACTTGCAGCTTTTCTTGATATTGAGGGAGCATTTGATAATGCCTCCCACAATTCAATAAATAGAGCCATGAAGAAACGGGGTTTGACAGGTGCATTTTCAGTTGGATACATGCTATGCCAACCAACCGCACAATAACTACAAAACTGGGAGGATCTACTTTAACGACAAAACCAACTAGAGGTTGCCGTCAAGGGGGAGTCCTATCTCCTATGCTGTGGTCCTTAGTAGTCGATGATCTTCTAAATAAATTGGCTGGAAAAGGCTATGAAGTCATAGGATTCGCTGACGATATAACAATTTGAGTAAGGGGAAAGTATGAACTTACTATTTGCAATAGAATGCAATCTGCCCTGAACTACACACTTAAATGGTGTGACTTGGAAGGATTAAGTATTAACCCTTCTAAAACAGTCATGATGCCATTTACAAGAAGAAGGAAATACAGTATTGCAGATCTGCAGCTGAGGGGAGTCCAATTGCAGCTATCCAAACGTACAAAATACTTGGGTGCTATACTTGACCATAAGCTAAATTGGAACGATCATCTAGAGTATGCAATCTCAAAAGCAAACAATGCTCTTTGGGCTTGCAGCAATACATTTGGTAAAAAGTGGGGACTTAAACCGAGGATGATTCACTGGATCTATTCGACAATTGTGAGACCCAGACTAACATATGCTTCGCTATTGTGGTGGCCTAAAACTACACAAATAACAGCTCAAAAAATGCTTGGAAAGCTACAACGTATGGCGTGCTCTTCAATAACTGGAGCAATGACCAGCACACCTTCCAAAGCTCTAGATGCTCTTTTATAACTTCTACCGTTGCACCAATTCGTACAACTTGAAGCAGAAAAAGATGCTCTTAGGCCTAGGTGTGTTAAACACTTTCAAAATGGGGATCTCAATGGACACCTATGAATCCTCCGAGATTTTCAACTGAACACCCTGGTAATCATTGATTGATTGATTGATGTCAACTGGAGAGCTGTTCCAACATTACGACAATCAAAGCGTTTCATTACGCCATGCAAAAGCATCACACGCAGCTTAATCAGTTTGAATAAAGTGGATCTGAGTACGCTGACCGGTCTTTTAACCGGACACTGTCCGAGCAGATATCACCTTAAAAATATAGGTAAGCTGACAGATGACATATGTCGATTCTGTAATTTTGAGATCGAGACCTCAGAACATATGCAGCGCTCTAATTCAACGAAGACTGCGTATTCTCGGAGATGGCGTTCTAACGCCTAGCGAGATATGGTCTGCTGAAACAAAAAAGGTACTGAAATTCATTAAGGAAGTCATACCTTCTTGGGGGGAAATGCAAATTCATAGGGCGACCAACACTCTGACTCATAGTGATGGAACGAACTGATTATGAAAACAGCTACTAAGAGTATACCACAATAGATCTAACTAATGGTCGCAGTGGTCCAGGCTCCAATAAAAAAATTTCTCCACGAGAGACTGTAGAATGATAATGCGTCCTGTACAGTGGCACGCTATTTAAAGGATGGTGGTTATCTAAGGACTCGATTGTTTTGGAACTACCTGCTAGGTAGTTTTGCTAGGTACCAAGTAATGATATGCTTCGCTTGTTCAAGCAAAATACGCAAACTTCAATCAATTGGATGGAAAACAAAATTTTAATCAATTATATGGAAATAAAAAACACTTCTCTGTAAATTTATGGTAATGCGTAATTTCCTTACTTACCAATATACCAACAGGGCATTTTTTTATTTCTTTCTACCGTATCGTGAATGAAATGTCATATGTCGCTTTTTAATTATTTTATTTGAAATACATACAACTCTAAAATTAATCATAAAGATCAAAATTCTCACTAAGGCTGCTATCGCCGGCTGATGATCGACCATCGCTATAGTCATTCTCGTTTTTGTCCATTTTCTTCATAAGGCGCGCCTTATATTTAGCATAAGCCGTCCAAACATTGTCTTGATTTAAACCAGTATTATCCTCTTCACAATATTCGTCATTCTCATCATCATCATTCGCTGGATAGGCAAACCCACTGCTATTTCCATGGCCAGTGTAGTCATCTTCGTCTGGTGATAATTCTCGATCTCCCTCGAAATCGAAGTCTTTTACAGTTCGTCGTATATCCTTGTCGCCATCACTGTTTGCTTCACCGAAAAAATCGTCATCATCCTCCGGGTAATCATTACGCCAGTTGTCTTCATCGTTGGAATCGTCCGAGTCTTCATCGTGCGTCAAACCACCATGGCCTGATCCGTCACGGTAACTCGAATAAAGCGGATCGTCGTAAATAGCAACACTGATGTCGTCCAAGTTTTCCGGAATGTAGGTAATGTAGCTGCTTATTCTCGTCCGCAACGTACAAATCATACACGTAATTCGGTTCATCCCGAGAAACCCCCGTTCTGGCTACTGCAGATTGAGAACCAACGAAATCCCTTTCGACATCGACGATTGTAGTTCCGTCGCCACCGTCAGCTTCATGGAGAGAGCGGGTACAATTGACTATCCGGAAACGGTTGTTTCGTGAGTTTCGACGAGCAGCCGCCCGGTTTTGTGACACGATTGTAGGGTGATGAACTCGGGATATGACTTCTTTGGCTTCACTTTTCGTTAGGCGTTGCTGCAGGTACGATGAAATATTGTCTGCTCTGGCAAACGTTGCGGCGATCTTAAGAACCGTCGATGTTTCACCAGTTGCGGCAAGATTTAACAAACCATTGCCGTGTTCCGTTCGCCGCCTTTTACAGTTCAGCACAAATGCATCTAGTGGAGCTTCGTCCGCACGTCGTTTGAGGCGAATAACTGCTGCCATTTTTTATCCAAGCACTGTATAGTATAGTAACCGTATAACTGAAATTGTTCAAGCTTTCGATTCACACTTCGAAAGCTAAAGTTGTTTAATTCTGAAGAACTGTCGGGCACGATAATATAGGGTATCCGGATAAGCGATCAACTCTCAATTCGAAAGACTAATGACTATATTTTAATACTGTCGGAGCTTTTATACAAATTTATACCCATTGCATTTACCTGGGAAAAGATTATTTTTTTCATTATATGCTAACCTTCTAGGTATTAACTTCGTATACCTAGTGCGTGACCTAGATAGAACTACTACCTAGTCCTTGGCGAAGATATTTGTACAAAGCTAACTTTTGTTACCTGTACAACGTGTGACTGAATTGTAAAGTGTATTAAAAAATCAAAAAAATGGTGATGGTGATATGGTGATTTCATGTTTACAACTCACAAATGGTTCTAGATTGGATTGGTGATAATATTTATGGTTAAAGCACAGACAAGCAACCATAACACTCATTTTCCATTTTTCGTACCGAGTAAACCGTCATTTCAAATACTTTAATCATGCTTTAACCACAGGAAAACAGACATAACACTTGAAAGAAAAATCAACAAAAATTATCGTACCACACATTTTACCTGAACACTAGTACCACAGACAAACAGACATAACACTCGTTTTCCATTCTTCGTACCGATTAAACCGTCATTTCAAATTTGGGCTTAGTAGGGAATGTCTCCGTTTTGGTCAAAGTGGCGCCTATTGACGAAACAAAGGGAATTCCCCATGAAAAATACTTGCTACTTCGAGGGATACTCCTGTTGCTATTTGATATTTGGGAATGTCTATCATAGATGGTGCTGGTGTTAAGGCTAAATGGTCGGCGGTAAGTCAGACCGAATCACGCAACAAAACTCTGATTTCGAGAAAAACGTGTTCAAAGTTTGCTGCTCTCTATGGGTTATAGCTATCAATCGTTCGAAGTCATCTCATAACTCTATCTGTTTGCAATATTTATGTAATCTGATTAAAGTAAAATGAAACTTTGGTAATCCTTGATCGTTTGTTGTCATTAACGCATTTTTGACGTAGGACTACGTCTTACTTTAACAGGGTGGCACGTTGGAGAAGCAGAAATGACCGCGACACGACAAAGTGATAGATTTTCAACGCTTATAGCTCAGCCAATTCTGAATATATTTTTATGGTTTGCATATCATTCGAATCACAAAATATCAGCCTTTTGTATAGTTTTTATTAGAAGATTGTGTTTTGTATGTAACTTCTGGAATTTCCACGTAAATTTGAACAATTTTTCCAAATTCCCTACAGTATTCGTTCAATCGTCGCCATAGTTATCATATGCAATTGTTATTAATAACATACAATCAATTTACGTGAGAAGTGAGTGATTTTGTGCATCTGATTCTACAATGTCTCAATTGCTTCAAGAAAAATATATGCGTAAATACCGCAAGCGAGTCCGTGAGCAGGCATTATTAACTGGACCAGCAAGAGGCCAGCGTTGAAAAGGAAATCGTAGTGATTCAATGTATTCTGAAGTGGGCAATACATCGTTAGATGGTGCATCGCACGAAATAGCTGGTCCCTCCAACGTTGAAATGTTGCGTGAGGTGACCGCTCCGGTGCACGTAGAGGCCAGCGTATCGCCTAACGTAACAGGTGAGTCCTATAGAAGCCGAAAAGATGTAAAATGTAGGGTACGGATTCAGTCATCAAACATTTTCGGCCTGTTTATGGATATACCATTCCATGCTTTCAACTTACCGGATAAAATATTATAAAAAATAATGAAGGTTTAAAATATTAATATGTAAAATATTCGCAATTTGTGCTTTATTATCATTGCTCAAATTTGAAAACGACTCCATTGGAAAAGTCTTGCGGGTCAAATCGAGGCCCGCTGTGTGCTCTAAGCATGACGTTCTTCAGCCCGATTGGACACCTATTGAAAAGCGATCTGCAAATATTAAGCTAAGTAGTCGCATTAAGTGCAAACGTATACAATTTCCTTTAGTAGGTGCGAATGCTCTTACTGTACACAAGAGTCAAGGCGGCACATTTTCTGAAATCGCGTACGAGCATGCAGAGGCATATTTAAGTTTTACCATGCCAAGGGAACTGCATCACCGAGAATCCAGGAATTACGGACGGAACTTAGACACCTGGAAAACCACAAATTGGTTACTTTAGGAACTAAACTTCTAGAATTTATATCTAACGTAAGCCATTTTGCTGTACTGCTGAGCCTGAATGTACAGAGTCTAAACACACGCACATTCAGCAGATATTTCAACCGATGCTATTCTCAGACAGGCAGATATCCTTGCGCTCAGCGAAACATGTAATGAAGTTATTTCCATATCGACATTAGTGCCAGGAGCTTTTAACTGCTAGTAAGTTTCTGATTAGCCAAATCAATTTTTTTAATAATTGTTACTCTGTAGTGTTAATTCACCACTATCTTAACCAGAGACAATGTGATTTCTTTTCTTGAACCCTTTAAATAATCCAGTTGAAATATTCGGATTCGGATATTCGGAAATATTCACAGTGTCAAAGAGAAAACCTAAATTATCAGCATTATCATGATGTCTGATTTCGACCCCACGTTGCTCTAAATAACGGTTTAGCATGTGCCAGATTGCTTATAATTTAAACGATGCGAAGTTCTGCAATATGTAATGTAATGTAATGCTTTTGTAATGCTAACACTATGCTTTTTCTCTGCAGCACAAAGTAGCCAATCCAATCGTTTCAGTCAATTTTAAACTTTCAAAATGGTTCTTTTCAGAACCATCATAACTGTCAATGAAGAGTACCGTCAAATTTCGTTAATTGGGCTAAGCTTATCACCGATTTTCACAAAAACTTTCATTAATTGGGCTGTGCTGTGATAGGTAACAGTTCAATTGGTGTTCATGTCATCTATTGACTTTATTAGATCAGCCCGATTAAGGAAAGTTTTTTCAAAATCAGCGATAACCTTAGCCCAATTAACGAAATTTGACTGTATTATGATTATGATAAGTGTTTTTGTAAGGTGTGTCTAGATTGGCCACTAGTGGCATGCAATTGTTCCTAACAGTTGCTGATGTTTCCAAGTAACTATGGCGACGTACCACAAATGTGCAGGTGGCGACAGAAGCAACATTTTACTACAAAAGATCAAATTAATGGACAAAGTAGTCAAATCCCATTCTAAAAAAAATATTGAGCAAAAACTAGCAACATATCGCATTCCCAACGTAGCCAAAATTGCCCATTCTAAACGCACCTTTACATTAACTTTGCGTAGTCCTACGTTGCGGTCGTGTCTTATACACAACCCCTCTGATTTTTTTAAATTTTGCGATTTGGTCTGGTCTGATTTAACACCGACCAAATGTGAGGTACGACCGTTTTTGTTGTCAAACGGACATATCCGAGCATAACAATATTTTTATCAATTGTATGGAAATAAAAAAACACTTTTCAGTAAATTTATGGTAATTTCCTTACATACCAATATTGAAATAGGGCAATTTTTCCATTTCTTTCTACCGTATCGTGAATGAAATACCATATGTCGCTTTTTAATTATTTTATTTGAAATACATACAACTCTCAATTATGCACCTTAAAAACTAAACAAGATTACAATTTCAGCCAAACAGCTTTACCGATCGTGAAACTGCTGAGTTCCGAGTCTTCTTGATTTGTGTTAAAACTCGCCTCAATTTGTTATTCTGTTCGTTCTTGGAACTCTGATCTCGGCGTTTGCTCTTCCATTGTGGACAGTTAACTTGGGAGTGTTCCGCTGAATCGCACTCCAAGCAGCGACGCTTTTCTCGAATCACCTTTTCTGCAGGCATAGCCTTGGAATTCTCCAAGGGGCGCTTCACTACTTTGTCATCGAGTATCATACGGTGTAAGTAATCTAACGGCTTACGCAGTATTATTCCTTCCGGGAGCGTTAGGACGGCGGCTAGTTCGCTACTGAATTGTTCTGAAAGTGCTCCCAACAAAGTTTGAACCTTCTCCGTATGAGACAGGTGTTGATCAACCTTTCTTAGTTCGCTGCACAGCTTTGAGTGTTGAGATATTAATTCCTTCAAGCTGGACCACTTCCGTTGGTGCAAGGAGTATAGTTGATTACGGAGATCTATGATGGCCCATTGAACAGGGTGCTCGTATTCTTCAATGAGGGAGTCCACACATTCTTTAGCGTATGTGCAATCTTTAATAATCTGAAGTGGCTCACTAGAAAGCGAAAGACAAATTTCGTCTAATGCAGCATCGTCTTCTTCACAGCGCCTATGGTATCGTGCAGATCTGGCCGATTCTTCCGCTTCACTAGCGTTCGGCGATGGCAATGCGTAGGACTTCTCCTTTGGAGTTGATACCAGCGTATGTTGAAGATTCAGTCGTGTCAACTGATTGATAAGTCGCAATTTCCAAGCCGAGAATTCTGCTTTGTCGCCGTTGAAGACGCCAATCATGACGTTGCGTCGTTCGGTGAACATCCTGGTCTTTCCTTCCATTATGTAGTAGTTTGCTATTGATTTATGCGAGGATAATTACTAAAAGCTTTAAACACTTTCACTTTGAAGTAAACTTCTCCACGAGAAACTGTAGAATGATAATGCGTCCTGTACGGTGGCACGCTATTTAAAGGGTGGTGGTTATCCAAGGACTTGATTGTTTGGGAACTACCTGATAGGTAGTTTTGCTAGGTACCTAAACAGGTAATGAAATGCTTCGCTTGTTCAAGCAAAATACACAAACTTTAATCAATTGGATGGAAAACAAATTTTTTATCAACTGTATGGAAATAAAAAAAAACACTTTTCTGTAAATTTATGGTAATGCGTAATTTCCTTACTTACCAATATTAAAATAGGGCAATTTTTCCATTTCTTTCTATTGTATAGTGAATGAAATACCGTATGTCGCTTCCCAAGTAGCACTTGTAACCAATCATAAAAATAAAAAAATACAAAAAGGTTGCACAGCAGTTACATTTAGGATACTTGTAACGAGTTAGGTTACATAAAATTAAAAATAGTTACTTTTTAGTTTTCTAGTGACAAAAATCTCAAACAGTTACCAGGTAGTTACCAAATGACCAAATTGAAACCTTTTTTTCGAACTGTCATCAACTTGCTGGTCGCAAAACAGTTAATTTTCCGTTACGAGCAGTTACGAAGTCAAAAAAAGTCGGCTAGTAACATTTTCGCAACAATTTGTTCACTGTTCCTTGTAAACACAACGGATTAAGGAAAAACTAGACCTGAAGAATATTGCTAATGGTAAAGATAAACAATTGGTACACGGGTTGTGAAATGCTCTTGTAAATGCGTTTATTTACTTAATTGATGGTACTTGGAATCTTCTCCGCCCAGACATTGGTATTAAGTAAACAAATGATGATTATTCTCAAACGTCAAAACGATCAAGTTACATCGAAACGAAACCGGCAATGAAATTAGGTTACAGTGTAACTTAGAAATGACGACATAAGAAATAAGTGACTACAACAGATTTAATATTGGTTACCGTATAACCGATACCGTAACCAGGTCGAAGGCTAAGGTTACGTACAACTAGAATGTAACTGAAATGTAACCTTCTATGATTAACACTGGTGGTAACTGTTTTATTCAAACTGAAACTATTCTTTGATATTAAATTAACACTTTCTTTTCACAACAATCACTAAAAATACCTTTTCCCGATATCAACAATGTGAACAATGAACAATGGCTGCTTAAAATCATTTCATGCAATATGCCGAAAACGATACAAAACTTCAAGGACGATGGTGTAGTAGTTAGAACCAAAGGCAAAATGGCTATGAATTTTACTGTGATAGAAGTGACAGCGAAAACAACTTGATTTTTAATGGTTTCTAGGTGAATGCTCCACTAATTCATTATTGCTAAGAATAAATTTAAAAAATCAAAAAATTTAAATTTAAATTTTTATATTTGATTTACAAAACATCAATTTTTCAAAGAAGTAAGTAACGAAAAGCTATATTAAATAAGAGCGCGTGAATTTTTCAAAGCTAGAATCATGCATTTCACCATAAATTTGAAACTGCATTAAAATTTGTGTTGAAATAATAATTTATACACTCTTCTATATTCAACAGTTAAATTTACTGCTTGACGTTGACAGCCATAGATTGAAATAATAAACCTGCTACATTTTCGCTATGCAATAAAAGTTACAAGATAACTAATTTGCCACCAATTGAAAGTCCATTTACAGTTTATGTGTAACTTCAATAGTAACCATTTTGTAACTATACATGTTACATATTGGTTATTGAGTAACTGTTAATGCAACCAGATTTAGTTACATAAGTTGCGCTATTTCGGTTACACAACTGTTATATTTTAGGTTACTGTAACCGAAGTTTTACATTTAAATTTGTCGCATATCAGCCGCTGCGACTCAATTGTGACAACGTGTGCTACTTGGGTTTTTAATTATTGCAAAAATATAACAAAGTTTGTTATAGACTAATCTCAAGTTTTTAGTCTTGACCTTGAAATGCGGTCATACATATATATCAATATTTTTTGAAACGATGGTTCTACAATTGATGAAGGGACGGTAGGGGAAGGAAAGAAAATTTTTGGTGAAGGTGGGGAAGATCGGAAAGGAAGGGGGGGGTATTGGTAGCTATGCTTGACAAGTAGTCATTTTGACTCCTACCTTTTGTCCAATACTGGAAGGTGCATGAGTCGAACCTTTTGCGGTCTCCTTTTGTCCAGCGCCTCTATGGTTCAAAGGTACAAGTACCAGCGAACCACATGCCCTGGCGGGTGTTGTGGGTTCGAATCCGGTTGTAATCTCAGATTACAGCTTGGTTCGACTCATGCACCTTCCAGTATTGGACAAAAGGTAGGAGTCAAAATGACTACTTGTCAAGCATAGCTACCAATACCCCCCCCCCCTTCCTTTCCGCTCTTCCCCACCTTCACCAAAAATTTTCTTTCCTTCCCCTACCGTCCCTTCATCAATTGTAGAACCATCGTTTCAAAAAAAATATTAAAGTTTGTTATGTTTTGAACAAAATTATATCAAAATTTGTTACGATATTTCTAACAAATTTAGTTATATTTAAGCAAAAACTTCTTTACCTCTGTCTGCTGTATCAACATTTTCCCGGCCTATTGTCAAAAATAGTACAACTATTTATCGGGAACATTTACAAATGGCAACAGAAAAAGATTTTCACACATGTTTTCATTTTCAAAAACCGCACTCTCTCAGTCGGAATATTGAACTCACGACATTCCGCACACGATGCCATCGTCTTAACCACTGTACCAGAACTACTCTTGAATGAAGGCAGTTTAAATGCTCATATGATTTAACCGATAGCTTATTTTGGGTTGTCAGTTTTTGCTGTTCAAGCTGTCTATAAATAGATCTTTTTTGGTACGAACCCGTGATCAAGAAGAAGAGATAGAATCCGTTTTATAAGTGTTGCACCGTTCTGACAATATTGCACGATGTGCTTTCAAATATACTAGAAAATAAATTGAAGTGAACCTGGCCGTTCAAACTTTTTTTTCAAATGAGTTTTATATATCAGGTTTTGATTCTGTAGATGTTATTGCTGATTTTGGTAGGAACCAACCACAGGAAAGATTAAAAACAATTATGAACCTAATTATTTTAGTGATGCGTGGAAGAAAATATTTCTCAATTATAGGAGGTTTTGTTAGCAAAGGATTGGAGAATACTATGGTCAATACAATGGTCTACAATACTATGGTCGTAGCTTTAAATGGAAAAAAATCTAGTTTGCTCATATTTAAGATGCCACAAAAATTCAAAAATAACTCTTTCGTTTATCAAAACAAAGGTTTCTTTCAATTCGTTGTTAGAAATTGCAGAAAATACATGAAAGATGGCTTAACAGGAGCGGGATTTTGCATCGAGTATGTTTCTAACTGCAATAGTGGTTGTTTTAATTTTATACACTTGTTGTTGTCGGATCCTTACAAAATTGTTATCCAAACAAACAAAAAAGTCTAGAATTGACGACAAAATTTTCTTAATGCAAAATTGATTGAACGACGTAGATATAAGAATTCGAACATGTAATCCTTATTTCGTTCTGATGTAATATTGATTGTCGTTAGAAGATATTAAATTGGATTTGAAATTGCACTCGATATTAAACACAAATTAACTAGAAATTTGAGGACTTGGACTTGGAATTCGAAGTTAGACTTGAATTATGACTTCAAATTTGATGTGCAATGGGACCTGAAACTGAACATAAAATAGGACTTAGATTGGAATTTGCAATTGCACTTGAAATTAGACACGAAATTTCACTTAAAATTGCATTTGAAATTGGATGTAAAATGGACATGGTACATATTGGATTGGATGGATGGACATTAATTTAGACTTAAATTTAGAATTCGAATTGAATTTAAAATAAACATGAAATTAGACTTGAAATAGGACTTAAAATTGAACTTGAAATTTTATTTGAAGTTAGGCTGGTATTGCATATAAAATTCGGCTTGAAATCAGATTTGAAATTTCACGTTAAATTTGCGTTAAATTTTATAGAAAAGGCATGGCACGTGCCCCAGTGTGTATCCTGGGCGCGCCAGTGATGATATGTAACATTTTTAGTAGTGGCCATATGCCAGTGGCCATAGAGCCATATTGCTCCTATAGAACTAAATGAGTTATAACTATCAGAATCTGTTACAAACTTGAAACTTTTGTTTTCACTTCCTGATCAGTTTATTTCCGATTTGTAACACAATGTGTTATTAATATCAGAATGTGTTATAAATTTGATGTTATCTTGTTATGCTCTCTTGATCGGGTATAGATTCCACCAAAGAATATAAGTTACTCACAGAAAAATTTAATGCCGAATATTTTCGATGACCTTTTTCTTTAAAAGTAAAAATGACTGAAGCTCGCGAAATTTTTTTTTTGCGATTTACTTGAATACTAGCCGAGGGCTCGATCTAACTCGGGGCTCCATTGTCTCACAGCCACTTGTACATCAGTTATTGTAACCGAAATGCTTATAGACACATTCCAAGCGCATCTATCCCATGAGAGCAAATTTTGAAAGTAGTAATATTAAAAATATTTGTATGTAGTAGGGGAGAGACGTCTACAGTGAGACACTTTTTTTCCAAAAATTTTAAAAATTTTTTGGTGATAGTTACCAACGAGGTCTTCAATCCATTTGAAAGGTATATCCTTCTAGTTGTCTGAAAAAAAGTTTCAGCCCTTTTGGTTAAAAGATAAAATAGTTACAAACGCAAATGTGAAGGTGTCTTTTTGGCTCACTGTTCCCCAGTAGGTGGGAAGAGTGAGACAACGAGTATTGAATACTGAGACACATATTAGAATTAAACTTAAACCATATTTTTTGTTTACAAAGAATAGTTTAGAGGTCGTACTGTTTATTTTGTGCATAAAGGATACATTATTGTTGTGCATTATTGAAAATTCCGATTTTTCTCACAACTACATTTATATTCATATAAAGGTCAAATCCTGGTTATCTGACCTTCAACTTATACTTTAGAACTCATTTACAATCAATATATATATAGATTGAGTTACAATTCAACACAAAATTTTTTTTTGAAAATTACCCACATCTGTTTGTCTCACTGTTCCCTATAGGAATGTTTTATGAGCAATAGTGAAATAGTGGTGTTAGCAAACAATTCGATGGTCTTATATTTTTTATTTTTATCTCTCATTCCTATGAGATGCCATGTAGTAAATTTAATTTGGATTAGTTATGCGATTTGCCGTTAAAAATCACCTGAAAATGATCGCAATAAAATTTACTTTGACCCCCCCAAAAACGACTTTTGTTGAAAAATATACTAAAAAATTAACAAATTTTTCTCAAACTGTATTATGTGATATAGATTTACAAACTTTACTTTGCATGAAAATATCATGGATCTTGTATGTTTTATGGCGAAGCTATTCCCGATGTCTCACTGTTCCTGTTGTCTCACTGTTGACTACTCTCCCCTATGTTCAAATATACTATAAAGCTTACAAAAATCCTGAGTTGTCATATTGTTTATTGACAATTCATGCTAAAATGCACCTTACAAGTGGGAGGTTAACAATATAGATTTTTTCATCATTTAGGCAAGGCTGCAATTAATTCTCTGTCAATAGTTTCAAGCCAAAATAATTGAAAACTGTATATCGTCAAAACATGTTTCATTACTAGGGTAACATTTTGTTCATACAGAGTTTTTTGAAAAATGAAAGCATTTTCCAGATAAGCGGCCTTTAAAAATAGGTACTTTTATAGTGGTGTCCCGTAACGAAAATTTTGCATTTATTTCCATATACCAAAGAATTTAAATTCGAATTTCTTGAAACTATGGATTTTCTTTAATCATATATGTATAATCAAAATCGCGCTGTGCTTGACTTTTGATAAGCATTTCTGTGTAAAATAAAATAGGTGCTTCAAAATGGTGTCCCGTAACGTTTTGTTTAACGCAAAAAGTAATTGAATGAAAAAGCACTTATCACATCATGTTTCAACTAATCTTTATCGACGATAACAAATCTATTTTTTTGATGACCGAATGCAAGTAAATATGTATTTACTATAAGTATGTATAAATATGATAACAATATAATAATATATTGTAATATTAAGGACTGTGCGGTAAAGACGGGCACCTCAAGATTAAAATTCAATATCTACACAAGTATCTCTGTTTGATATAGCCATACTGCCCATAAATGGAAGACAGTCCTATCTGCAAAAACGTGCAACTTGGAAAAACGCTGTTGAAACCGCGACAATTTTTTTATTAATATTGAATCGATTTTGAAAACAAATCGTTCAAATCGTCATAAAATCACTTGAATGTACATAACAGAATACTTTTACAAGCAATTTGTTCACATGTGACTTAAAATTTGTTCCAAAACTTAGAAAAACTGCCGAAGTTACTGATATGCGTTTATTTGTGCTTGAATAAGCAAGAATAAACGCATAACAGTAACAGCATGCCTTGATCCTTGCGTTGCCGGTGATTCGGCAGTATCGAAGACCACGTGTCGTTGTTATTTTAATAATTCACGTGCTCGTTCAATTCAATTGTTCAAAATGTCCTTTTTGACTCAAATCCCTTTCTGGTCTTTTCTCATTTTATTTGTAATACGTTACCTTGAGTTTATAATGGGGTCGCATGGTGGGGTTTGTTCGACTCAGAAGCTGGTCGCTTTCCTGTGTATCCGGAACACTCCCAGAACGTGTCCGAGTATGACCAGTGTGATCTTGGACACTATATATGACAACAAATGAACTATTTCGAACTAGTTTTGCAATTTCCAGTACCGACTTAGAGATGTCACATGTTGTATTTAGTTAAATTCAGAAACTGATCCCCTTAGAGGTATCCGGAACCTTCACGGACATGTCTAGATGTGGCCAATGACGGCTTGAATACTTTATACGACTACCAATAGTCTAGATTTGCAAATCCGTGTCCTTATAGGTGTCACATGATGGGTTTGTTGTGATCCAAGGTGCTTCTATGTTCATGTTCCATATATTCCGGAACTTGTTCCCACTGTAACTTCGAAATCGTACATCCGATCCAAATTCTTCTCAACAATGTTTTTCTAGGCCATAAAATCTTCCATTTGGTAGTTGTTGCGGTTGAATCGGTCAAGGCATTTCCAAAAAACACATGCTTATTGATATATTTTTACTGCTGTGACTGTTATGCGTTTATTTGTAATATGGGACTGACATAGTTTGATATTTTTTTCAACATTTTGGGAACAAACATAACTTTTTTGTTTGAAATATTGAAAGAATAGTTAGTTTAAAGATGATTCCCAGGTTTATCTCAAAAGTGGTGAAAAGTCAGATGGGACTGTTATGCGTTTATGGGCAGCATACTACTACTAAATTTTGTTCAAAACTTATACTTTAACATCAAAAACATTACCTAGTAATCATATTTTTTAGACATTGTACAGAAAAACGGACACATATGAAAGGTGGACACCGCAAAAAAGGTGTGATGCCTGATGAGTAATACCTAACGAGGTATGATACCAGTCGTCGTATGTTCGAATCTCGACTGGATGGTGCTGCCAAAGTCAGTAGAATCGTTGTACAAGCCCCGTAGAGTGATTTATCTATTTTGGGCAGACGTTGCGCGTACGTTATTTTGGACATTTACGGCAAAATCAAATAGAAGTGATCAAAATAAAGTACGCGTAAAGCCTATCCAAAATAGACAAATCAACCTAATTGTTTTGTACTCTAATACCTAGCTGCAGAGTCGCTCGACAAAGGGTGGCTTCAGGCAAAGGGTGAACATGTGCAATCCATAACCTCTGTTTACTAACTTCTACCCCTACGTCCACGTGTTGCCGGCTGGGGTACGCAATCTCGGTTGCTGTAGGCTAACAGTGAAGGGGACAGAGTGGCTTCCTCCCACCTTAAGATGGCAGCCACGTCAGTGAGATAGGGACCTGAGGCTAACAACCAACTGTACCCGAAAACAAAAAAAAGTTAATGAAAAAGAAAGAAAGTCTCTCGATAAAGAAGAAGGGTTAAGTCTTAAAGACATTTATACCTAACGCCGATTTCGACTTACTTGAATACTTTATCATTAAAATACTTGAATAATCTAAAAACTTGGAATTCCGTTTCTGAAAGTTATTTAGTCAGCTTTTTTAGCCTATTTTTAGGCTTCGCTGAGCACACTAGCAAGAAAGCCTAGCCCAGAGAACATTTTTTAGCTTGCAAGATGCATAGTAAGTGTCGTACTTCGAACGGCATCATTTTCAACTACTTTTTTTAGCGTTTCTTTTTTGAAAGTTTTCATGACCCTTTTCAACTGTTTTATTTTTTTATATTTTATATAACTGTTTTATGACTGTAGAATAATTTGCAAGTTATCAACAAAATTATTTTAAAGAATAGGCAAAATTAGTCTTTTATAGCAACTTATGTTATAGTTATAGTTCGCAACATGAGTTGTTAATGTTGCATGAAATAGTAGAGTTGCTTAAAAACTTTTAAATTTATGCATTATGATACGTTAACTGATACGTCTGAAGTAAAACAAAATACCTAATTTTCGAATATTTTCTATTTAATACCATTTTGGTGTGCAGCGCAAATAAAGCATCAAGACGAACCTTATTTACCGTTTTAAATTTTTTCAAATCAAATTTTTGAATTTTGTTATTTTGACCAAAATCATGCAAAATCTTACATAGGGGGAGGGGGCGATTAGTGAACAATGGAAGGGAAAACTCGTTACATAATTAGTCCACAGCCCCTACATTTCAATTACTAATGTGTCCAAACCCTAAGATTAGTCAAGCATTTCATTATAATACTTCAGTATAGTTCTCACATGGGTATTTCTCTTTACCTGGGAGTAAACTTTACCTTACATATACTTCGATACGTATGTCTTATTACCAGACTATCACACACCAAATCAGCACACTATTGTTACAAAATATAGTGAATTTAGACCAGACATAGAAAATATGACGGCCTGAACAGAAATCTAGAGAAAATAAACCATATAATGCAGTTTATTTTTTCCGTTACGGGACACCATTTGCAGAATACCGTTTGCCCAACAGCGCATGGTGTCCCGTAACGAAATGATTTTTATTATATCTTAAAAACTAAACACAAAACCTGAATATACTTTTACATTTTGAGTTTCAGACTGCCTTCAGCTAAAAATTTTCGGAACATGTCGACTTTGAAAAACTTGAAACAGAGCAGAGTTTTGCAAATGTTTGAATCATGTTCAGAATACGCATTTTCTGCGATGGTGTCCCGTAACGAAAAGTATTCCGCCACTATTCAATGATGCTTATTATAATAAATATTTCGCCCTCGTATTGAGAAAGTACTACTAAATAGCATCTCAAAACACCTATTTTGAAAGATATTCGTCAGACTGTTGGTAAAATATGAACAAATTTGCTTCGAAAAAACGGTTGCTCATGGTGTCTCGTAACGCTGGAATGTGTCATAACGCAAAAATATAACGCTTGCTCCTCTTTTGGACGTTCCACTAACACATCTGTTTTCTTTATGAAAATCCCTATAAAACCCTATACAGAAAGAGAAACAAAGACATTTATCCTACTTACACCTTCTAGCATCTTTGGCTAGAGCAGCACGTTCCTCACAATCATGTGAAAGATTTAGAAGATGCTGATACACCTTCTAGCAATGGCCACCCCACTCATAGTTTTGTTATTGTACTTTTCAAAAAAAAGTAGAAGGTGCAACAGTGTTTCTTCCATGGATACATAAAACCTGTCATTCCTTTCATCTCACTTCAAGACAAACTTGTTTGTAAACAATGTTTTTAGTTTCACCACCAGGAGCAAGTATGCACAAATTATTGGCCGAGCCCACTCTGGAACATGCCACATAAAGTTGACCATGGGAAAAACATGGTGTTCTCAGATCAACTCCACACTGTTTGTGACTCAAATAGTGTCAGCCAGCAACACTTAGCACTAATGGTCGAACACTTTTTATACGGGTCACTTTGATTCAGCGCATAATTACACTTGACAAATCTACAGCTGCGAGCATTGTGTTTCGTATTTTGATTTTTTCTGTTGTACGGATAAATTGTTACCAGTCATGTGGGCGTTACTCCCCCTACCTGTCAGTAACCTCCTATCATTAGCTCCCTCTTTTGTCCCACCGTCACTTAAGGAAGAACCGTCCAAACATTTCGGAGTCTTCCCCCTGTTACTCCCCCTCTTTTGTCAACCACTTATTCCCTTGTCACAATTCTTATTCGCTTATATCAAGGAACATGTATGAAAGTTTGATAAAGAATGGTCAAGGCGTTTCGGAGTTATCGTCTCCCCCCCCCCTTATTAGTCCCACCCGCCTTTGTCAACCCCCGGTGCTGATTGCCTGATGTCAAGGAACATGTGTGCCAAGTTTGAAAAAGAACGGTCATGGCGTTTCGGAGTTATGCCCCCCCTATTAAAGACTCTCTCCCCCTAACAGGGAACTTCCCTCCTTCGTTTTTGTTAACCTTCCAGTGCTGATTCTCTTATGCCAAGGAACAATTGTGCCAAGTTTGATGAATAACCGTCCAGGCATTTCGGAGTTATGGCCTCCCCCCCTGTTACGAACCCCCTCCCTTTGTCAACCCCCCAGTACTGATTCTCTTATATCAAGGAAAATGTGTGCCAAGTTTGGTGAAGATCGGTCAATGTGTTGTGGAGCTATGGTGGAACATACAAACATACAAACATACTCACGCTCACTTTTATATATATAGGTTTGTTTTCGAAAGATGATAACTCTTGATAACTTGATAAAAAATGTCTCGCATAAACCAACCCAAACAAGAAATCGCATCAACTTGCTATTTTGAAGGTATATAAACTAATCATTTACAATGTATTGAAAAGTTATTAGGCTTTGGATATGTTTTGATTACGAAAATAATATTTTTCGAAACTTTGGACTTTTTGAGCTTCACCGAGGTGAGATTGTGCCAAGCCATAATGATCGATCCATTTTGTGGATTTCACTTACACAACAAAAATACGTTTGTATACACCAGTACACTCACATTCTTTACTATTGAGCACAATATTTTGACAGATTAGATTGCATCATCCATTTTGGAGCAAACAGCATCATAGGTCTGCAAAATAATTTAAACTAATTTTTACTTTTTCTCTGGAAATTTCAGATGCTTTGAATAAATACTCTAATATAAGACGAATATATTATACCGTGTATAAACTGCCGGTTTTAAGGAGGGGGGAGGGGGGGGGTGGAATGGGCCACATGTTCAACGGCCGAGGGTTCTCGAACGAAGTAATGGCAACTTTTGTTAAATGATCAAATAGGTATGCCTCCTTAGAACACACCCATTCAAATATCTCCCCCTTGTTAACCCTAGATACGCTACTGGCTATATAAAGGCTGTCCATTGACTACGAACTCATTTTTAGTTATTTCAGACCTACCCGGGTCATTTTCGTTCATACTTTTTGTATGATGCGTTGTTTTTGGCCGACCCCCTGCCCCTAATAGTCCACCTAGTTCATGGACAGCCCCATATGAACTACTTTATATTGATATTTATGTGTATTGTTTATAAACATGCTAATGTTCACTGTTTAGGTTTTTAGCTTAACTTTATGTTTTTGGCACAATGTCACCCCCTAGAAGGGGTGAGATTGTGCCAAAGTTCAAGCACTCCCAGTAAAATTAGGTTTCATTGTAACTAAACCATCTCTACGGTAGTTGGTAATTGAACAATTTAGTACATATTGACAGGTTTGAAATCAACTTAGTTCCTAAATTGTGTGTATACTGAGCTAAAGAACAAAAACATATGTTTTTTGGCACAATCTCGCCCCGGATGACGGTACTCATTTTTACCGGTCCAAACCTCTTGTGTTAAAAACGAAAATGAATATAGCTGAAAAATCTGCAAAAAAATCAGCGAATGTTTGAAATAATTGAAAACTCATCAAGCTGTACACCGAAAAAAACTATACACGTGCAAGCAATATGCTGAGCACATAGATATTCTCCTGGTGCTAATCACTACAGTAACACATGTATCATATTCAATGGTAAAACCATGGGTATAACACTTTGAGATGACCTGATATTCACATCAACTCATCAACATTTCATAAGAGTTACCCTTTGAATAAACGTGTAAAACCAGTGAAATATTTATAAAAACTTACACCTCAATTTCATGTGGATTGCAACAAGAGATGATCTAATGGTAAAACACGTTGATTTGCAGTGCAAAAGCAGTGACTATCATGTTGATTGGAGGTTTGCTGAAAAAACATGGTTGTTTAACGTGTTTTCCATATGAAATATTTAATTTCACGTTAAATCGAAGGGAAACGCTTTTGATACCCGAGTGATTGACAAATGAAACAAGATTATCAATATTTGCACGTTGAAATTCATGTGGTAACGCCGTGTCTATTTTTATCAGTGTACTGATGCAACAGAACCATCGAAACGACAAGTTTTAAGAATATAGTAGTACATTTTGGAACATTTGATATATTGTGCAATGCAATTAATTCATGGGTGGCCTTTCGCTATGTGGCCGATGCAGTCTCTCCGTGAAACAGCTAACTGTATTAATACTCATAGTCTCTAGTCGTAGCGTAGCGTTTTCTTCTTCAAATTTAAATTATCCGATACTCGTTCTAGGCAGTCTAGCTTAGACTAATAGTCCAGTTTCAAAGTATGAGTCATATTCCTGTTCTCACTGTCCAGGCTCTAGGAGCATATATCTCATTCACCCGTTGTTGATGATAATGTCCGTTCTGATCGGATAGTAATGAGCTTTCGAATATCTTGCATAGTTAATTTTCATATCAGGTTGAAAAGTTTTCATTCGAAGGCGCAGTGCTGCCCGAAATTCGACAAAACTATAAATAATCGTTAATTGCATTTATCGTTAATGTCACCGTGATCCAGCTGAATCGCTGCATGCTGACCGGATTAAGCAGCATTTTGAAAACCCAAAATTCCCAAAAAATAAAACAACGATCTCACGAGTCCAGTGCAGTGCAGTGGTAGGACTTGAAAGGGTGTGTGCAGACGAGTGGGATTGTTCACTCCACTCATTTGGTGGTGTTTTGTTCGGCTGATGGCTGGGTGGCGGGTGAAATGGTCCCATTAAAAAGTTGTCCATTGCAAACGCACTCCATTCATTTTACTTATTTATTGATTGAATTCCAATGTGACGTTTCTCGGCGCACAGCATGGGCAGGGGTTTGGAGCTGGCAGAGTTGGCCGATCACTAGCAGCGGTATCCTTGCTAATGCGATGTTAGCAGGGTTGCAGTCAGGCAGTCAAACGACCGCCCATTCGATGCATGTAAAAGAGGCTTCTAAACTAACTCCAACATCGGCATCTAGATGTAGTTGAATAGAAGATTTTATCGGTAGAACGACACATGAGAGTTAACCTATTTTGACCCTGTGAAGGACCCCGGAGGGGGAAAACAGCAATGGAATTTTAATTTCCATTCAATTGTGTGTGGTTTACAGGGAACATGCTGACAAGCACCTTTCAGGATGCAACAAGGCTCGTTTCCGCAGAATTAAATCAAACTGCCAGTCACGGTCGAAAAGTGCAAACAAAAAAGCCGTGAGAAGGATCTGCACTGCTGCTTTCTTGTGGGTGACACATTTTATTGTTGCATTCCGCAGCGAGTACCTACTGCCTTCCGAACAACGATCGCTCGCTCGCGGACTGTCCTATCTTATCGCACTGGAAAAGACATAACCGAAAAGCTAAGAGAAAAACATTTAAACTCCGGCGGTTGTCGCTTTGGCAAGCGATGCAAAACAAGAAAATAAAGCACGAAATGTCGCGATAACAACGACGGCCCTCTGCTAGAGCCTATAGATACAGCCCGATCTCGTTTTACCTTTACGTGCTGGTTCGTGGAGACCTCGGACCCCTCAGATGTGGGGATATAGCAGCAGACTTATTATGCTTCACTTGGTTTTACAGGTCCGATGACCCACAGGATTAAACTAATAGTGTCTAGTTGAAGACAGCTGAAGTGCAAGACATCCTGGAACCCAAACAGTCACAGAAGTTAACTGCACATGCCGAAACGAACAGCAAATGTCCTCAGACTGCAGTCGAACAACTTGTCCGTGGTTTTATGGAAATGAGGCTCGCGGAAATTCTTTAATTGCTTCTCGATATTTTACTGCTAATAAATCATTGAGTCAAGAAGGGGCCTTAGCAGCAGAACAACCTGCTGGAATGTCAACCGTGATGCGGAACATCTGGAAAAACTGCTATGCTGATTCCGAGCTTGACGAGTTGTACAAAAAAAGAAGATGCTGGTGCTGCTTCTCGTTTCCATAAAACTGGTGAGATCTTTAGCGGGCGATATTGCGATCGACGACAACGACGACGACGACGACGACGACGACGACAATGATGACAACGTTGTGGCAAACCAGAAATGAGCGAAACTTGGACCGCGTGCAGCGCAGCTGGAGCAGAATAACTGCAATCGCATCGCGCTCGCGCGCCGGTGGAATTTAATTAGCTCCTTGCTTTGCCACTGTTTACAAAATATTTCTGCAAGCTCGAGCTACGGGTTCTGGCTGCTCCTGGGTGGGTAATTAACGCTAACATGAAGCCAAGAATTTCCGGCCAACGGCAGCGGCCAGCTCGGTAAGAAATATGTGATGTGGATATCTTGTTTTTTAAGTTTGCGAAATTGCAAGCGAATGCTCAGTAGTTGTATGTTTGCTAAATGTTTTTTCTTTGATGTTCCCAAAGTACAAATATTACATAATATATCATACACTATGTTCTCTATAATAATTCGTCGATTCAAAATGTTTTTATGTTAAATGGCTGAATTTAAAGCTAAATTTTAGTTATTGACTAACGGGTGACAACTAGAATTTTGGAATTTTTTTCTCAAGCTGTCAAAAAAAAGACAAAGATACATGAAGAAGATCTGATTTACCGAAATTAAAGATACATTATCCATTGTTGAAAAAAAATTAGTGTACAGTTGAAAACGGTCCGTAATCGGCTGTTCGGCGAAACTTTCGTTTGACGTCGAAACAGGAGCGTTGTACGGCCGTCATGTCAACCTGTTTGCAGTTCGAGGTTCTCCAGTTATTTTTGTACACCAAGGAAATCCCGAAGAAATCTTCGATTAGTTGGTTTTTGGGTAAAAATGTGATCGAATGGGTATTCATGAACGATTGTGTCCTTTTGGCGTAATGCGATGATGCTCTAACCAGCCAATTGTCCACCTCAAAATTTTCTTCAAACATTCGCCTGGTGCATCTTAAGGACACCGCCTCTAATTTCTGATAATAAATAACAGAAGTTGGCGCAAGTGTTTCGTCATGCGTCATGCGTTAGAATATGCTTGAAACTATCAATGTTTCCCTGTTGAATACAACAGATGTCGTTACTTCGTAACGCATATTGTGCATTTCCGTAACAGCTGAATTTTGCGCGACTATAAATTTACTGAACACAACAACCTTGCTCTCTCAGGCATCTCAGTTTCTTTTGTGTTTATCGCTAATCGCAATATAACGTTTGACACCTGAACCAATAAATAGTTGGTAAACATTATTTTTATTTATTGCGTTCATGTTGCGAAATTTAATTTTTTCGACTAGCATTGGGCGATACTGCGAAAAGCATCGATATTCGAATATCGATACAATTTTTGTAAAGGTATCGATCCCGTCGAAAAATCGGGCGGCAAGTATCGATACCAGTGGTATCGATATCGGTATCGATACACTGACAGGGTGCAACGAAAACCACACTTTTGTTTATTATTTAGCTTAATTTTTTAGAAAATTATATGCGTGTGCTTTTACTACTGTTGATTCTCTTTCGTTCTCATACGAAATCTCGTTAGGAACGAAATAATAGCTGATGTCGGACTGGTCAGGCCTGCGGTTTTAAACTCTTTTGATCGGAAACTGCAACGAATTGCTCAGGATTGCTACAAAATTTATTAGAAAATCTAGTGGAATGATGGAAATGAAAAATAAATTTTAAAAATCGAACAAAAAAGAATAAATCCGTTTTTTTAAATTGGTAAACCGACTTTTTGCCAGATTGATCGGTCACCGGCTTTGCAAGTGAAAAACCGGCCGGGCCGACCAGAAATCGACCACTCAGCCAAGCGCTAGCAAGTGCTTTTATATTTTGCGTACGGTTTATGCTCCTTGATCGAAATGACTTACGAAGGGAAAAGTAGACCTGACTTAGCTAGAATGCGTCGTTGAATCTGCTTACTCGTATGATTGACGGCGGTTGCCAGAGATCCCTAATTTATGAATTCATCAACCCCTTCCAATTCATCTCCGTCAAAAGTTATTTCGTGCACTCAGGGTTTCTTCACTTAACAACGCAGTTGCGACTTCATTGACGGTCTAGCGTATCCAACCACATCCATCTTCGAGTGCCAAGACAGCTACCTCCATTGAGGAAAGCAGAGCTTCACTCAGCAACTTGTGAGTTGTCTAATTGATCGCATTTGAAATTAATCTTAAAATCGGAGCTGGAATTGCACTTGAAATTTTACTTAAAATTGAACCTGAAATTAAACTTGATATTGAACTTGAAATGGGAACTGAAATTTAACTTAGAATTGAGCATGGCATTATGCTTAAAATTGAACTTCAAATTGATATTGATGATCAAATGATATTGGACTTCAGTTTGAATCAATTTCAACTTGAATCTTTACTTTAGGGGCCGTGCAAAAATTACGTAAGGGCTTTTTCCTCATTTTTGAACCCCCCCTCCCCCCTATATAAGATTTTGTAAGATTTTTTTGTTATATAGTAGCTTAGCACTAGTTCCATTGGTCCAGCTATACATTAGTTGAATAAGCTACTTTTAAGCAAAAATGTTTCTGCGGCTGCCTTGCGGGATTGAGATAAGCAATTGCAACGAAATATGTTGGAATAATCCAGCTTACCACGAGCGAAGATGGCGGCTGATGGGTACAACTTTCTGCAGGGCGCAGTTAGGTTATGACATTCAATGCAGAAGCGGTTACTGCGGTTACTATGGAAGCCACTATGGTTTTTTGGTGGTTGGTAAACATTGTTTAGTTTTCGCAGACCAGCCGAAGAAGAATTTAGTTGAAGAGAATCGAATTTTTGTGCTTTCTTAGCTATCATTTTGTGAAATAGTCTTTGCATTGGGTCAATGTGACAATATTTCAACAAAGAATAGTTACAAAAACTAAACAATGTTTACATTTTTCCACTCAACCAGCAAACAACCGTAGTGGTTTCCATAGTAACCACAGTAACCGCTCCTGCATTGAATGTCAAAATCGAGCTGTGCCCTTCAGAAAGTTGTACCCATCAGCCACCCTCATCGCTCGTGGAAAGCTGGATAGCATAAACATCAGATGGAGAACAAGTAGCCCAACTGTTGTTTCCCTGAGTGGGCTAAGCTAAAATACTGGCTGTGAACCATTTCGCGAAATTTTTAACTTTTTAGTTAAAATTTGACAGTTTGATGGTTATTTCTCCTCGAGTGGTTAAAATCAGTTCAGAATGCGAACCATTTCATATTTGACGTATTGATAGTTGTTTTTTGTTCAATGAGAGCCTATAAGGTGAGGATGAAAATATTGTTTATTCTGTTCGAGTTAAAATTGGATGAATTTTTAATGTTGATTTGCTTTTATTTGATAGATAAAATTCATCTCATGGCAACCCGGGTTGTTTGAACAAATTTATTATGCGATAAGCATCCATACCAATGCAAAAAAAATCCAACGAAAAATCAGTGAAACACGTCGAAGCTCTCTTCCTCACCTGTGCATATCTCATTGGCTCTGAAGCGAACCATCGAACTGTCAAAACCTTGGTCAAAACTAACCATGCTCCCGAGCAGGGTTATTTTCGAAAAACCATCGAACTGTCAAATTTTAACCAAAAAGTTAAAAATTTCGCGAAATGGTTCACAGCCTTAGCAGGTTGCTACGCCTTTCCTTGCAGTATGAAGGATTTCGACACTTCACATTTTATCAATTTGAAATTTTTGGTAACAAGTAATATGAGTTGCTATTAAAAATGTGAATTTTTCACAATTTTTTCGTGTGTGAAAATCTTACGTAAGAAATGATTAAACTCCCCTCCCCCCCAAATAAGATTTTGTAAGATTTCGTAGAACACCCCCTCCCCCCATTATGCCTTACGTAATTAATGCACGGCCCCTTAAATTGAGCTGGAAGTAAGACTTTAAATTTAACTTAAAATTAAACTTGAATTTGGACTTCAAATCACACTTAAAATTGGACGCGAAGTTAAACTCAAGTTTGGACCAATTCTCACTAGAATATATAAATTGGACTTGAAATTACACATGAAATAGGACTTATAATGAGACATGAAATTGAACTTGAAATAGGACATAATAAAGAACTTAAAATTTTACTAATAACTAATAGTGAATTGGATGTAAAATTTGACTAGAAATTATACTTACAACTTTGCCAGAAATTGGAGTTAAATCGGACTTATAATTGGACTTGAAATACGATTTGAAATTGAATTTGATTTTTTTGCATCACCCAAGAAATCCGACTTTAAATTAGATTTCAAATTGAAATTGAAGTTTTACTTAAAATTTGATTTAAGACTGGAACTGGGAATGCATCTATTTTTGCAGAGTTTATGTATCGAAAAAAAAAAATTAGCTGCCGCATTAATTAGGTACACCTCTTATTTTATTTTCTACGAGTTCGTGGTGGTCGGATAACATCTGCAGCAGAGAAATACGCACAGGTATTCTTACCGGAAGTCGTGCTTACAACGGATTCTACAAGACCCTAAAATCTGGCAAGCTTCATCCCTGTACCAAATGTACCATGTACAAAGCGCAAATAAGACGGGCACGAAACGTGGACAATGCTCGACGGAGACTGATCACTTTTGGACGTCGTGTGCTTAGGATCATCTTTCGTGGTGTATGTGAGTACGGTCTATGGAGGAAAAACATGAACCACAAGCTGGCGCAGCTTTTCGGCCAACCTAGTATTCAGAAAGTTGCTGAGGCTGGAAGAGTACAATGGCCGGGACATGTTGTGAGAATGCCGGAAAACAATCCCGTAAAAATTATGTTTGCCTCGAATTCGGTTGGTACCAGGCGCAGAGGTACGCAGCGTGCTTGACGGTTAGATCATATGAAGCAAGTCCTGGAAAGTGTGGGACATTCCAGAAATTGGAGGCGGACAGCCATGGATCGAGTTTGTTGGCGGAACATTGTTATGCAGGTGAAATCCTAATGGACATCGCATTAGGATAAGTAAAGTATTTTAGTTTCTCTAGCATTTACTATAAAGGTATCGATACAAATATCGTCGTTTTAGCATCGATACTGGCCGGTATCGGGACGCTCAATATCGATCCAAAATATCGATGTATCGGCTCAAAAGTATCGATTTTTTCGATACAGATACAGTATCGCCCAATGCTATTTTCGACATATCAGCTTCTATTTCTCGGCCAGGCTTTTCATAAAGCCCTATAAATGTTACTTTATAGGGCTTTAGCTTTTCAGGCCTCTCGAATGACTGGTAGTAAGATGCTATGGAGAGAGTTAGGAAATGTTTGTTTTTTATCAAAATTAGGCAGAAGTCATGAAAATTAAGTATAACAGAGTAACTGTACCACAAATAAAATATGAGTGTTTTTTTTCAGGTAGGTAAACATAAAGGAGTGAGAAATTTTGATTTTACTATCACTAGAAAAGCGCCATCTCTTGAAAAGCAACGGTTCGTATGGTGTATGGTGTGTTGAGAGCCAAACCAGAGGGCTTGATGTTGAAAAAACGAGAAAGAGAACGATGTCCTTCTGCGTCCATAATTTTGGCTGGTCTTTCACTACCTTGCTTGCGAATAGTTGTTGGGTATCTTAGGATATGGTAAACAGTCGAAGCCGCAACATATTCGCTTTTTAAAAGTTGTACCGTACACTTCGTACACCGAGATTTCTATGACAGTTCGCAGAAGTGTACAACGCGCTCCCGAAATGCTTCTTGTTTCGACGTCATTTTAACCAAAACAAGGCAAGCATAAACAAAACAAAAAATATTGCCAAAAAGAGGAAAGAGAGAAAGCTATCACATACATATTCTCATTTCTCTTTGAGCACGTTTGTTGTGGAGTATAGGGGCCTCAAAAAAATCCAAAATTTTAGTTGTCACCCGTTAATGAAAATATTTACGGATACTTAATGCGATAAACATACACACATTGTTACACTAATTATACTTCTTAGGCAAAATTAATAGCGTTAGCGAGAGAAAATTCACTTCGATAAGCATAAATTGATTGACCTAAACTTGGCACTTGGCAGATAATTGCTTGTTTAATTTAGTTAATGCCAATGCACACCTAATTTTTTGAATATTTCCTGTTGCATTTTTTCTCAGCTTTCCAATGGTGGCTTAAAATGAAAATCGGTTGGGGGAATCAAGGCGAAAACGGAGATTTTTTGATAAAACTCAATACGGCAACCAAATCCAAGATGGCCGCCAAAATTGTTTTATTTCATTTGACTACCCTGGTTTTCTTCTTTACAGAACGATGCCATTTGCTAGTTATTTCACTGCAAATTTAGGCAATATCACATCATATAGATCTTAAAATTTGCTACAAATTTAGCTTTAAAAAAACTTAAGCTTCGAATTTCGGGCCCCTTGCCTTTCGAGGTATTAAAAGTGCCATTCTTATTTTTTAACCCTTTTCAATCAATCAAGCGCAAAAGTTTCAATATTTGGAGACCTTGTGTCAGTAGTGGCCCCGTTTCAGCGAGAATCACTCAATCAGGAAAATTGCGTGAATGAGTGTCTGGAAAAATGTATGCTGTCTTATAGCATTTTTTCTCAGCTTTCCGATGGTGGTCTTAAAATTACAATCAATTAGGGGGATCATGACGGAAACGTCGATTTATTGATAAAATCCAACATGGCGGCCAAATCCAAGAAGGCCACCAAATTTTTCTCACTTCGTTTATAAGCCCTGTCTCTCCTCTTTACAAAACCGTGTCGTTTGTAGTTTGTTCCATAACAAATTTTTGAAATATCACAATAATTATATGAAAATTGTGAACCTTGCTACAAATAACTGATTGTTTTATTCAGTTAGTGCTATTGCACACCAAATTTTATGAATGTTCCTTGTATATTTTTTTCTCAGCTTTCCAATGGTGCTCTTAAGATGAAAATCGGTTGGGGGCTCATGGTGAAAACGGAGATTTTTAGATAAAATCCAATATGGCAACCAAATCCAAGATGGCCGAAAAAAATTTTTACTCCATTTGAAAGCCCTGTATTTCTTCTTTGCAGAACCGGGCTATTTGTTAATTGTTTCATGGCAAATTTATGAAATATCACATGATATAGATCTGAAGGTTTGCTCAAAATTCAACTTTTTTAGAAACTGTCAGGCCCCTTGGCGAACGAGGGGTCTACTATTTCGAGGTATCAAAAGTGTAATTCTTATTTTTTAACCATTTTCAACCAATTAAGCGCAAAAGTTTCAATATTTGAAGGCCTCATGTCAGTAGTGGCCCCGTTTCAGCGAGAATCACTCCTGCAATAAATATATGGAAAGCCGCAACTTCTCCAGTATGCTGGATGCGGGTCATACTGGTCAAAGTCCCTAAGAAAGGAGACCTAACTGAATGAGGTAATTATTCTCAGCGTAAACAGACGGTACGCATTATTGAGTCGTTTGCTAGCCTTTAACTGAATAATGCGTACCGTCGGTACCTTGTGCACGTGTAGGCATAAAATAGACCATACAGTGGTTCATAGCTTTTTATTCAGCAACTACTATTCCCACCTCCTCGTGGTACCAGCCGGGATACGAGCAACTTTGGTGGAGATCGGCTAACCAACCCCGGTGGAAGCCAAGGTCGTATGTCAACAGGAAACGAGGGCTCTTTCGTTGGCCCTCCGGCGAAACAGGGGGTTGGTATAGCAGGCTTTGCAAGCCGTCACCCAGAAAAATACTAAAGCACGGAACGAAGAACAAATAAATTCTTACTGAAACAATCGGAATAGACCCACGCGACGAAAAAGGCTATGGATTGGAAACTCGGGACGTGGTACTGCCGATCTCACAACTTCAAAGGGAGCACTCGAATGCCCTCCGACGTATTGAAGAGCCGCAAGTTCGACGTCGAAGCGCTGCAGGAGGTGTGCTGGAAGAACTCAACGGTACGAACGTTCAGAGATGGACATACCATCTATCAGAGCGGCGGCAACACACACGAGCTGGGTACAGCTTTCATAGTGATGTGCGAGATGCGAAAATGGGTGATTGGATGGTGGCCAATCAATCCTCGAATGTACAGGTTGAGAATCAAGGGCCGATTCTTCAATATAAGCATCATCAACGTGCACAGCCCTCACCTCAGAAGTACCGATGACGACAAGGATGAATTCTACGCGCAGTTGGAGAGTGATCAAGATATCATCGGGGATTTCAGGTTGGCCAGGAGGTAGAATACAAACCGGTGATTGGAAGGTTCTGCGCATACCAGCGGATCAATGAAAAGGGCCTAAGACTTATCGACTTTGCCGCCTACGTACGTAATACCTTTTTGCAGCACAGAATCCATCACAGGTACACCTGAAGGTCACCAAATCAGACAGAATCACAGATCGATTACGTTTTGATCGACAGTCGGCTCTTCTCAGACATTATCGACGTCAGATCCTATCGAAGCGCTAACGTTGACTCGGAGCTCTACCTAGTGATGGTGAAGATGCGCCCAAGACTCTCCGTTGTGACCAACATTCGGTACCGACGCCAGCCTCGGTTAGATCTCGCGCGACTGAAGCAGCCAGACGTCGCCGTAAACTACGCGCATTCACTCGAATGCTGCACTGCCGGAAGTGGACGAGCTGAACGAAGCCCGTCTCGAGGGCTGTTGGAACACTATCAAAACAGCCATCAGCAGTGTAGCGGAGAGCTAGCGGAGGGCATGTAGCCCGGAATCAGCGAAACGATTGGTTTGACGATCAATGTAGGAGGGTGACGGATGAGGCGAACGCTGCGCGGGCGGCCAAGATGCGCAGTGCCACACGTAAGAACATGGAAAGACACAAACAGAAGCGATGCAGCGATACCAGAATTTTCGGGAGAAAAAGCGCTACCTGGAAGAGCAGAAATATGCAGAGTTGAAGCGGCTGCATCGTTCTCAGGAAACGCGAAAGTTCTACCAGAAACTGAACGGAACCCACAAAGGCTTTGTGCCGCGAGCCGAAATGTGCCGGGATAAGACTGACAGTATTCTGACGGACGATTGTGAGGTGACCGATAGGTGGAAGCAGCATTTCGACGAACACCTGAATGGCGCCCAAGCGGAGAACCATGGCGGCGGGGAAAGCGATTTCGACGGTGCAACAAACGGGGAAGGGGTGCCAGCCACAACGATAGGCAAAATTTTAGGAGGCCATCATGCAGCTAAAGAACAACAAGTTAACTGGAAAAGATAGCATCGGAGCGAAGCTTATTTAAATGGGACCAGAAAAGCTGGCCGTTTGTCTGCACCAACTAATTGTTAGAATTTGGGATATGGAACAGCTACCGGAGGAGTGAAAAGATGGGGTTATCTGCCCGATCTAAAAAAAGGGTGACATGTTGGACTGTGAGAATCGAGCGATCACCGTTCTCAATGCCGCCTATAAAGTGCTGTCCCAAATTATTTTCCGCCGACTATCACCAATTGCGAACAGATTTGTGGGAACTTATCAAACCGGCTTCGTCGAAGGTCGGTCTACAACGGATCAAATATTTACACTGGGGCAAATCCTCCAAAGGGCCGTGAATACACAGTGCCCATGCATCATTTGTTCGTTGACTTCAAAACCGCATATGATACCATCGACCGAAAAGAGCTATGGAAAATCATGGATGATAACAGCTTCCTCAGGAAGCTCATCAAACTGACTAAATCTACGATTGAAGGTACACAGTGCTGTATTCGGATTTCGGGTGGAGTTCATTCGAATTACACAGAGGGCTTCGTCAAGGTGATGGTCTTTCATGCCTGCTGTTCAACATAGCGCTACAAGGTGTTATGAACCGAGCGGATATCATCATGCGGGGCACGATATTCAACAAATCTAGTTAATTCGTCTGCTTTGCCGATGACATGGATATTATCGGTAGGACATCTGTGGCGGTGGCTGAACAGTACACCAGACTAAAGCGCGAAGCAGAAAAGATTGGGTACATGCTGGCCAGCGGAACCGAGGCCGAACGACTCCGCTTGGGCAGTAGTATATTGATCGACGGCGATGAGTTCGACGGCGTACAGGAGAACAGACTATGGAGGCGGAGGATGAACCATGAATTCGCACAGCTCTATGGCGAACCCAGTATCCAGAAGGTGGCTAAAGCTGGACGGATACAATGCGCAGAGCATTTTGTAAGAATGCCGGCAACTACCCTGCAAAGATGGTGTTCGCCTCATATCCGGTAGGAACAAGACGACCAGGAGCGCAGCGAGCAAGATGGATAGGCCAGGCGGAGCGAGATCTGGCGGAGAGTACTCGGTGTCCGAGGAATTGGAGAGTGGTAGCCCTCAACCGAGTTACATGGAGAAACTTTGTTCAACAGGCTTTGTCTTAGGACGGCAAACTACCTAAGTAAGCAAGTAAGAATTCTTAGAGTACTTCATACGGCAATGCTCAACTGGGTCCAGGAGAAGATCGACGCTAGTCTCTGACGGCAGCTCTAGTTTCCGTGCTGGCCGATCAGGTGCTAGACCATATCACAACGCTTCGCATTATATTGAAGCAGAGCAACGAATTCCACAACACTCGTCTGCTGCTTTTGGTTAGACTTTGAAAGCGTTAGACAGTGAAAGCGTTAGACAGTGAAAGCGTTTCACTAACTCAACCACGAAAATATCTGGGACGCACTCAGGTATGCAGGAGTTCCAATTAAGTTAGGCCATCTCATCCGGGCTCAGCACGTCGTGTTCTCGTGCAAGGTATTACACAATAGCGTCTAGTCCGACCCTATAAGGGTTACTGTTGGAGTTAGACAAGGCTGCATATTAGCACCGCTGCTGTTTCTCATCATCATGGATGAGATACTAGTTGGAGCCATAGAGGATTGCCTTGGAATCCTCTAATGATGGAGCAGCTAAATGACTTAGCCGATGACATTAGGTAATATGAATAAAACAGTTTGCTTTTCCCATCTAAATCTTATGGGAGAGTTTGCTCTAACCCTTTTATTCATACGGCCTCTTGCTCGTGGAATACTAAATCGGTAAAGGGTGTCCATGGTAAAATTGCACCACCAAATTGCTCTAGCTTTTGAACCGATGGGTAAAATCAATTGAAAATTTGCATGAAGAAAGTTGCATTGTTTATACTGTGTGAGTCTTTTTATCAGATACGCAAAGATATGAAAAATACCGTCGAAAGAACAGCTCGTTTGCGAAAAAGTAAATCGAAAATCAGAATCTGTCACATCGTGCCATCGGTAAAAAGTTGGGAATTCAAACTTCTACCTACTGCAAAGGATAAGTTTGATGTTCCAGAGAACCTCCGAAAACAGAAAAAGTCGAACTTTGCCAAGAAATTCTTGATTTGGCAAGCAATTTGTTCATGTGGAAAGTTGAGTAGGGGAGAGACGTCTACAGTGAGACACTTTTTTTCCAAACATTTTAAAAAATTTTTGGTGATAGTTACCAACGAGGTCTTCAATCCATTTGAAAGGTATATCCTTCTAGTTGTCTGGAAAAAAGTTTCAGCCGTTTTGGTTGAAAGCTAAAATGGTTACAAACGCAAATGTGAAGGTGTTTTTTTGGCTCACTGTTCCCCAGTAGGTGGGAAGAGTGAGACAACGAGTATTGAATACTGAAACACATATTAGAATTAAACTTAAACCATATTTTTTGGTTACAAAGAATAGTTTAGAGGTCGTACTGTTTATTTTGTCCATAAAGGATACATTATTGTTGTGCAGAATTGAAAATTCCGATTTTTCTCACATCTAAATTTATATTCATATAAAGGTCCAATGCTGGTTATCTCACCTTCAACTTACACTTCAGAACTCATTTACAATCAATTCATATGGATTGATTTACATTTCAACACAATTTTTTTTTTTTGAAAATTACCCGCATCTGTTTATCTCACTGTTCCCAATAGGAATGGTTTATAATAAATAGAGAAATAGTGGTGTTAGCAAACAGTTCGATGGTCTTATTTATATTTTTTTATCTCTCATTCCTATGAGACGCCATGTAGTAAATTTAATTTGGATTAGTTATGCGATTTGCCGTAAAAATCACCTGAAAATGATCGCAATAAAATTTACTTTGATCCCCCCAAAAATGACTTTTGTTGAAGAATATACTAAAAAATTAACAAATTTTTCTTAAACTGTATTATGTGATATAGATTCACAAACTTTACTTTGCAGGAAAATATCATGGATCTTGTATGTTTTATGGCGAAGCTATTCCCGATGTCTCACTGTTCCTGTTGTCTCACTGTTGACTACTCTCCCCTACACCTTTTGCGACCCCAGGTACCATAGACATAGACAGGTTTGTTTGAAAGAGTGTCTCCAAAAGCGATTTTTCCCTCTTCCGAAGTCTCACAACTGTCCTGCGATCTTCTGGTAGGATTTGAGTGGCATAAGGCAAATAATGTGCGGGAGAAGAATGCAGCACGTGCGAGAATGCTGCAACACCGTACGAGGGCGAATTTGGATCGATATAAACAAGCACGGAACAGGCAAAACTCGGTCTTCCGGAGGAAAAAGCGCCATTAGGTAGATCGAGATCGCGAGGCGATGGAAGAACTGTACCGTGCTAACGATAAACGGAAGTTCTACGAGAAGTTAAACCGTTCGCGCAAAGGCTATGTGCCGCAGGCCGATATGTGTCGAGACTCAGACGGTAATCTTCTCACGAACAAACGTGAGGTGATCGAGAGTTGGAAGCAGTATTATGACGAGCACCTTAACAGCGATGTAGCTGAACATGAAGGTGACGATATGGCAATAGATCTTGGAGCACGTGCAGAAGACGACAGAATACCAGCCCCTGACCTCCAGGAAATAGCAGAAGAGATCGGTCGGCTGAAGAACAATAAAGCGGCTGGGGCTGATCAGCTATCCGGCGAGCTGCTGAAATACGGTGGTGACGCACTGGCTAGAGCGCTGCACTGGGTCATTGTCAAGATTTGGGAGGATGAGCTACTACCGGAGGAGTGGACGGAAGGCATCGTGTGTCCGATCTACAAAAAGGGCGACAAGTTGGATTGTTGCAACTACCGCGCAATCACACTGTTGAACGCCGCCTACAAGGTATTCTCCCAACTTTTATGTCGTCGATTATCACCATTTGCAAAGGAGTTCGTGGGGCAATATCAAGCGGGATTCATGGGTGCCCGTGCCACCACGGACCAGATTTTCCCGCTTCGGCAAGTGTGGCAGAAATGTCGCGAATACAACGTGCTCACGCATCATTTATTCATCGACTTCAAATCGGCGTACGACACGATCGATCGAGATCAGCTATGGCAGATTATGCACTACTACGGATTTCCGGATAAACTAACGCGATTGGTCAAGGCGACGATGGATCGAGTAATGTGTGTTGTTCGAGTATCCGGGGCAGTCTAGAGTCCCTTTGGATCTCGAAGAGGGTTACGGCAAGGTGGTGGGCTTTCATGTTTGCTGTTTAACATCGCTTTGGAGGGTGTGATAAGAAGAGCGGGTATAGACACGAGTGGCACGATATTCACAAAGTCCGTCCAGCTTCTTGGTTTCGCTGACGACGTTGACAACATTACACGTGCCTTTGAGAGGATGGCGGAAACATACATTGGACTGAAAGCTGAAGCCAACGGATTGGACTTGTCATTAATGTATCGAAAACAAAATATATGAAAGGAAGAGGTTCTAGAGAAGTGAATGCTGATTTATTTAGACGGTGATGAAATCGAGGTGGTAGAAGAGTGCGTGTATCTGGGCTCACTGGTTACCGCAGACAACGACACCAGCAGAGAAATACAAAGACGCATTATGGTAGGAAATCGTGCCTACTTTGGACTCCGTAGAACGCTGCGATCGAACAAAATTCGCCACCGCACGAAGTTAACAATCTACAAGACGCTGATTAGACCGGTAGTCCTTTACGGCCATGAAACATGGACTATGCTCGTGGAGGACCAACGCGTCCTTAGTTTTTCGAACGGAAGGTGTTGCGCACCATCTACGGCGGAGTGCAGATGGAAGACGGAACGTGGAGGAGGCGAATGAACCATGCATTGCATCAGCTGCTTAGGGAACCACCCATCGCTCACACCGCAAAAATCGGTCGCCTGCGATGGGCTGGGCATGTCGTGAGGATGTCGGACGACTGCCCGGTTAAAAAAGTTCTTAATAACGATCCGACTGGAACGAGACGGCGGGGCGCGCAGCGAGCAAGATGGATCGATCAAGTGGAAGGCGACCTGCGGACCCTACGTAGACTATGTGGCTGGCGAATTGCGGCTATGGACCGAGTGGAATGGAGACGACTTCTTCGTACAGCAGAGGGAACCACGGCCTGGAGCTGATTAAAGGAAAGGAAGGAAGGCAAATAATGTTGATTTCGCGCCGAAAGATCATAACCCCTCAAATACAGCGGTGCTGCGGTCAATCGAGAAATACTAGGCTATTATGAAGCAGAATCTTCTGAAATCTGCAGAGAAGCACTTTACTGCAATCCGCAAGGATAACGAAGAAGAGGGAGACACAAAGGTGCTTAGCCAACGACATCCGGGCTGTTAACGAGCATTTATATTGGCGACTGGTGAAAGTCATGGAGGGTAACTGTCGGCGTGGAGTGGGTGCCCAGTAGTGCCCTTCCAAGGTACCTTATTGCTATAATGTCCAACTTACGACTCTGCGCTTCTTTAGAAAGTACACGGATACTTTCTACAAAACTCTGAGACCGGTATTTCCATGTTCCGAGTCTCCAACCATTTTCATCGCTACGGTCGATTGTTCCGAGCCGAATTACTTCTAATCTCGTTCGATGCTTAAGTTTTTAGTGGTACAGGCTTGTAAGGTATATACGAACTGCCTCACAGGAGAGACCAAAAACTTCTTTTAGAAGGAGAAATTGCGCTTCCCCTGCCGGCAGTTTGAACATTGTTGGTTAGCCGATCTTCTCGTTAGTTTCTCACATTTCAGTTAGTACGACGATAAGCTCGGTGTACGGTAGCTAAAAGACAAATGTTTACCAAGTGAAAAATGTATTGCGACTTGAATCCAGTCATTCGCCAACATAAGTTATAGTATTTAACAATTCAATACGTTAACCAGCGGCAATTCGCCATATTATTACTCTAAAAAAATAATTTACTGCTAAACTATGAGGTATATGTAATACCATAAATAGTCAAATAAATATTTATAGATATGATCACGAATCAATTTACATACGTTGAAATGAACTATTTCGCAATTGAACATATCGAATGCATCGCACCAAAACAAATCGGTTTCTCATGCCGTTTAGCACCAATCTGTTCGACCGAGGCATGGGCATGGCGTGACCGGGACAAGACGGCAAATATCGTAGAGTGACACGCGAAGTGATTTATTAATTGGACCTTAAGTGTGAGAGATAGATACAGAGGGACCGAGATACCGGTTGCATTCGAGCTGCAGCAGCAGCAGCAGTCAGTGGTCTCTGCATAAAACCACTATAACTATATATCGGCCAGATGCATTTCGTTTTCGACCGGACGGTCCGGTGGTGCGCGGATTGTTACGCAATTGAATTTATTGCTGAAACGTGAGAAAAAGTTAATAGAAGCGAATGTAGGGTTGCGTTTGAAGCTCGAAATAACTATCATTTTCGATATTCGGTCGAAATGGTTGCAAAATGAAACAGAAATTATCGAATATTAGCTGCCGAAGGCATTGTATTTTTCTCTCAATGGAACCGAATTACAAAAACAACAGCTGTGAACTCATAATTCATTGGAACTTGGCTAATAATACTGGGTATATCACTGACGGTAATTGTTTGTTACATGTCGATTCGTGGCAATTCGCGGCATTCCCTGTGTTGAACAATAAGATACTTCAACAACATGACATTAGAAAATTCCTGCCGCTCCCGTATAACCGCTCGGAGGTACCCAATTAGCATGGTCTGTAATCATCATTACATGTTACAATTACCCTTCTGAAACACTATGTTTAGCATAATTTAATATCTAATGCAACAGATGTAACACGCGACAGGCCGGTGAAAAACTTGATACCCATGGTTTGCAGCTGCTTTCGAGGCTCTGAAGGCTCTCAGAAATCAGGTTTCGTCGTACCGGGGCTGCACAAATGTCTGCATCTGTTCGTTCGTTCAAATGGCAACCTGTTCTAATCTGGACAGCGTCAACCTCGTCGTCGTCGTCGTCGTCGTCGTCGCTGGATTCGAATGCACCTCCACCAGTTCGAGCGATAGAGCGGCATACGATGGTTAGGTACTATTTTCTTGGAAAAGTAACTCTATTAACACCGTCTCTCTGGTAGAAGGTGTCAAACATCAAGCCTCAAGTGTGCACTTCACGATTTCCACCCTTTGCCGTTGCCCTCGACAACACTTTGGACGGTGTTGAGGTTAACTAGCAGTTTTCTTAGTCACAGTGTCTAGTCTATACCCGTTGCAGCGTATATTATACAAGCTAGCGGTTTATCCGATCGATCGGCAAGCACCTTTTCGCCGTTTAATCACTAATAATTCAGAATTTTAACTGCCGGTTATTTTTAGCCGGCGCACAGTCCTATATTAAATGAGTTAATTATAAAAAAGTAGATTGATCGGCGCGAGTCGTTGGCGTTCTCCGACCGCAGCTCGAAGCAATCAAGTACATGCTTGCAAGTCCTTAATTTGTCGCTCTTGGAATAACTCAACGGATTCCCTGGTAGCTTTGATTCCGCTGCACGATGCACGTCAAACGAGTATGAGAATGTAAATGCATCGGCAATAAAAAAAAGTTGCTAAGCAATTGATTTATTGGAATCTATGGTAATTCTATCGCGTCTTTTTCCTATTCACGAAATGTGTTTGTTAAGCGCCTTAGAATCTAGGCAATTATTATGATGGAATATTATTATTTTTAAACGAATAATTGAATGCTCGTTAAGTTCTTTCGAAGGTTCGCTGAGAAGTTTACGTTTTTCTGTAACATATACCACAAATTTGTAAATTGAGATGTTTTACACAAATTTAATATAATTATTCAACCTACCGTGTATTTCCTTTACTTTAACGAATATTTGAAAGTAACTTTAGAGAGCCAAAGTTCGGCAGCAAATTACTAATTTTGGATTAAAACTAAACAGTGAGATCTAGAGTATTATTTAAACAGATTTCCTCTTAATCTGACATAACATAACATTTAAAAACATGCTCAATAGCAGATGAAATGTTAAACAAACAATCAAACAACCGAAACCGCAGTTTCATTTATTCGCCTATAATCAATAATCGTACCCAGTAAGTGTTTCTAATTCATAAACTATTTTTAATTGCCATTTCCAATCATGAGCATTAGATAATTACGCGTCGGCACGTTTTTGCTCCACTGACTGTCCAAATTTCCTATGTAGCAATGATGGTCTGAGTTTCAGGTAGGTTCTATTCTTCCAGCGCAGCAGCAGCAGGTGAGGTGGGATTGTGAAACTCGCATCTTCCGCCATCCATAAAACGGGAGGGAGGGAGGTTGAACGAATCATCCGCACCAGGCCGGGCGGCGGTGTTTCTGTTCAACCATAGTTTCATGAATCATTACAATTAGAATCAAATCAATATTTCTCACCGAATCCGAGGGCAAATTGGACGAAAGCAAGCAATGAATGGTCGATGATTTGATCTAATCAAATTTAATGGAAGAATTCCTCACATCCGCACAGTGTTCACC